>NC_139224.1:134692687-134766700 GCF_055691185.1 Crinia signifera | reverse complement strand
TAGGACATCCCTCATGAGCACATATAGACCGCAATCGGTGTTATCTGTGCCATGATACAGTGAGAGACACGCACTGGTGGTGATGGTATTCATGCAAGTCCCAAGGATTTCCGGTACCCAGAGGACAAAGGGATAATGACCAAAGTCCTGGAGCAAAAGCCACCTGTTTGCTTAATGCGTTTCTCCACACACTGGGCGGCTTTTTCAGAAAGCAGGAGTAACAGATGGTCAGAGAGCAGAAGATTTATACCTGCTCATGGGGTTAATTCTGGTGCAGTATGATATCATGGGGCTAGACCAGGTGCAGTATCAGGGGTGCTCCACAGGTGCCAATGGGAAGAGTCCTCCAACCATTGGTTTAAATACAGAGTTCAATGTTGTAATGAGGGCACTCACCAGTCCATGCTTGCCTGAATAAAAAAACCATTGAAGTTTCCTGAAATGGACTGGTGATTGTCCTCATTACAACACTGAAATATAAACACAAACACACATATAGCCTTATTCTAGTACATTCGCAGAGGCAATTTCCTTCTCAAATGGGCAGAACCATGTGCACTGAAGGTGGGGCACATGTAACTTGTGCAGAGAGAATTGGGTGAGTTATTTTTTTTCTGTGCAGGGTAAATACTGGCTGCTTTATTTTTACACTGCAATACAGATCTCACTTTGAAGTAAAACCCCACCCAAATCTAATTCTCTCTGCACAAGTTACATCTGCCCCACCTGCAGTGCACATGGTTTGGCCCATTTGAGAAGGAATTTACCTCTGAGAGTGAACTAGAATAAGGGCTATAGTCAGGGTTCCCAGTCTCCCACAGGCGACAGGAATATGCACATAACTGCAGCATTTCAAAGAAGTGTAGTTTATTACCTCAAGGAATCACCAGCACCTTCCCCTCACCACACCCCCAGGCAGCACAGGGACGCACAGTGATGACCTCATCGGCTCACATCCGCCGTCATAGTCACCATGGTTACCCGACGAGACGGCAACCCGGAAGCGTCCCTGCCTTGAAAAGGTTGTAGCCGCGAAACAACTCATTGAGGTAATAAACTACACTTCTTTGAAAGGCTGCAGTGACGTGCTTGTTCCTGGTCGCCTGTGGGAAACTGGGAACCCTGTATTTTATTGAATTTGGCAAAGGCACGCAGCTACTACTACTCTTCGTGGTGAGAGCGGGAGGCTCTCTCCTATCTATCTTTTATACACCTATTATAAATAGTTTAGATCTAGAAATAAAAAATGGTTTTAAAAAACTAATGACAATGCAAGGAATTCAATTTTTCACCAGGATGTAAACGGTTCCAAAAAATAAAAACAACAACTTACTGCGTCCAAGCTGCTTAACATGCAGGGTCATTTCTGCAAAAAAGCTCCTGCAGAGACAGATAGAGGTCAGGGTTTCATACATGTCATACAGTGGACAGCCCACCCTTGGGTATCACCTGTAACTGCCCCCCCCTCCCTTCCTTCTATTGGACTAAGGTAGAGCGCACTACTGGCTCCCCCTTACATCTATACATAATATATGGCCTATTGCATAAAAAACATTTCTTATGATATAAAAAGATTAAGGAAGATTTTATAGAATGAGACATTACCCTGGCGCTCACTGCACATATATAAATCAAATGTTTAAAACTACAAAACAACCAATAAAAAAAAATATCACAAGAGCAACACTATAGCCTTAGCGGCATTTCATGCAAAGACCTAGTAGTATGTCCTCCAACCTAGGAGCACTGACCTGCGGGGTCTCTCCCTAGCAGACTGCACCCGTGTGTTTCTCAGCCGACCTTTTGTTCACCTGAAGAGAGTGACACCAGGAATCAGCAATCAGTTATTGCCTTCACATGGGATTACTTAGTACAGCCTAAGTGTCAGCCCATGTATAAAGTAAAATAAAAAATGCAGATTCCTGATGTCATCAAATTTCTTCACAACACCCACAAAATGGAATGGTTTTATGGTTATATTTTTCTATAGATTTTTTTTTTTTTTTATTGAATTTTTGCTCGATTGGCACAACAATTCAATAGCTTTGTCAAGGGCCCAATAATCAATTGAATTCCATCTCTTGAAAAAAAAAAAAAAAGATTTGTTTTACAGTTATTTAGGTAGGTGATCACAAGGGCGATTGAATATAATCTGCTTTTATTCAAATTACACAATTATGTAGATTACGAGTTTTACGGTGAGTAACTGGACTGCTCACTGTAATGCTCTTTGTTACAACGGCAGGCTGAGAAACACACGTCCTGTGAGAGCATTGATGGGCGCGAAAACACACAAAAAAAATAATAAAGCAGATTTGCGGTATTTGTGATACCTGGAAGCTGAGCTCCTGAGAAAATCTCGATTTAGTGATGAGCTGTGCCAACTCAATACCCTCAGACGTTCTGATAAACTAGTCACCGCAATATGGAGGTGGCAGCCATTCTGGCTGGACCAACAGTTTGTATTTAAGTTATGCATTACATCAAAGCTAAAAATCAAATCTAATTACACAAATTTAGCTGTGAGGCGAGACTAGGAAATGGCTAGTGTCTACCCAAGCAAACTGATCGTACAAATGAGCGATACATCTTCCAAATTTTATAGTGTGTGTAAAAGTAATTAAGATACATATGAACAGATACATATGAACAGACGAACAGATCAGAAACCACTAATTTACTTAAGAAAATGTACGCAATAATGATCTCATTTACCTCAGTAAAAATAACATAAAATGGTTCAACAAACCATTTTAAGATTTTTCAAAGTTGTATTTTCGCTCTCATAAATACTAAAAGCAACAGTGTCAGCACTAAAAACTAATCAATTATTTTTATATGGTCACATTTTAGTGAGGCACTATTTATACATGGCAAAGATGTAATAGGAGCAGCAAAACATAGCATTGCTGCTTCAATTGTTAAAGGACCATATACACTGGGCGATTATGCCCAGCGTGTATAAACAGCGACGACCGCATACACACTGAGTGGCTTTCCCCTGGCGCTGTCAGCAGGGGGCGGACGGCTTTGCATAGCGCAACGCTATGCAAAGATGTCCACAAAGCCACTCATCTGCTTTTAATACAAGCAGATGAGCGGCTTTCCCAGCGATTATGAGGGAGTGCGCATCACCGCTCATCGCCGAGCCGTACACAATGGGCGGCATTGAGCTGAAAGCCGCTCAAACTTGCGGTTTTAAGCGGCTTTCAGATCAAAATCGTCCAGTGTGTATGTGCCTTAACAGAGGCCCATCTGTATGGCGTACTTATGACCCTATGGAGTTTACACAAGTTGTCAGAGTTATCCAGTTTCATCCCACAATCCAACACATGGGGTCATATTCAATTATGAGAAGGATTTACTGGGTGGTAAAAAGCGCTCTGTTTCAGGTCTGAAGCTAAACTATTATATAGCATTTCCTCCACAATGTAACACAGATTTCATATAAAATGCTATAAAATCTATGGGTTTCAATACACATTACACCTACTTCTTTGCAGTTCCTGAGGCACTAATGAAAAGGGCAGCTACGGCACTTAACACGTTTAGGATAAAAGGACCTTCCTGAATGGGCCCAAGCCTGCAATAGCTGAATATGCCCTACTGTGTTCATCAAACTGAATTTTGTCTAAATAGACCCAAGACTACATAGTACAGATCTGTACTAAAAAGTCAAAATCGAATGCATTTTGCATGCTGTACGATTCGATCCAGATTGATTGAATGCGAATGTAATCAGAAGGCAATTGCACCATGTGTACACCCCTTATGATCTCGCCTCTCAGTCTCATTAAGAGAGCTGTGTCAAGCTTCAAAAAGTGATATAGTGGAGAGATAAATAACCAGCAAATCAGTTCCTTACTGCCATGTTACAGGCTGGGTTTTAAGCTGATTGGTTGGTTATCACTCTCCACTTTATCACTTTTTGAAGCTCGATACATCTGGCCATAGTGTTTATAACCAGGGTGACTCCCTTAGGTCCCACCTGCCAAAGGGTATTGTTAATTAGTAGTATGGTCTTTAGCACTTGCAGACTACAGATTGGAAAAGACACTATGATGGCAAATCCTTAAGCCACCCATACATGATTTGATGATCTCTGTACATTTTGCACTAGATCGCATCGCATCTAGTACAAAAAGCATGCAATGTGTTTAAGACTTTAATCTTAAGGCCCCCATACATTAGGCCGACTTGTCCTTAGGACAAGTCGGACCCAATTCTTCTGTGAGCCGCCCAGCAGCTCCCCGGGAGGCTCACATACAATTTGTCACTTGATAAGCCAAATTTACATGCGATAAATCGCTTGCGATTTACCACCTGTAAAGGGGAGCTGCGGGCAGTGAGGGGCAGGGGGGTGCCGGTGATCCTTATTAGGGGGAGCAGTTGGGCGGGCGGCGGGTCCCTGGGCACTTAGCTTAGCTGGCCGGGCAGCGGCGGCAGGACTCGGGAGCAGAACACTTAAAAAAAAAAAAGCCCATACAAACGCATAGGAAGCCATTGATTGGCTGAGACCTCTCTCAGCCAATTAGCGATTGGCTGAGAGAGGTCTCAGCCAATCAATGGCTTCCTCCTATGCGTTTGTATGTTTTTTTTTTTTTTTAAGTGTTCTGCTCCCGGCGCCACTTGCGCTGCCGCGTCTTCTCCTGCCCGGCTCCCTGGTACTCTGCGCTGCCCCCGCTGACGGCAGCAGCTTCCTCCTCTGCCCGGCTCCCTGCGCCCCCCCCCCCCACCCCCTGATCCCTCCGCCCGGCTCTGGTAGGTCCCCCCGCCAGATGCAGTCCCCGCACGGCTCCAGGCAGCACATAAGATTTAGAAAATCTTATGTGCAGCCCGTCCGACTCCGATGCGCACGGGGCAGCGCATCTGGTCGGAGGGCATGTCTCCATATGCGATTTGGGCCGATTTTACAGCCCTATTAATCCGAATCGGGCAAAATCGTGCCCAAATCGCATAGTGTATGGGGGCCTTTAGTGTCGGGATCCAACCAGAGATTTGGTCACCTGGGCACTGGTTGGTGGGCCGGTATTTTTTACTGAAAAGTAGACCAAGCACCTCAAAATTTGATCTATGTTAAATAGGAGAGTTCATTATAATTATTCTGATTAGCAGTGCTTAATAGTAGGTATGCATCTACATTTTGTTTATGTGCGGAACCAGGGGCAGATTTATTAAGCTCGGTGAAGTGATAAAGTGCCTGGTTTTTATCACCGGCCAATTACTGTCATCTTTCAAACCAAACCTGTAACTTCACAGTTAGGAACTGATTGGTCGGTTATAAAAACCAGACACTATCACTTCACTGAGCTTAATAAATCTGCCCCCCAGACTGTAACTTGACAGCTTTATCACCTTCCAATTTATCGCTTCCCCTGGTTTAATACATCGGCCTCCTTGTGTTTATAATTAGGAGGTGCAGTCCAGCCCCCACCGTCCCATCCATGTAACCCAAAAATCTGCCTGAGAACTCCTCAATTATGGCTATTTCACACAGTACACTGGTTCTGGAAGCAGTGCTACCAGCACACTGGCACTTTTCACTGCAAGCCATGATTATACAATCATAGAATATGTTAAATTCACAACCTATGAGCATACACACACTAACCATACAAATACAGTAAATAGACACTGCACTACCTATTCAATACCAAAAAAAAAAAAATTAATTGGTTGAAGACAAATTATAATTTAGTGGTACCAGGTAGGTACCACTAAAGACAGAGACTGACATTTTAATAATACTGTATGAACATTTGGTTAAGAGCACCAGAAAACATGGCAACTATACGTCAATCATTTCATAAAATACAAAGCATTTTAGAGGACACACAAGTCGACAAAGCTAAAATAAACCAACCTGTTATGGTCAGGCCCCACTTGTGTGTACTTGTAGTCTGCCTGTGTCTTTTCTCTCTGAAAAAACTGATTAAGACGAGCTTTTGCATTCTCAAGGGTCCAGTTCCCATGCAGCCCTGCATTCAGGTCCACTTCTTCAGACTCCAGAGTCTGAACATACAAACAAAACATGGATGGGAAAAAAAAGAAGGAATGCCGATGGCTTCATTGTACAGTGGCTGCAATGGAACTGGAAAATGGCCAGGAAAGACCATGTTCGATTTGATTGAGCATTTACAAACATTAATCATACCGCCTGTGCCTCCTGTTCATCTCTCTTAGCATAGTAATCCTTCAGGTTGGCTCCACGCTCCCAATTCGCACCACCACTCTGGGCTCCACGCTCCCAATTCGCACCACCACTCTGAGGACCATAGCCCGCTGTATTGCTGGCAGGGGGTCCGCCTTAAGGGAAAGGATTATAGTATAGAGATCTGTGGGGTACTTTGAATCATTTTTAGGATAAAAGAGCTGAAATCCATAACTCTAAAACAATTGTGGGCTTTAAACCAGGGCAATGATTCAGTAAAGATGGATGTAAACTCCCTTTGCTACCAAGAAACCTAAACCCAGGCACTGTGAGCTTGCAGACCAGTAGAACCAAGCAGCCTAGCCCTCTTTAACAGAACTCTAGTAAGTGCAACTAGTAATCTGCATTGAATGGACCAAAATCATAACGTTATATAAGTGTATAAAGCAGGGGTAGCCAACTCCAGTTCACGAGAGCTACTAACAGCGCATGTTTTCCATTTCTCCTCACAGAATCACAAGTGAAGTATTTAGCTGCAGAGCTAACTGTGGCCGCCTCCTAGATGCTGTCACCAATGCGCATGTGCGGTTACCACGCTCCCCTACTCCTCAGAGCACCTGGAAGAGCTGACGGATGCTTTTTTTTTTTTACAGCATGATCAGCTCTTCCAGGTGCCCCCCGCCGCGACATGTAAGACTGTCAGTGCGGTGGGTGCAGCAGTCTGAAGCAGGTGGAAAAGGGCAGGGAGCATTCAGCAGGTTTTGAAACGGGCAGTGTGCGGTGCCCTGCAAAATCATCTTCGCGGGAACACTAGACTTCACATATACACAGTATTTCTCCCCTCATATCAGATGCACAATTTCATACTGATAACGGACACTTACCTCTATCTTCTGACTTCAATGCCAAGTGGGGCGGCAATGGTCCTCCAGTAGGGCCTTCAAATCCTTCAGATTTAACGGATTGAAATCCATCTGTAGAATCTGCCATCCCTGCCTGCAATGAAACCAAGATACCAGTCCTTATAACAGAGTAACTACTATGCATCCCCCATTGTACATTGCAAGAATATCACATAGAACTTGAACAATCTCACAGAAACTAGATGTTACCCACCGCAATTGATGGTACTTCCTCACTCCTGATTTCTCCCATTCGAACCAGGTAATTCACGAAGTCCCGAGCTGCATTACTCTGGGCATCCTTTTTGTTGCTAGAATTCCCTACGCCCAGGTAGCTATAGCCATCTATTCGAACCTATTGAAATAAATGGAGTGTGAACAAAACAGATTATAGCCCCTTCTACCGGGTTACCCAAAATGCTTTACAAAGGTTATGGGAGACATGGGACTGTGGGCCTAACTCACGCTGCAAAACAACAATCTTACTCAAATGGACAAAACCATGCTGCACTGCAGGTGGGGCAGATTTAGCACGTGCAGAGAGATTTAGATTTTGGTGGGGGGTGTAATTCAAACTGAAATCTAAATTGCAGTGTAAAAATAAAGCAGCCAACATTTACCCTGCACAGAAACAAAAGAACTCACCCAAATCTAAAGGCCCGTACACACAGTACAACCAGGCTATCTTGCTGAGAGCAAGATCGCTCAGCACACCACGATGCTGTGTGCTGAGCGATTGTGCTGAACAGGGATTTCCCTATTTTAATTTTTACAGTGTCTAGATCAGACAGTGACAAGGTCGACACATGACAAGGTCTACCTGCGGTTTTCACAATTTTTTTTTTTACCGTATTGTTCTTACTTCACCATCTATCTATCAGCATAGAGGGGGAATATAATAGCCCGAAGCATGTCGAACGAAGCGAGTCATGCCAGTGTACGCCTTTCACTAATTTGGGGTCCATGTCTTCACTGACTGGCTACATGATGTCTTAATAACTTAGGAATCCCAATACGGACAAACAACAAACACCTTGAATGTACTGATAAGGTTTACAGATGGGGCAGGCTACATCCTGGCTGGCGGATCGCCAGAACGTCCCCGCTGGCGATCCGCCAGCAGCCTTGCCATCCATCAGACTGAGACGCGCATGCGTCTCAGTCGGCGCAAACCCAGGGAGACGGACAGTGTTAGGGTGGGGGGGGGGGGGGGGGGGTGTGCGGGCAGGCGGTGGGGACCCCGGGCTACCGCCGACAAGCCGGCGGGGACCCGGGGGAGCGGATGAAAGGGGACGCGCGCGCCTCTCGTGCGCGCACGTACCCTTCTCGCCATCGATATGGCGCTGGCGGGGGATGGCGGCTGGCGTCGCCAGCGCCATCCCCTGCCAGGATGGGACCTGCTCCATCTGTAGGTGGTGCATAATGATAAAATCGAAAACACTGCTTTAAGCCAGAGCTTGTCAAATCCCGGCGCTAGAAGCAGAAACTGGTCGTGGGCAGCATTGCCGCCACACCCCCCCCTCCTAACAGAGCAGCAGCGTTGCAAGACCCACCCTCTCCTAACTTTGCAGCCGCAGCACTGCTCGACCGCTCTCCTAACAGTACAGCAGCAACAGCACTGCTGCCCTCCGCCTCTCCTAAAAGAGCAGCAGCGCACCCCCTCCTAAACAGAGCAGCAGCAGTGCATTCCCCTCCCAGCTAAGCGGCGGCTGGCACTGGGGAGCAGGGGATAAAGAGACAAACATCGAAAATGAAGCAGGTGGGCCACCAGACCCACGGATGCTGGTGAGAACTTGCCTCACCTCCCCACCGATTCACTCTTCCCCCCCCCCCCCCCCCATCAACACACCCCTTTGCCCAACCAAGCACCTAACACACTATAGATACCCTGTTGCCTCACCCACTCTCACCTTACTCATTCACCCCCGGCATCTCACCCTGTATCATGTCCCAACTCTCACGCCGTCACCTCACCCTCCCATCACCTTCCCCCTCTTCCAGTCCTCTTTTCGCTCTCCTGTGCTCTCACCCACATGGTCTGTCACTCTCTCCCATCCCCTCTCTCCTTAATCTCTTCCGCCTGCCCCCTTTCTTTCTCTCAACCCCCACTCACCCTACCCCTCTGTCTCACCTCTCTGCCCCTAGTTCCCCCCCCTCTCCCTGTCTCCCCTACTAGCAGGAGACTAGGCTAGAGAAAGAGACTAGCTCAAAAGTATATGTGATAGGACCCACATTGCACAGTGTATGGGCACCCTTAAGCTTGTCTGGCTCCTACACTTTCGTTCTGGCTCCTATAGTTTAAAAAAAAAGGTCAAGCCCTGCTTTAAGCTTCAGCAGAGAGGAAACATCACACACTCCAACGCGAAAAGTCTTACCTCACACAAAAACTTTGGTCTATGCTTGTTCCCAGCTGCACGGACCTCATAAGTAGGAGCGACTTTCTTCTTTCCACACCAAGCATACAGAAAATTCTTTATGTCAGCCATGTTGGTAGTAGGGCTGTGTTGTGACCTGAAACCAGATTACTTATCAATACTTATTAGGACATAAGAGCATGTATAAGATTGCAGCGGATGTTAGAACAGTTCTATTTGCCATTCAAATTTTACTGGGAGGGTGGTGGTGAACGGGTTGTCTTTCCCAGGCACCAGTAAGGGCTGATCCAGAAAGAAGCAGAAGGGGAAGCACTGAGCACAGACATTATAGTATGTGTCTGTGGAGGAAGTGTGGGGTTAAAAGGGAGAAAACTCACTAAAGTATACACCAACTATCTCCCTCTTCCATTATCCACTGCCTCCCTGTCGCATTAAGTACTCACGTAACTTATTTGTGCCTCCGCAATGCTACAGTGCATGTGCTGATCTCACAGTCAAGACAGTCAGAGTCTGGAAAAATCAGTTGAATAGTCTGTTACATTACACTCCTTGCATCATTTTTGTGCCTTCACAATCTGTCATATATGTGCTGCCAGCTGGGCACACATGGCGACCATTCTGAGGTAACTTGCTAGGGTCCTATAATAAGTTATTGACTGATGGTGTCCTGCGGCCAAAATAGTCTTAGAATCCCTAGCGTGGTATATGGAATGTTTGCAATTTTATAATATTCTGCAAACTTTTCGCTTTACTAGAGGTGTTTTCTTCTTTAACATTGTGATTTTGTTTTGATTTCAGATGCCCTTTCTTAAACCCTCTATTTCCTGAAGCACCCGTTTCAGTAGACATTGAAGTGCTGGAATCATCATGACTGGCAGCAACCAGAGGTTTTTTTTCCATTTTAAAACAATTGTCAACTTCGTACTGTGACAGCATTTATTAACACAGTGTCACAGCATCTACTGAGCGTTACTGTAACATTCTTCTTGGCCCTGAACACACACAAGTAAGTGTTTGTGTGTATACACATACACACATCTTTTTTACAAATGTTTGCGCTTAAAGGGAAAACCCTCCCTGTGCAAATCTGCGATTGACTTGCGAATGGATCGTGGATTACATTCTATCTGCAGATCCATATGCAACTCACTCACCATCAATGATTTTCCCAGTCTGTGCGAGTGAACGTAACTAACCCTTCCACGACTGTGACAGAATCAAGGCTGATCGAGTCCGGCATATGCTCCCTGAAACCGCCTAGCCACACCTATATTTTCCCTGACACTCCCAGAAAACAGCCGGTTAGCGTCCCCAAAAGGCAAGGCGGCTTCCTGGCAATCAAGTTGCAAGGGGATTAGACACAGATTTTTTTAACGCAGTTTGGCCTTGTTAACGCGCAGTTATTCAATGACCGATAGGCTTACAATTTAGCACAACAGTGATTAACTCTGAATAACCCCTTAAGTGAGCACCAAGTTTGCCAGTTGCAGCATCAGCAAAGGGTTATTGGTATCACCATTAGGAGCTCTGGGCTGCCTGCGGGCAATTACAGCACCAATGTGACTGTACACCAATAAAGTTTTAATACTGCCCTTAGGAGCTCTAGGACGTGTGACCCATTAAAGGACTAATAATGCTGCCCTGGCAGGCCAGTGTGCTCTTTGCCAGCATTCCTGTGTAAAATGGCACCTATATCATCACAGGAGGGAGCTCTATCAATTCCACAACACGCAAGAACCGGCACCAGGAAGATGATGTTTTGCCTCATTTTGGAACTAGAGCCAGGTGGGAATCCCCGATCAATGGCTCATTTGCTCACATGGAAAGTTACATCCCTTTCACATCGCACAAAATTACCAGGTTCATGCCGGTTCTACCCGGTAATTTTTGCGATGCAAAAGGGGTTACCAGTTACAGCTAACAGGTAGCAACCCGGCAATACGAACTGGGTAAAAAGAAGGGTTCTTACCAGTTCGTTGCTGTGCAGTGTGAACGGGTTAATCGGGTTGAGCGTCAGTTTACACTATGGAGTAGGCAGCACCAGCTGTAAGTGCTGCCTCCTCCTCCGTCCCCGATGACGCTCCCCCACACGACATCAGCAACATTTCCGGATCGCTTATGCAATCTGAATAGACTGCACCGTTTTAAAGTCCCGGTGCAATGCTGCATTTGCGATTTGAAAGCGGTAGGAGATGGACCATATGCGATCCTAGTCACCGGGAAGCGCTTGCGATACCTCTCACTAGTGTACTAGATTTATTTTGCATAAAATTATTTCTGATTGGTTGAGGAGTTTCGAAGAAAAAAAATAATTGTGTTGCATGCTTGTATATGAAGCTCAGTTAGGACAAAAAAAAAAAACACACACTCCAGAAAAAGGGGGATATGTACACGATAAGTCACTTGGCTTAAAGGGTTAATTTAGACAGCATTAAGCAGGATAAGTAGCAAACTATTTTAGAGTCATTGTAAAGGTGCTGCACACTGCATCCAATCTGATTCTAGCTATTACTTAATAACTCTAATCTATAATATAATAATAAATAAATCTATAATATAACTAGAAGCTGATTGCTTGTAATAAAAAAATTCACTAATGGCAGGATTTTAAAAATGAAAAAAGACCGAGCAGGACATTCTCCAAGATAGGCAAGACACTGGTATAAAGCATGTCCATGCTGCAACAACTAGATCACACTGGCCTGCTTGTGACCTGGTACAATACATGCATACATATGTCTGTATACAGTATGTATCAGCTCACATGCAGGGCTTTCGTACTACAGTAGCTACACCTTACTACCCATACCCCCTTACTACACTGTATAACCTCAGGGATGCATGCTCCCATATGTATACCGCCAGACGGACCTCTCCCACATGCAGACACACTGCCTCCAAGCGGCCACTACACAATGCAGCCAGCGGCCTTATCCCCGCACGTCGACCCCGCTCCTAGAGAAACGCTCAATGTAGGCGAGACAAGGACGCAAATTAACCCGGTATTAGCGAGTGCACAGTAAAGTACGTATAACACTTACCGAGGGAGTACAGCCGCAGCACGGCAGCCGCTGATCACAATACGGTCACTGACAAAATGGCGCCACCGAGACAAACAGCAACGTAGGAT
Organism: Crinia signifera; assembly: GCF_055691185.1. Classification (NCBI taxonomy): domain Eukaryota; kingdom Metazoa; phylum Chordata; class Amphibia; order Anura; family Myobatrachidae; genus Crinia; species Crinia signifera. The sequence goes on along the minus strand of NC_139224.1, from coordinate 134,754,142 downwards.
AATACTGCTGGCTACACAGCACTGCAAGGACCAATCACGATAAAGGAGCGTGACCCGGAAGAGGTTACTTGCCTTCCGCTTGTGTTTTGTCACACAAATATGGAGCGCTCGGCTCCATATTCGAATCGGGCGCCGCGCCTTCTGTCCCCTAACTGGTAGATTTCGAAATGGAGTAGTGCATCTTTATGCAATTCCTCTTTTGGGCTAAAGCAGGTTTAATGTTTTATACAATAGCTTCCCCTCTAAATACTAAATGGTTGTGTCTAGATCCACTGTTTTTTGACTAGTATGTGACGTTAGGTGAGTGTGTAAATTGTTAGATGCCCTCATTCATACCATTCTTTATATTATCTGTAATTTAGGTTATTTTAGCTGGTTTGTACCTTTGTGGGCTCGCAACAGATTTATATTCAGTAGAGCAGACTTTCCCAACCACGGTCCTCAAGGCACACCAACAGTGCAGGTTTTCGCAATATCCAGGCTTCAGCACAGATGGTTTAATCAGAATCACTCAGGTACTAATTAAGTCACCTGTGCTCAAGCCTGGATATCACTATAACCTGCACTGTTGGTGTGCCTTGAGGACCGTGGTTTGGAAAGCCTCGGGTAGAGTCTAATGCTGCTTTCCCACTGCCTACACGGGTAATGACACGTTTTTTTTAAACGGGTAAGAGCCATAAAGACCCTTTCCCACTGCAGCTTTTAAACGGTCAATTACCGTTTAAAAGCTGTTTTTGTCACATTCACACTTACCTGTTTAAGCAGTGTAAAGATATGGGGGGGGGGGATTTAAAAAAAAAAAAACCGGCGTGGGGTCCCCCCCACTGCTGTAACCAGCACCAGGCTGAAAGAGCTGGGGCTGGTAATAAAAAATCTGGAAACCCTGCAAATAGGGGTTCCCTGATTTTTTACAACCAGCCCCAGGCTCCAGGTCCGGGGCTGGTTCCCAAAATACGGGGGACAAAATGACTAGGGGTCCCCCGTATTTTAAGAACCAGCCCCAGGCCAAACCAGCCAGCAGGGTAATGCCACAGCCGGGGGACACTTATTATATAAGTTCCCGCGGCCAAAGCATTAACCCTACTGACCAGTCAGCCTGGCCAGGGGCCCTGGGGGAGTGGGGACCCCCCCCAATGAAGGGGTCCCCCCTCCAGGACCTACCTGACCAGGCTGAAGCCTGGTGCTGTCCCCGATGCCCCTGGGCGGTGGGCATCGGGCTGATGGAATGGTGTAAAAAATAGAATAAAAACTATTGTCTTTTACTGGCGAACTATGCGTCCCAGCAAGCCTCCCCCGCAAGCTGGGACTTGGAGAACCACAAGTCCCAGCCTGCGGGGCATTAAAGGGCCCGCTGGGTCTTGTAGTTCTACAGTAAAAGAAATAGTACAATAAACACACTGACACACGTGAAAAATAAAAGTTTAATACATACATAACACATACATACTGATACTTACCTATCTTGAGCTCGTAGGTAGCCCTGGTCCTGATGTCCTGCAGTCCTGTGTCGTCTTCTGGATCCATGTCGACTGTCCATGATGGCGTCCGGAGTCTGACGAAATCCATGTGGGAACCTATGGAAGGAAACCATACTCACCTGTCCCAGGGCGACGTAGTCCAGGGATGGGTCTTTGCAAAAAAACAAACCGAGAACGCGAAACCAGACCAGACAGCTGAGCCGCACGGTGTTTGTGTACATCGTGCGGCTCTGCCTCCCGAATGCCGCTATTGGCCGCCTTGCGCAAGGCTGAGCAACCATATTGCCCGCGATGGGAGTGTGCACCCGAGCACGCGCGCTCCCGTTTTCTCCCCCGTAGTGATCGCTGGTCTCAGGAACATGCTCCTGCGACCAGCTGATTTCCACTGCTGAGCTCCCCCGGCAGTTTCTTTTTCATCAGCGACCATCTCTGGTCGCTGTTGCAAACGGGACACTGAGCGATATATCGCTCAGCAATATATCACCCAGTGTGTATGGGGCTTAAGCTGCTGCTCTAAGGCAGTGGTTCCCAACCCTGGTCCTCAAGTACCTCCAACAGTACACGTTTTCCAGGTCACCCAGCAGGTGCACAGATTATTCAGGCACTGTTGGGGGTACTTGAGGACCAGGGTTGGGAACCACTGCCTTAGAGCGAGCTGGCATTTGCAAGGTGAAGCTTCCCTCAGCAATCCAAAGTCCTACAGGCGAAGGGAAGGAGGAAAGCACTCGGTGTGGATGCTGCTTCCTCACTATAGTGTACACGGGACCCGGGTCGCTCAACGGGTGTCAGTTTACACTATCCATTGTCTGTTTACACTGCCCAGCAACCTGGGTAAAACTCTTTTAACCCAGGTCGGAATGCTGGGTTGCTGGACCCGGGTTTTTCTTTTTGGCACTTTAACACTGCACAGAGACCTGGGTCGATGTGCGGTGTGATGAATTAGCTGTATCCTCAGGTCGTATTTTAGGCCCGATCCCAGTCATACACAGGATCGTCCGTAATCAGAGATCATAGTAAATTTATCCTGTCATGATCCATAGCACAATTAAATTAGTAGAGAAATTCCCTAGTGACTCTTCTGTCCCTGAATAGGGAGATGTGATGTGAACTACGCCCAGGTACAGTACTATAGAAAGAAATCTGGGCCACTAAATTGTTGTCCACAATCCACTGTGAGAATATATAAATCACTATAAATTATTTTCAAAGATTTACGAAACTACAGATTTTAGCAGTAACCCGTAAATGCACATTAAAGACAACATTTTTTTTATTTATTTTTTCAGTGAAGAGTTTTTGTTGTGCCAGTCATAGATTAAATACGTTTTAAATACATTTTTATAAAAATGTTAATACAAATAGTACTTTGATAAGGTTTATATACTGTAAAGGGTTTTCCCCAAAGACCTATGCACAGCATACAGGTATCATTATTTTGTCCCTGAAGCAAACATAGTAAGTGCCATACAACTTGACCTATCAGGAGGCAATACATTGTTTGTAAACAATCATTCGTTCTAAATATGGCATTACTAAAGTTTCTAAAAATTAAAAAAAGTGATGTCACATATAGCAACCAATCAGATTCATTTCTCTAGTGCATCCTAGAAAATGATAGGCATAATCTGATTGGCAACATGACCTCATTTAATTTTTAGAAGCCTTAGAAAATTCATCCCCAAGTTTACTGTCAAAACCAGGAATTAGCCATGAGTTTACCCTCTATCCTTATTTGGGTGCCGGACAGGATCCCGACAGGCATTCACCCAACGCCGGGATCCCGACTGTCAAAACACAGACAGCCGGGTTCCCGATGGCCACCTGCTATTTTCCCCTCGTGGGGGTCCACGACCCTCATAGAGGGAGAATAGAATAGGTGGCTCCCACAGCAAGCCACTGTGCCCGCAGCGTGGCGAGCGCAGCAAGCCTGCAAGGGGCTTTGTTGCGCTCGCCATGCTGTCTGGGTCCGGCCAGTCGGGATCCCGACTGTCGGACCCCTATACCACACCCCCTTATTTAGGACTGAATATATAAGATGCTTGCCATAAAATGCTGTTACTACTGCAAAGTAAAGTTCTATTTTTCAAATGTTCCATAAAACCAGACCATACAAATCAAATATACTGTATTTAGAATCAAAGTTGAGTATTTGGTCCAGAAATATTGGGTTTTCAAATTATGTGATTCAAGAAAGAAAAAAAAAAAAAACCCCAAGTGTGAAGCACCTAAGTACAAGAGATTTACAGGTAGTCAGTGAAACAAAGAACACCTTTAAGTACACTATAAACTTAGATAAAATCAGGATAGTACAATAAGGTTAGTCGCATAGGCTAATTGGAGCCGTTATTGGTTTTGTCACATATAAATCACTTTCGTAATAAGGCTATTGGATGAGAAGATGCTGCAGAGGTCTGAACATGACCGCGAGGGAAGGGAACGCAGTGTAACCGTGCCTGCCAGTGGCCTGCTGTCCACAATCCATGCTGCTTGGTGCCCATGCAAGGGGCTTTCTCAGAGGATATTCAGCCTCTTCATCTCAGCTTTGACCTTCTCCGGGTGCTCAGGTTTGAAGCTAGAGAACAGGGGTAGGCGCGGTGGTCCTAAATCTATTCCAGATACATGCGACATTATGTTTTTAAATTCAGGTAATCCCCAGTCTGAAAAAAAAAAAAAGGGGGAGGAGCATTCATTAACGCATATAATTTACGGCAGGAATTAATTTACTGGTGAGTCCATCTAATGCCCTTTTTATGTGTGTGGTGTAAGATGATTTAGCGTGAACCAAATTGATATTAGGATTCCCAACTACAGGTATAGGGAGTGAATTCTAAAACAAGTTCTTCCATACCTTACCATTCAGTCCTTTTTGTTCTAGAAATCCTATTTGTATAAATACTGCCGTCCTGAAGTCTATTTACACTTAGGATATAACCAATAAAGCTGTATGTTATGCTAAGTGCTGACATCAGCGACCGTTTAAGAGGAGAGGCTCAATGTGGGCACACTTCCTAAACTTGTGCCAGTGTCTTCTGCTCAAGCACAAATCACTGGGAAATTATCCTCCGCATCATTTCCCCTGTGCTTTCTAGGCCACAGGTCTCATAAGACATCGGAGACTTAAACGCATCGCTTCATAATAGCGCAGAACTCTGGCTATCCGCTCACAACACTCCTAGAAATAAAAAGGTCTTCTGTGTTTTTTCAAGGTAGCCACAAAGCAGTCACCCAGAAATGCCCACTTCACACAGAGATATGGGCATACCTGTACAGTCTGGCAAGGTGCATATACTGTACATGTGCAAAACGAAAATCAGAATAAAAGGTACAAGTGTGTGCGCAGATACACTCAATATAAACCACTTTCAAGAGTTCAATCATTTTGAAGGGACTAATCTACATTTTTCTGGAAAACCCACAATGGATTCAAGACTACCTCTAGAATGTATTATTATTTTTTAACTACTTACCCAAAGCAAAAACGAAAGTCATGAATTCCTGCATTTTACACTACAATAGAAACAGAAATATTAGCATTTGACCAAAATGAAAACAAACACCTTCATATAATCCGAGCTGCCTCCATCCACAACTCTACCGCTATCTAAAGCTATATGACAATTTCGATGATTTTCTATGCAGTTGTTGAAGAGAGGATGGCTTGTGAGCTGCAGTGTGACTTGGATCAGGCTATGAACTGAGCAGGGGGACAGTTGGTTAGGGAATAGTCAGGAACTGGGCCCTATACACGGGCCGATATTCAGGCATTTTCTGAGCAATTTTACTAAATCACTGTGTGTGTGTAGACCACACATCGATTTAAATGTGTGGCCCCACCAGTCTGAATCTGGCGGCAATTAACCACCTGATCGGTCAGGGGCAAGTGTTCTCAACGGAAAACACTGCTCATGACACCACACTGTGCAGCGCTGTGTGCTGAGAGAGTCCGAGCTTCACTCAGAGCGCTCTTCATTCCGTGTGTAGGGCCCTTAAGAAAGGGCTGGTAATGTCTTTAATATTATACAGGCAAAACATTTATAGGAAATTATAGGCAGTATGAAGTGCAAAGTACCTGAATGTCTCTGGCTTCTTTTAGGTTACCTTCTTCAAATGCCTTTAACATTTTGTTGGTGGTGGAACCCATGTAGTTATATGTACTGTAACACAATAGTCCACATATTTCAGGTTGTTAATAACAAAGCTTACAAAAACATTGAATAAAGACTCGAAGATAAAATATATTCTTTCATCAGCATAGATTGTTACTCACAGACCAGGTAACTGCATATCTAAAATAAAGTCCCTGGTAAATATCTGTGTCTCTCCTCCCCATATGTACCTTGGCACCCCGATTCCCCAAGTGTGCCTCTCACCCCCTCTAACCATGAGAGCCTCTGCCTCCTGTCTTCCCATATGCACCCATCACCTCCCTCCCCATATGTGCCTTTGCCAAGTAACTCACCAAGCGTGCCTCTGCCTCCTACCTCCCCCATGTGCATCTATCATCGTCCCTCCCAAAATGTAGCCCTGCCTCCTGCCTGGCCTCTTCCTCCCTAGGTGTTCACCTAACCCCCATTGAGAACACAAAACAAGTGACATTGATAAGTATGAGGCATTATGGATTGAACTCTCTGCAAGTAGTTTTTACAGATGTCCCAGGAAGAGCATTCAACTGATTATGGATGAAATAGCAAAGCATGTTTATTACTGGCCAAAAGTATATAGATAAACTGAAAATTAAAGTGCGGAGGAGATTGAAGAAGTCCAGACCCTTTCCTTTTGTAATTTTACCTGCCAACTGCTCCATGTGCACCAAATGCCAAAGCACCCAATAATTGCTGTAGGGAAGAGGGGGGGGGGGGAAGTTACCTTATTATTAGAGTAAGACCATTGTGTAAATATGTAACTATTAAAATGATAATTGAATAATATAGTGAATCACTTGCCTCGTCTACACCATACAGAAAATCAAATTGCTTATATTGATGGATGCACATACTGAAGTCCATAAGATTCACATCACTAAACTTAACTCCTCGGAAAGACGGGATGTGAAGCTGCATCCTGCCCACCAGATCATAGACCTTATCTGTAAGAGACAAAGCACTATCAGTCATTTCCTGAATTTAGGTGCAACCAGTGCAAGTGGCCATTTTGTGAATTTCTTTACTACTCACAAGGTTATCAGGACACTAGAAAACGAACAGGGGTACAAAGGTTTAAATCAACAAAATGGCTGCTTTTCCTGTGTGCAGGAAACACAGGGCCCAATTGAGATTTGTTCTGAGGGCTGCAAATTCGCTGCCTGTCTAAAAAAAAAAAAAAAACAATAAAACCGTGCATGTGCATAGTATGTTGTGCACTGGGCCCCCTAGTGTACGGACCGTGCAAAGGCTTCCCTTTGCTGGCCATAAGCTGGGTGACTGACAAGTGGGGGGGGGGGGGGTTTCTGAAAAAAAAAAAAAAGGGAAGGATGTTGATTCACCGATCCATGTCTTTTTTGACTTTCGGGATGTTTCTGACAGTCGGTAGATCGGCACTGACATTGAATAGGTCAAATGTAAATGTGGCCTACTATTGTCAAAAGTGGACGATATTTCCGACAATTGGAAATTTCAGCCAGCATTAAATATCCCCTTATACCTTAAAATAATCAGGTTTCAGGAAGTGTCACACAAACAACGGTGCTTCAGCAGGGCAGCTGCTTTTGGTCAGGTATGGATCATTGGGTCGACATACATTAGGTTGACATGGATGAAAGGTTGACATGGATGAAAGGATGACAAGCATTAGGTCGACATGGGGTTTCACCTTTTTCACCTAGCCATGCTTTGGACAGGGTGCCTCGCTACACTATTCTTCCTCCATGCTCTACTAATGGGTAGTAGGGCATGAAATACTGCCTGCTGGCACATGTCGGCTAATAAAAAAAAAAAAAAAAAAAAAGAAGAAGAAGAAAAACCCATGTTGACCTAGCCATTGTCAACCTTCCATCCATGTGGACCTTAAGCACATCCACCTATTTCAGGTGTCGAACCAATGACCATATCCCCTTTTGGACCCTTCTGTACAAGTCTTCGCCAAGCCTGATATATCTCACCTTTTAAAAGGTACGTTTATGGTCGATCACACAGTAGACATCAGGCGTGAGATATGATGGGCTATGGATCTACCTACCGGATCTTTAGTCAATCAGTAGCAGCCATGCTTAACTTCATAGACACTATTATCAACTAGAACATTGGTGGTTGGATTATAACAATGATGTTGATAGATCTGCTGGAACAACGGTTGTGAACTCATCGGGGAATACGTATATCTATAGAACTTAGAGTATGAAATGCACAAAGCCATATATAAAGCCTACACACTAGAATTCTCAGATCACTTTTACTTCACAAAACTACCTCACATTGTTCATCAGTATTCTAGATCCCATGTAATATCTCTGTATGTCCCAATCCCAGCTGCTGCCCACTTACATGTTATACCGGTCAGGCTTGGGATATGGTAATAATAAAACGGGAGACTAGGAGCAGCAGAGGCAACATCTTTCAGGTACGATACCAGTGCATCTATGGAGCAGAAAAAAAAATGGAAACGTCTAATAAAACACATCTTAAACAAATATGTAATTGTTAATAATGCTTTAAGAAGTGCATTTGCACAGTGGGCGATCATCCTGCAATGAACTCATCAACTAGTTCTGTTCGCAAGGTGAATGACAGGTAGTGGGCATGGAAACTGTCCGTTTTTTGAAAGTGGCAAGTAAAACCCTGGGCATGCCATCAAACCACTGGGAGTGTCGGGGGGGGGGGGGGGGGGGAAGGCAGGCGTGCCAAGCTAGCTGGGGGAGGATTTGTGGCATAAGGCGGAGTAAGTCTCAGCCTATGCACCGGCGATGAGGATTTCGGACATAAAAAAAAAACAAGTAATAAAACCATGTTTTTTACTGTTCATTCTAGCTTTAGGCACACTTTGGTTTATATCTCAGCTGAGATACAGTCCAGATGGTGCTACCAGAACACAGTACGACACCCCAGTCAGGAAACACACTCCTTTATTACAAAGAAAATATGTCTACCCAGTGAATCATGCCACTTTATTTCAGCAATATCGTACAGATTTATAAAAGGACTGTACATAGTAAAGCATGAGATTATATTTATGAGATTCATTTTACCTTGACTAGAAGGTTTGAGGAAAGAAGGGGCCACAGCACTGATGGCATCAGCTCCACATAAAGCAGCATGGGCAGCCTATTGAAGAACAGAAGATAATAGTGATTAAGCCTAGGTTACACACAAAGCAGCATGGGCAGCCTAGTGAAGAACAGAAGATAATAGTGATTAAGCCTAGGTTACACATAGGGGGTTATTCTAGTTCACTCTTTCTGACAAATTCCTTCTTAGATGGACAAAACCATGTGCACTGCAGGGGGGCAGATGTAAAATGTGCAGAGAGAATTAGATTTGGGTGAGTTATTTTGTTTCTGTGCAGGGAAAATACTGACTGATTTATTTTTGCACTGCAATATAGATCTCACTTTGAAGTAAAACCCCACCCAAATCTAATTCTTCCTGCACAAGTAACATCTGCCCCCACCTGCAGTGCACATGGTTTTGTCCATCTAAGAAGGAATTTGTCAGAAAGAGTGAACTAGAATAACCCCCATAAAGACAAATAACAGAGTCCTAACGGACTTTCAGGGTTATTCAGACCTGATCACCAGCAATCAGGTATAAATAACCCCTTGTGTACCCAATGTTTACAGAACATTTGTTATACAGGTTGAACTAGAAGCGACCTCTGGTAGAGACTGTAGTGCAAATTCTGTAGTTGGCTCTTGTATAAAATAAATTAGATGCCCGTCTATAGCTTACATATTCAGCGGCATAAGAATGTATATACAGTACATATGGGAGTATTCAATCCGGCATTCTGACTGTCAGAATGTCATGACAGTCAGGATCCTGGGCCTTTTTCGCTTCCTTCGACAGTAACTCGACAATTGAATTCAATGTTCTGGCTGTCGAGCGTTTGAAAGTTCGTGTATTGGCCAAAACGCGGTCTTTTGTTGAAAAACGGCCGTGGATTCGACAATCCATGGCTATTTCTAACAATACAGACTCGCCACCACAGGGAGGCTGGTCTGTAGCAGGAAAGTCCCGGCCGGGATTGAATGGCTTAACTGCCGATATTTTCACGGTCAGAAAAATAGGCAGACATTGAATAACCCCCATAGTCTTAAATTAAGTGTGGAATAAAATATTTGGATAGACAGAAACACACTGAAGAGAAGTTATGCAATTTTAAACACAACATTTAAAGCTTGATATGGTACAAATAACAGCATTTAGAAATATTTTTGCCTTAAAATCAATAAATAGAAAGCAGATTGGCATGAGACATCATGGACACCTACTAAGTCTTTGGAGTCCTCCAGGCTCAGACATCCCACATGTACAACCACATTGTCCATTCTACAAGAAGCGAAGCGATCGGATTAGTGAAAATGTTCTTTAATTAGTTTATAAAAATAAAAAATGGCATATAGGGCAAACCCGCTTGGTGTGGGCCGAATTTGCTCCCCCCAGCCGATTGTTGGGGGTTGCCCATGTGCAAAGCCCCTGGAGTGAACGCCTTTTGCGAGTTTCACACTCACTGGGGGACTTTATCAGTGATGGGGGGCAGGGGTCTGACGCAGGGGACCACCCAAAGTGACCCACAAAAAATGCTGGGCGTACCCCTGCAAATGCAGGAGTGTGGGGGCTTCACACGACGAGAAACGGTGTTTACAGGTTTGCTAGGCAGCAAGTATGGGGCCATTGGAAAATATTCCCACTGGCCCCCACATCTTCACAGTTACCCCTGATTCGGTTTCCATATTCCATTGTTTTAGTGACTGTAAGAAGAGGGTCTGTCATCAAGACTGATCATTTCTCAGAACGTCCTTCCAACGTCCTCATCATACTCACTTGCCTCTTGCATGTTTCACCCATTCCTCAGCAAGCGTCTTCCTCTCCTGTACACTCAGCGACATTCCTTCTCCTGTTGTCCCATTTACTGTAGACATGCAAAACAATCGCTAGAACATATAAACAGTACTTTGCAGAGTAGTTTATTTTTCCCACCCCAAGACCAAAATGCTCTTCCATATTCCAATACAAACTAGATCTTCAATATCCACAATATAGCTCACATTCTCATGGTGTAATGGTTAGCATTCCAGCCTCACAGCATTAAGGTCATGGGTTCAATTCCTACCATAGATCTAAAGTGTGTGGTGTTTGTATATTCTCCCCTGACTAGTAGATTTGCCAAGTGGTTCTTTTTTTACGTCAATTTCTATGTGTCTGCACACATACATAGACTGAACACAGTATAGGCTCCACAAAAGTTATCAGTGGCCACCTGCGCCCACCCGGAATTTCCACTAGAAGAACCACAGATATGGGCTACCAAAGACGTATATGAAACACAGAAGGGGGTGGATCTCCACAGCGCTATTCACAGGATATATTCTCAAATGGAAAGTGTTGTCCACAACGGTATCCAAGACACAAGGGAAAGAAGGAAAATATTGCAACCCAGTCCTCTCACCCGGAATGAGATCCCAGAGCGGCAGTAGGTCCAAAGATGGTATTCAGGACAGGTAGGTGTGGGTCCCCAATAACAAGTCTTCTCAACACCAGGTGCAGTTGTTGCAGTTGTGAAGTTGTGAGGTCTCCATCTTTTATCAATAAATTGGATCCTTTGGATGAAGTGTACGTGTTCCAGTGGAGTTTTTAATAAAGATACCTTTTGATGAACATAGGGATTGTGCCCTTGGTGAGTTTATGTTTCATATGAATGTTAAAGATCTGAGAATTTAAAGAAACCTTTATGGGAAAGTCTCCTAGCTTGTCTAGGTGAGTTGTGTCGGGGAGTTACCCTTTGAAATTTGAGAAACCCGTGAGAGACTTTCTAACATAGAATATTTTCCTTCTTTCCCTTGTGTCTTGGATACCGTTGTGGACAACACTTTCCATTTGAGAATATATCCTGTGAATAGCGCTGTGGAGATCCACCCCCCTCTGTGTTTCACAGTATAGGCTCCAGCTGCTTGGGAACTACACATCCCAGAATGCCCCAATAGCAAAATCATATGCTGGAATGTGTAGTTCCTTAACAGCTGGGGGCCACGTGTTGGCCCAGGAGTACAGACATTAGGAAATGTGACAGCAGATAAGAACCAGGTGGTCAATTTAGTCTGTGTGATATATATATATATATATATATATATATATATATAGCAGAAGACCGGCAACATCCACACTCATACAGGAGAATACTTGGCTGGGTGCCCTCACTGGAATATTGTAATACAGGCAGGTGGAGGCGCGGCACTCGCAGCAGAAAAAAACAGCGTTACAGCAGGCGTAGGTTATGGCAACATTTCAATGCCCCTGTATATGTATATATACATACACACACACACACACACACACACACACACACACATATATATATATATACACATAATAACCTCAACCGCAGGAAGAGCTGCCCACCCATTTCCGGCCCAGAGTGTGTGCGATTATGTAAAGGACTTGAAAGTCGTTAACATCCATTCGCAGCCTGCGCGTGGGTATACATGCTGTGAAAGGGGGGGGGGGGGGGGGTTAACGGTTTGGTGGACTCGCAAGGCTGCGAATTCACAGACTTGCGAATCAACCAGTAGAACCCCCTTAGTGAGAATGTGTGCACTATAGAGTTCACACAGCTAAACAAATTTAGATAAAGTATTTGCCGTTAAACTTACCAAATATATTCTTTATTTTCTGTGTGTGGACCAGGTAATCTACATATTGCTGGACGATGGAGATATTGACATTACTACAAATAGAGAACAGAAATAATCAAAAATTAAAAATAATTTACTATCAAATTCACAAACTGGAATTTAAAAAAAGATTATAAATGACCAAACACCCTTTACCTGTTTGCAGTCATTGGGGTAAAGGTCGCTGCTATAAGGCCCCTCAATTTCTTTCCAGAAAATGACATCATCCTAAAAAAAAAAAAATATATATATATATACACACACACACACACACACACACACACACACACACACACACATCATCAGTTTGAAGCACAAACCCCACCCAAATCGATCTCTGTGCACAGGTTGTTACATCTGCCCCTCTGCAGTGCACATGGTTTTGTCCAGTAAAGAGAGAATTTGCTTTTGCAAGTGAACCAGAATCAGGCTCTAGGTTTGGTACACCCATGGTATCCACTCAGTCATTATGAGGAAACACACTAGGACCTTCTACAAAATGATCTGCATGCGGACTTCAAACTTACTGGGGCCTGCGTAATAGGAGTCAAGTTTGCCGGTGGAGCGGAATGCTGAATGATCTCTGACATTTATTTTTAAAAGTGGCAATCATTTACAAAACCAGGTTTTGCCTTGTGAATGACTGTCACTAATAAAAATAAAGAGAAATTGGAAACTGACAATTTATAGAAATGGATTAACCTCAAGTAACTAGGAGTAAAGGTCCATACATACTGGGCGATTATGCCCAGCGTGTATGGACAGTGATGACCGTTATCATTGCTGAGAGGAAAGCCACTCTTAATGCCTTCACTGAGTTGAACTGGTTAATTGATAAGCAAGGTGTTCCACCACAGATGATGACAATCATACATTAGGAGTAAAGTGCAGAAGCAGAGCATTGTGTCCCTCCTGGAAGGTATGTGATTGGGAACAGAGCATTTTGTATGGAGTGGAAGGTGTAATGTCAGAAGGTCGCATACCAGCATAAAATAATTCCTCAATAACCAACTGAGCAAAAACAGATTAGACCTTTGTAGGTCATATTCGAAGGATATTGCAGTGGTACAATACGTGAGATAATGACGGAGAATCAGTGATGCCGATCTTACCCATTTGCTTGGACGAGGGTCACAAAAAACCTGGACTTTGTCTTTTTCGTTACAGCTCAGTTATTGGATTGAAGTATAACAAAGGGCCAAGTAAATCAGCCTAACAGGATACAGATATGCTGTGGCTGCACAATTGTGCTTCCTATGCTTGAAAAACACCACATGCAGGCAGTTTAGCTACAGCTAGGGATATAGGGGGATTAATTACTAATAAATCAATCTATAAACTAGCGTAGATGAATCAAGTGCAAGTTACACACTAAGGAGGTTATTCTGGTTGCAAGGCTGGGAATTCGCTCAGAGCAACCTTAGATGTACGTGCCCATGGCGGCCATGTAACCGGGCGATTTCTATGGGAAAGCCCATGAAACACTGGGGGTACTTGTGTACTATCACGGCGCCCACGATTTCCATCGCAGGGCATTGTACGATGAAAAATCGCATCGCATGCGATGCGATTTCACCCGATTTCTAATTGTACAGGCAGCCAGATGCCTTATTACCATGTTAAATGCCCCCCCAGACCCGATTTTTAATTGTATACCCACCCTCATGGGTCATGAGTATGTGAAATGCCCCCCATTGTTAACGCCACCTCACTATGAACGCCAACCCGAAGCGTGGCAAGCCCGCGAGGGGTGGTGGTACGCGTCCTCCGACCTTTTCATACCCCCACTATACACGTTGGCGTGGAGTTGATTTTATAAAGTGTGGCGAGCCCGAAGCATGGCGACGTGTATACCTGTGAAGTAATGCGCATCCACTCGCCACGCTTCGGGCTCGGTGGCTCGCTGCAATCGCCACACTTTATAAAATCAACTCCACGCCGACGTGGATAGTGGGGGTATGAAAAGGTCGGAGGACGCGTACCGCTGCGCTCGCCACGCTTCGGGTTGGCGTTGAGAGTGGGGGGTCGTTAACAATGTGGGTCCATTTAACATATTTATTACCCATCAGGGTGGGTATACAATTAAAAATCGGGTCTGGGGGTGCCATTTAACATGGGACTCAATGGGAAATCGCATGCCATGCCATTGTAATGGCATGCGATGTGACGCGATTTTAAAATTGTATACTCAGCCCGGGTAAAAAGGCTAAAATCGGGTCCATCGCATACCTTAATTAGTGGTATGCGATGCGATGGGCGCCGTGATAATACACAAGTACCACACTGGGCATTTCCATGGGCGAGTCACCCGGCCCGCTGCCCTTTGGCCACAATGTTGGGGGTGTGCACCCAGCGAACAATCTGTTCGCCCTGGACGCACACGGTGCATGCACATGTGCAGAAATGCGCATTTAGAAAACATCCAGTTCGCATGCAAGCAAACAGACCTGAATAAGGTCATAAGAGGTGAATTTACTAAAGGTTCTAAAAATGAATATTTATAAAAAAAAAAAAAAAAAAAGGGGGGGGGGGGGGTGAGTTGATGTTGCCAATAGCAACCAATTACATCCTCTCCACCATTCTCTAGGATGCAACAGAGAACATAAAAAATATTATTGGTTGCCATGGGGAATCTGACCTATTCTCAATTTTGGAACTTTATTAAATTTACCCCCAAGAGCAGACACATGTGAGCAAGTCACATTTTGCTATTAAGCAGCCCTTCCATGTTACAAACTGCCACAGTATACAGCTTATTTACTATATAGTGAAAACTAAAGGTGCCCATACACGTTACAATTATTGTATACAATATCGCATCTCATCACATCTCGGTTTTGCGATAAGATGAGATGGGATGGGATGAGATCTAGTACAAAAATCAAAAAGTATGTGCAGCACATACTTTTTGTACTAGATCTCATCGGAAAACCGATATGCGATATTGTATACAATATTGTATACAATAATTGTAACGTGTATGGGCACCTTTAGCAATAGGACATACATTTACCTGCATAGAGTAATGGACTAGATTACTCAAAGCCATATATGTATTGGTTGTCATGGGTTACAGCTGCTTGACACCGAGGCTCTTGGACAAGCCAAAAGGGCTACTTATTAGTTATCAACTGTAGAATATTAATTTTGAAACATAATTGGGAGCTGACAAAACCCTTGCTCTGCTATTTTGGGCGGACATATATAATTCCAGCAACACTGCCAGGTGTAATACTGCCCTACAGTACATGTGCATGCAACATCAATGACAACACTAGGATTAGGATACAATGTAAGAGAAGAAAGGAAACAACTACTGTGTTTATGAACAAATATAGTAGCGCAAACATAACATGTAGTTTAACATGTTACATCCAGATGCCTCATACAGCTTTCAGGCTGATTATATAGGGGCTGATCATTGCATTTCCTTTCAATCCTATCCTATATTATATTGAGAACAATAAACAGTAAAACATCTCTGCCTCCTAAAAATTAATTGCAGTCTGGTCCAAACACACCACAATACACTGATAATAACAAAGGGATACTCTAGTACAGTACCTTGCACTCTGCACACAATTGACAGCAGCACTGTGCTTCTCATACTACCCCAGCAGCAAGCACTGTGCTTTACATGCTGCTGTCACATGATTGCTCGGTGCTCCCCGCCCGCTGCATGCTGGGAGGATATTTACAGCAGCGTTCCTCTTTCATTATTATTTACCAGAATGAGAGATAGAACATTGTGCAATGGTGTTTTACGTGTACTGGGCTATAAGACTAGCTACTAGAAGTGACTTCTGGGACCACAACTCCCAGCCCCGCTGTCTGTGCAGGGTGATCAGCCGTATTTCCTGATGAGAGGTCCAGCTACAGCTTGTTAGAGGGAGGCAATCACTGAAACCCAAACCAGACATTCTCAGAATACAGAAGTAGCAGTATCTTGTGCTGACAGATCACTTATTACACCATCATTGCTTGGGGGATTTTTATAATGCTTATACAGACTCTAGTCATGTGAGAGGGACATGTGGTTGCGCAACATTTCACTTAAGTGAAAATAAACAGTAAAAATCTTCATAGGTTTTTAGATGGATAGAGATGGCCATCAGTCATCGATGGCTAACAACCACCGATAGTGTATCAATGTTGGAGAGCTGATGATTCTCTATTTTTTATAGCAGGTAGAGTGACAATCTACTTTATTTTATTATCCTAGGGCATGCTTAGCCATTGAATCCTCTTCCATAACTAGCCTGCTGTTGAGCTGGTCCCCAACAGTGCTGACTATCGATTGTATAAAGCATCGACATTTATTTGTTGACATTTTCTTGTCGTCGATTAAATACAAAAATGGAACAATTGATGGATACCACATTTGAATGAATGGAAAAACTAATTTCAATGGGGTTACTACAGGTGTGTTATTAACCCCAGTGAAATATGAGTAGGTGCACCTCACATCTATGGAGTTTTGCATTGCAAGCCAAATAGATGCTACTCAAGGAAAACTGTGGCATTCAGAAAACATCATGCTGGAGGTGCTAGGTATAACATAATCCTAAATTATTTTGTCTACAGTGTCTACTTAGACAGTCAATAGGTCAACACAGACACAATGTTGACATGCACTTGGTCGACGTTGACAAAAGTTTAAAATGGAATAGGGTAACATAAAGGGTCAACATAAAAAGGGTGACAAGTAAAAAGGTCGACGAGCTTTTAATGACTTTGTTTTGTCAATGTCGACACCTGACGACATGGACTCCCAATTAGTTTAATGCGTACCCTCGCAATTGTGCTCCACGTGGATGGTAAAGTATGAAAAAGTCAGCAAAAAATTAAGTTGAAAAAAAAAAAACCTCATGTCGATCTTTTGACCACGTCAACCTAGTGCTTGTCACCCTTTGTCAGTGTTGACCTTTTGTCTGTGTTGACTGTCTACCTAGACACTGTAGACCTTTCAACTGCTTACTACGCTCACATAAGAGCACATAATCCTATGCGGAGAACCTGCAGCTGCTGTGAGACTGGTGCAGGTTTTGATGATGTGTCTAAAGGCCCACAGACGGATGGACCTGGTCTGAGACAGCCGGGTATATATTACTGCCTAATAAATTCAGTAAATAATCATTAGTGGGCAATGGTGCCAGTGATATATAGATTGCTGGCACGTGCCAGCAATCTATATATTACTGCCTTATGAATGTCATTGGTGTCCAGTGGTGCCAGTGATATATACATTGCTGGCACGTGCCAGCAATCTATATATTACTGCCTTATGAATGTCATTGGTGTCCAGTGGTGCCAGTGATATATACATTGCTGGCACGTGCCAGCAATCTATATATTTCTGCCTTATGAATGTCATTGGTGCCCAGTGGTGCCATTAATATATACATTGCTGGCACATGCCAGCAATGTATATATAACTGGCTTAAAAAGGAAAACATTGGTGCCCAGTAGTGCCATTAATATATACAGTGCTGGCACATGCCAGCAATGTATATATTACTGGCTTAAGAATCTCATTGGTGCCCAGTGGTGCCATTAATATATACATTGCTGGCACATGCCAGCGGGTGCCGGACGGGTTCCCGACAGTCTGTATCCCGACAGTCATTTACCCGACGTCGGGATCCCGACTGTCAAAACGCCGACAGCCGGGTAGCCACGACCCCCATAGAGGGAGAATAGAATAGGTGCTCGCCATGCTGTCTGACTCCGGGCAGTCGGGATCCCGACGTCGGGATAATGACTGTCTGGATCCTGACTGTCAGAGTCCCGTACCACACCCCATGCCAGCAATGTATATATTACTGGCTTAAGAATCTCATTGGTGCCCAGTGGTGCCATTAATATATACAGTGCTGGCACATACCAGCAATGTATATATTACTGGCTTAAAAAGGAAAACATTAGTGCCCAGTGGTGCCATTAATATAATTATTGCTGGCACATGCCAGCAATGTATATATTACTGGCTTAAAAAGTTAAACATTGGTGGTCAGTGGTGCTCCTTGTGGAGCAGGATGGAGGGTGGCGGCGGGAGCAGGGTGTAGGGGGGCGGGCGTCAGCCTGTCAGTGTGGCCGGGCGGCAGAGCTGCCTGGGACCCCGGATGACAAGTGCGGCGGACGGTGGGGGAGCAGGGCTCTGCACTGCATCATCCAACCGCAGCAGCAGCAGTCTGTCTGTTTTGACCGATTTTCAGCTGAAAATCGTCAAGTGTGAATGGGCCTTTAAGATGCAAAAAGGGGTATTTTTTAATCTGCAGATGTTAACAGTGGGTATCTCACTCTAGCACATTCGGACACACGCATTAGTATAAAGACAGAGGGTAACATTTAATAGGATGCGAGTTTTAGTAACATTTCAAAATCGCACCGTATTACACTTTTTCAAATTGCATTTTTTCCTCCAAAACCGATTATTCAATGGTATGCGCTAATGTGCCCAAAAGTGCGGTGAGGTGCGAAGAGATGAGATGTGGTGGGAATGTATTACACAGTAATGTGCGATTTCCGGCGCAGGTCATGTGCGATTTTCTGGCCAACCGGAATGCGAATTACAACACTGCCTCCTCATGCCAAACAAGCCCCTAACCTATTGGCCCACCTAAGTCCCCTACAATATGCATCACACCCCCTATATGAAGGGGCACAGGCACCATTTTGACCTTTGAAAGGTAGTAAGGTGAGGAGAATGGATAGGAGAGGAGGAGAGACAGTGAGTGCAGGTGGCAGAGGCAGCAGTGGACCAGTTACAGGCAGCAGCAGCGCTAGAGGAGCCAGGGGGAGAGGCAGCAGAGGCACACTAAGAGCCTGCAGTGTGAGAGGGAGAGGCAACACTTTGCCAGCCAGCATGGCCACAACAAGGCATGGGCCAGGGCGGAACCCAGAGGAGCAGGCACAGCAGGGGGAGGAGGAGGACCCTCTTGCCTCCCATCTCATCCCCTCACACAGAAATACCTGTTCAGCACACAGTCCGATTAGGAGCTGCAGGAGGGCCACATCTCTGAGGTCGACTGGCCTGAGGTGGAGGAAGATGGAGGTGAAGAGGAGTAAGGTGATGCTGCCCTGGAGGAGGAGGGGGACATGGCCGCAGAGGAGGTTGAGGAGGAGCCAGAAAGTGCCAGCGCCCAAAGTGGCCGTAAGGTGCATTTCTCTTATGAGGAAAATGCGGCCCTTGTCCATGCCATAGTGCCCGTATTTTGACAGGCTGCTGTGGAAGCACAACAACAGGACCACTTCGCAGTGGAAGAGGGCCATGTGGGAATCCATCACTGGCGCAGTCAATGCCGTTGGAAGCCACAATAGAAGTGTCCGAAATGTTAAAAAGAGGTTTAATGACATCAAAAGGCTACTCGAAGTCAAGATGGCGACAGAAATTAAAGAGGCCAGCCGCACTGGAGGAGGCACCACCCAACCAGTCACATATACATCATATGAGAAGCAACTCAAAAGAATATTCCCACCAGAGGTCCTTCCTGGGCTCCATGTTGCCAACACCGGTAGGCCACAACGCCACCCAAAGCTGATAAGTGTTCACACATTTTCATGTACATCAACCATTGCAATGTTTTATAACTGTAATGCTCTCTTGTAATTTTTGCATAACAATAGTGCTGCTGTGGAACTACATATCCCAGCAAGGTCAACTTATGTAAATGTAATGGTCATAAATTGCAATTGTTGGTGATGCTGGTTCATGTAGTTCCAGTCAGAGGCATTTTGTCCCTGACCATTGTGCATTCATATAGTTCCATACCTGCTGGTATTGGTCAAATGCCTAGCAAATTATGTTACAGGTTCAAATTTGTCAGGCCCCAAACATAGGCCCTTATTCTAGTTTAATCGGTCGGATGCGTATTTTCGGACAGGAACCGAGTGTTCTTAGCCCCGCCTTCTGTACGGATTGCTCACACGTCTGAATGCGATAAGATGGCGACCGAACGGAACGCGAGTGGATTTTTCATGTGAACACCTCCTCCATCTATGGGAACCTCCCCCATTATTTGATGGTCACCGACCATCGAATGCTGGACCGAGTGGTCAGGCAGCACCAATTGCTCCAGACCACGCAGGCATTTTTCTGTGCAAAAGCAGGGATATGGGCGGGCAGCTGGCATGCGGCTATGTCATATGTCCGCCCCCCACACGTGCGTCACGGACGGATTACCATATGTACGCCAAAGCGTTTTCATGGGAACGCCCATGAAACGCAGGGCGTACGCATATGGTAATGAGCCCAAACAACCCTTCACGCCCCTCTCCACCCCCTGTTCCGATTATTCCACCGATCGTTTTCTGTACAGAATATGTTTAAACCTGTTGATCAGAGAGGGAGTCCAGGTACAGCCTAGCACAATACCTACGTGAAGCATGCAGTAATTGGGGTACCTGGATCTGGTGCGCAGCTTGCTCCCTCCTCCTGCGCAGCTCCTCCAAATGACCAAAGTCACAAACAGCCAGCTCAACACCACTCTATACTATCTCCATCTCTGAAACCCTCACAGGTGTCCTTAATGATGTTTGGGTATATGTAGGGGAGTTTATTAATAACATTGTGAACACCTGTGTGAAAATTAATAATTTCTGCATTTGTACAAAGTTGTTTTTGGGTCAATTCGCCCATCAGGACCTGGTCTGCATCATTGGCGATTTTTAGACACTTTTAAAATGCGAATTCCATTAGAGCATTCCATTCAATAAGCGATGTGTATACTTTTCAATGCGAAAATGTCTGGATGCGAAAAAAATGCGAAATTGAAACTGGCAAGTGAAAAAGTGCCATTTATCGCACAAAATGTGTGATTTACGTGACTTAGTGCTCCCTATTAAGTAAGCGGTTTCGCCAAAATGTGTGAAAACGCCATTTTGTTTCCGAAATATCGCACAAATTCAACTATTAAATGTCACCCAGAGACTTCAGCGGAAATTTAATAGGGTGAGAGATTCAGAAAGTGAGAGATTTGGTGAGAAGTCTCCAGTTTTTTTTTTAAAGCGGCAATCATTTACACTGCAACACCAGTTTACATGTGTTTTCCGGTGCTTTTTTAATGGGATCATCTGCTGTTGAGTAACAATGATCAAAACCAAAACTGATCAATGTTTATGGAAACTACATATATTACACAACCAGAGCCATACATTTTACCTCTGTGTTGATATCTGTTCTGCAAATGGAAAGATTCTTAGTCATACTTCCTTCTGGGCATTAAACGCTGCAATATACCAGGGCACATTCATGGAAATAAAAGCTTTTCTTTTAAAAACAAAATGTATTAAAAAAACTATTGTGTATTTTGCGTAAACTTAACTGAAGTTGCAGTATATAAGGCTTAGAACTAATACCATACCACCCAACTGTTCAGCTTTTCGCGGGAACGTCCTGTTTTTTTGGGACATTCCCACGTCCTGCCTGGCAGTGTCCCGCAGTAGGGGGAGGGGGGGGGGTGGCAGTTGGGAATGACCATGAAACACTGGGCATTCCCATATGCTAATGAGGCTAACCGGCGCCCAGGGCCGGTGCTAGGGTGTCCGGCGCCCTCCTGCAAACCATACATTTTGCACCCTTTCAGATTGCCATTGCAACAAGCTGCAGCCCGATTGTGGGAGCGTATGCAACATGCGATCCTAAGGAGGATCTAGGGTGCATGTACACGTATGCATATACCATCTCAGTGCTGTGTCCGCAAAATTTTGCAGGCACTAAAGGTGCCCATACACACTGCGAGAATCGCATACGTTATGGGCTAGATCACATCGCACGGCATGCATGCAATGTGTGTGCGATACGATCTGAAAGCAGTACAAAAAGTATGTGCAGCACATACTTTTTGTACTGTGCGATGCCCGCAGGAGCGTGCATCGCACGCTGCTATTGCAGCGTGTATGGCCACCTTTAGGCACATAACCCAGCCCATTATTTAAAAAGTGACTAATTTAATATAAAAAAATCTACAATTATTAAAAAATTGGTTATAAACATGTATAATAAAAGACTCACTGTTCTTTTGCTGTTTAACTCTTGTGCAGCCTATCCCCTTCTATCTGTGTAGGCAGGACACTGAGGACGCCATTACACCCCTCTCGTGACTGAGGGGGAAAGGAGGAGAGAGAAGGAGGAGATGGAAGAAGAGGGGAGGAGATAGAGGGGGCGGAGTGTTGAGGACTGGCAATGGCACTGAGAAGAGAAAAGGAAGGGCGGCGCTGCTGCCTGTTCATCATTTGATTGATAGCTGACAGGCGCCGGGAGCAATGGGTAGGGGGCGGATCCAGACATGACGTCATCCAGGCATTCACAGACAGCGCTACATGCCTCCGCGCAAATGTCCGTGAGGAAGAGGGGGCAGGTCACAGGAGGAGGACAGTGTGTGCGCGGTGCAGGGAACAGCTCTTTATACTGCCGTCCACCCGCTGTCAGACAGGCGCTGCGGGCAGTGTGCAGGAGGCAGTGACAGTGAGGGCTGAGGCAGCTTTAGCAGAGCAGGGAGGGAGACGGCGCCTCTTCAGCATGGCGCCTCCCTGCTTTGCAGGAGCTGCTGAGTGGGTAGCGCCGGCCCTGCCGGCGCCCCCCGCTCGCCGTGTAAGGTGCGTGCACCCAGCAAATGAAACGTTCGCCATGGGTACACGCACCCTGCATCTGCACATGCACAGAAACGCGCCTGCACATGCGCAGGCCCACAACATCGGTCATCGCAGGGAAGACCGAACAGATCTGAATAAGGGGTACTTATGTAGTAACTGGGCTGCCGATTTCTAAATCGGGTCGGATCGGGAGATCGCATCGCATCGCATGCGACCATGCGATTCGATGCGATGCGATGCGATGCGATGACCCGATTTTTCCATAGGAATCAATGTTAAAATGGACTGAGTCCATTTTAACATGGAATTCAATGGGAAAAATGGGTCCTTTTCATACCCCTACTATCCAAGTGGGCATGGAGTTGGATATAAACCTGTGGCGAGCGTAGCGAGCCACCGAGCCCGAAGCGTGGCGAGCGAAGCGAGCCCCGCGAGGGGACGAATACCGTCCCCTCGCGGGGCTCGCTTCGCTCGCCACGCTTCGGGCTCGGTGGCTCGCTACGCTCGCCACAGGTTTATATCCAACTCCATGCCCACTTGGATAGTAGGGGTATGAAAAGGACCCATTTTTCCATAGGAATCATTTTAACATTGATTCCTATGGAAAAATCGGGTCATCGCATCCGATATCGGATGCGATGCGATGCGATGCGATATCGCATCGCATCGCATCTGATTGTATGCCTTAACTTAAGGCATACAATCAAAAAATCGGCAGCCCAGTTACTACATAAGTACCGAATAAGGTCCATAGACAGCAGCTCAGAGAACCTCTAGCCATGCCCCCACAGCTGCGAAAATGGGGGCGTGGAATAGGCCACGCCCTGTGCCACTACACCCCCAACATTTCAGATGTCACTTCACGTCGGACCAATGTTGGGAGGTATGTAATACAGAAAACAGATATATGTGGTGAAAACAAATGAGGTACATAAAATGGACCAAAAACCTGGTTTAGGCCCGGTTGCAGATCTCTGAAAACTGCAGGTTACATTTTTCAAGACCTGTGCATGCGTGTATGCCCAAGGATTACAGTTTAAGTTCCGATGGGGGGAGGTGATGATGCAATGGACCGTTGGAGGGCAGGCCTGTGCGTATTCTAAGAGCAGAAAAGTGCATTTCTGTCCGGGCCACTCCAGCGGACTTCAAACATGACTGGCCAGCTAGGCTGTGCAACTAGGTGGATGCTGGTCATGTGAGAGTAGTGCTCGCATTTTAGCGGTGCGAGCGGAAATGTTTGTGCGCACTTCGTGAGGATGGACCCGGCAAGCGTGGTGGCCTTGCCCTGTGCTGGGTGGCCCCCTTGCAAAGTTTCACAAAAGTACAACTGACTAAATCAGACCCCAAAGCGCAGTGGTGAGCGCAGTAATCCGCGTCCGCTCGCCACGCTTCGGGCTCGGTGGCTCGCTGTGCCTGCCGCACTATATAAGATCAACTCCATGCATAGTGGATAGTGGGGATATGAACTGTTAAAAAAATCGCATCACATCGGATCGCCGATATATTGGCCGATATCGCATCCGATATAACGGCAGCCGTGAAACTAAACAAGTGCCCTCTTCTTTTTCCCTCATTTTGTCTGAGCCAGAGAAAGAATCATTTAAACAGTCTCCAGTAGAGTTGTCCACCTATATTGGGCTATTGATGCCTGGATTTAACAGAAACACAATAAAACGGTAACTTTGTGTGGGGGTCACTATTTAATCTAGAAGTGCAGGAGCATATGCCTAAAATATAACCCAGCTCTGCAATCAGATATATCCTTCCCAGCCAGGGTGAAATCCCACCCTATGCGAGCCTGTGCATTGTGTAGCACGGCCTGCGAAAATTAGCTGGATCGTCGATTAGCTGCAAATCCATTCACAAGCAACTCACTATGGAATGGATTTTCCCAGTTTGTGCAGTCTGTGTGTAGCCCAGCATGTACTCGACAGCTGAGATAGAAGCAGTCGGATCGGGGCTATAGATGACATCACACGACTTCCCCTCAAATGCCTGGACTTGCCTGCATTTTCCCTGACACTACCATAAAACAGCCGTTTACCTCCCCCAATTCAACTGGTGTACGGCCATCGATAAAAACAGGAGCAAATTGTAGCATGTGTGCTACAATCCAGACGTATGCACAGTCTAATCACCCGGCCTGTAAATTCGCAGCCATGTGATCAGGTCTGAATAACCCCCTTAGTTCTGTTCAGAAACACAATGCTGATAGTGCAGGGTCCCTAAGGCCAGTCCTGCAAAATTAGCCAATCCTGTCATTCAGGGAAATCCACTATGAACTGTGAGCAAAAATGAAAGTCATGTTTGAAATGGGACCTTAGTAACTATTCATGGTCTGGATGTCCATGAGATTATTTATGAAGGTAGATAATACAGTAAATTTCATACCTCAATAGCACCCCCTGGTGTTATTTAACTATATTTCCAGACTTGCAGATGTGAATGGAATGTATACTGGCAATCGTTTACATTTCAAAATCAAACTCGATTTGCAGTGTAAATGATTGCCGCTTTAAAAAATGGGAGATTTCTTTCCAAATCTCTCACTCCTTGAATCTCTCAGCCTATTAAATTTCATCCCTAGAGTCTATCATAGGAGAGTAGCTCTAACTGGAAGCGCTGGATTCCAGGAGCTCTGGCACGCTGTGAACACCTACCCCCTGACAGCAATCAGTGAGATTACATCCCATCTGAATGGATTTCTTAAGCTGTGTACACACGGGGGCGATAGGGGCTGAAATCGCTGGGAATATGGTCGCTGAGCGACCATATTCCCAGCGATTGGAGTGTGCACCAGCGATAAATCACTGGGTGCGCGCTCCCGTTTTCAGCCCCTGAATGGTCGCTGGTCGG
The DNA here is from genome assembly GCF_055691185.1 of Crinia signifera. Lineage (NCBI taxonomy): Eukaryota > Metazoa > Chordata > Amphibia > Anura > Myobatrachidae > Crinia > Crinia signifera. The sequence continues at coordinate 134,728,393 of NC_139224.1, read as the reverse complement.
AGGAGCATGCTCCTCCGACCAGCGACTTCCCCTGCCTCTTCTCCCAGCAGTGTGACATTTTCATCTGCGACCATCTCTGGTCGCAGATGAAAACGGGACACTGAGCAATATGATTGCTGAGCAATATATGGCTAGCAATATATTGCCAGTGATCATATTGCCCAGTGTGTATTCACCTTAACTAACATTGCTCAGAGGTGGAAATCTGTACAGAAACCATTCCAGTTAGTAAATTGCTGCTCAATTAGAATTCACCACCTATATGCAGTGCACACAGAATGTAAGTAGAGAAAAGAAACCTGTAAGAATTTCAATGTGAATTAATTCAGTGCATAGGCAATTTCAGAATGGGTTCAATGTGTCTGGTGAACACAGGCCCCTGAGCCCCATGGAGCCCACACCGCACAAAGTGCAACCATTTTTTAACAACTCCCCTCTCTGGCGTCCCGCTCCAGATGCTGCATTTGCTGCATAAATCACTGCCAAAATGGGCGGGCACCATGTTTTCTGGAGATCTGTGCATTGACAGTATACTGTACTGTGGTAAAATGGCAGAGTCTAAACTGCGGAGAGTAGGAGGCCCACCCGCAATATTCACATGGGCCCCCTTCTCTGTTACAACGCCCCTGGTTCAGTGTCCAGCTCATAAAACAGTAGCATTTTGTACCAGGTGTATGTAATATATAGGCATAACTAGTGTGTATACAAGACTTGATGGCCTCAGTTGGCAATACGGTATTGTGTCATTAGGGCATCACGCACATTGGACAAGTTTATAATGAAGCTGAGTAGTATCATAACACACATACTTACATAGTTACATAGGGCCTTATTCTAGTTCACTCTTAGAGGCAAATTCCTTCTTAGCTGGACAAAACCATGTGCACTGCAGGTGGGGCAGATGTAACATGTGTAGAGAGAATTAGATTTGGGTGGGGTTTTTCTTCAAAGTGAGATCTATATTGCAGTGTAAAATTAAAGCAGTCAGTATTTTCGGTACTTGTGTATTATAGCGGCGCCCCCGATGTTGGTCGTACAATGTTTTTATCGAATCGCATCGCATGCCATACACCCGATGGCATGCGATGCGATGCGATTTTGCCCCCTAAACGATGGAAAATTGTATAAGCACCCAAATGGGTGCTTACAATGTTAAATGCACCCCCACGCCACCCCCCCACTATAAACGTGAACCCGAAGTGTGGCGAGCGCAGCGAGCCCGCGTCCTATGACCTTTTCATACCCCCACTATCCACGTCGGCGTGGAGTTGAGAATATAAAGTGTGGTGAGCGCAGGTATCCTCGTCCCCTCGCGGGCTTCACAGGTATCCGCGTCCGCGCGCCATGCTTCGGGCTCGGTGACTCGCTGCGCTCGCCACACTTTATATTCTCAACTCCACGCCAAGTGGATAGTGGGGGTATGAAAAGGTCGTAGGACGCGTACCGCCACCCCTCGTGGGCTCACTGCGCTCGCCACACTTCGGGTTCACGTTTATAGTCTCCGTGGGCATTGCGAAATAAATACCTTTTAAAATAGAAAAATTTTCTATTTTAAAAGGTATTTATTTCGCAATGCCCACAGTATGTAAGGGCGGAAGTTAAATACGGACTCCATTCAGAAGGCAACAACTCCGATCATGTGGTCCGGAACGTGGTCACATAACCGGAGCCAGATGCCTAGATCACCAAGGAAACAGAGATGCGGCGAACCACGTGATACATGGTACCCGGAAGTGGGAGATCCGGAGACCGCGTCATGTTTGCTGAGGAGATGGGTCAAGTGACGCGCGGCACCCGGAAGTGAGGTGCCGGGATGACGCGTCACACCCATAGGTGTGTAATCTTTGGGACACTATAAAACGGACGTTTGGACACACACATATTAAGCCTTGAAAAAGGACCCAGACAGGGTCTGAAACGCGTCGGAAGGCGAGAACAGTGGACATTGGTGCGGAGGTGTGGAGCCAGCAGCAGCATCTGAGATCCAGGTTGTACCGGGCGACTCGGACATTTCATGCATGCGCACTTTGAACTGTAATCAACAACAGTTCACATACCATCTGGTAACTACACTGCAGCACTTTATTTCCATTGGCACTCGACACTTTATGGATTGGATTTTATTGTGTGTGCTTTTATCATTGTGTATTGTGTTTTTCTGTGATTCATTGTTATTTTCCCTGTATGTGATTTAACTTTTTGTGTGTGATAATTAAAAAACGGTATACACTATGAGATTTATATGCTCTTCTTACATGTAAACCTGATGAGTGGAAGGAGCTATAAGTGATACCAGCCCTTTTGAGAGGATCAAGCACACATATAGAAAGGGAAGTAACATTTTATTGTTATCTAGCGCTGGTGGAGGGTTACCCCAACCTTTTGTTATATTCATTTGTCTTGTTTGGGTGCCTGAGATACACCCCAGGGGTTTGCACACCTCAGCTGCTAGTGCGCACTTGGTAGAATACTTTATCCTTTTTTTGAATATTTGTATCCAATATAAATTTGCATAAGGTGGTTAGTATACGTGTCCTCAGACTGTTAGTGCGTATGAATCACAAGAGTCCACAATATAATGAATTAGTGAGCTGGAGGGTGTGCACAATAACTGTGCAAATGTATTTGATTTTATGCTACATTATTTAGAATATAAATTGTTACCATATTCAAACATTGTGTCCGACTTCATCTTGTATTAGCAGTGCTATTCGGAGTATAAACTAACATAATCTACCCAGCAGCGCAATACTCACCATTGTGCTTTTTTCTTTTGTGTGATTATATTGTGAGCAACAGCATACCCGGCATACAGGTGATGTATGCAGCAGCTGGTATCTGAACTAATACTAACCATCTATTTTTACATACAACCTTATTGAAGCGCCGGGTCCTTTGTGAACTGGATACAAGATTTTATATCTGTTTCCAGTGAACAAAAACTTTTCCCTATTAGCCCTTGTTATATGTAGTGAATACTGATGTTTTTAAACACAGATTATTATTATTATTTGTACTCCTGGATGTTTTTAACCAATAAATGTTTGTCCAACCTTATTTTAAACGTATTTATTGTTTCTGCCGCCACCACCTCACCAAGAAGCGAGTTCCATAGTTTGGCTGCCCTGACCGTGAATTTTTTTTTCCTTCTAAGGCAGTGGTTTCCAAACTTTTTTGCATCACGGCACACTAGATTATCCGAATATTTGTCAAGGCACCCCTAGGTGCAAATTTTGCTACCGAGAATTTCAGAAAACAATATTAAATTAAATAAGTTGAGCTTATATGTCATCCTTAGGTCCAGTTATGTGGTGAGGGACAGAATTCACTACTGTTTATCCACATATTTAAAAACTGGAAGCCACCAGCACAGATTTTTCCTATGACATTGACCATAAATAATTTGAATTGGTTGTGGACAACCTGCACCCCTGCAAGTACTTTGAGGCCCCCCAGGGAGCCTAGGCGCACAGTTTGGGAACCACTGTTCTAAGGGGATGAATTTTTTTTTCTTATAATCTAAACTCGTGCCCACGTGTCCTAGAGTCCTTCCTTGCAGTAAAAAGGGCGCTTGGCAGTTCCATATATTGGCCCCTGATATATTTGTATATGTTAAGCATGTCCCCCCTTAAACGTCTCTTCTCTAACGTAAACAATCCCAATTTGTTCAATCTGTCCTCATACAGAAGCTTAAATTCTCCATTCCCTTTATTAGCTTTGTTGCTTTTCTTTGGATTTTTTCAGTTCTATGATGTCCTTTTTATAGTGCGGGGCCCAGAATTGTACTCCGTATTCAACATGTGGTCTATCCTGTACATTTCACAAGTAAGGAGCAGGATGTGCTCTACTGGATGTCCAAAATGTCTGGGGTCAGCTGCCTTACGGGAGAGTACGCCACAGTATAGTTATGGTGTAATTATTGTGTAAACAATTGGCTTGATAGTTCTAGTAGTAAACGTTAATGTCACTTTAGCCTATTTGTACATTATTTATTAATATTATGAAGTGTCATGGGCAGTATTGTCTTATCAGTGTTTCTTTGATCTGTCAGCTATCACCACCCCTGTTTAGCTTTGCCTTCTCCCTGATTGGTCTGTAGCTTGCAGTAGGAATGCACATTGATGGTTTCCCATCTTATTATTCCATTAATGCAAACCACCCATGGAATTATTGATGCTTGCTATCAGTGGTAACCAGCGGCAGCCCCCTCCTCCTCAAAGGTATGAACCTTTGAGGAGGGGGGCTGCCACTGACCATGCTGACTGGTGCTGTGGAGGAGAGCCGCAGCCATTGGCCGGCTCCCGCCACCTGCAGAATTGAGCTGACAGGCGTGGGGAGAACAGTCAAGCCATTGCTTGACTGAGCATAGGTAATCCTCTGGCTTCTATGGACTGCATCGGCTGCAGTCCATGGAAGACGATTAGGTGTGACAATGCAGGCAGGGAGTGGCGTCCTACAAGAGCCAGCTCTCTGCTAATTGTAGCCTGGTCTGTTAGCCCCAGAGTGAGGAAACATATCCCAAAAGGGATTGGCAGGTAGGACTTCCAATTGGAATTCACTGTCAGTCACAGTGTAGCCAATGCAGTCAGAGACTACAACTACCTCTCTCCCACAGTGGTGGATTTTACTAGGGGAAAAATCCACCACAGTTGGTAACCCCTTCGATGGTTATTCCTATTAAAATGTCAAATAGTAATTTGGCAAGTAATACAAATAGATAGCAATGACTTGATATAACGGGATGATAGAGATTTAAGTACAGGTGAGACTCTTAGAAAGCGAGTCTTGCAGGTGTTCCAGTTACGTGACCACAGCATCACTATACTCTGCCTATGAACACATCCTGATCCTCCTCAAGGACGTAAAGAGGCATGTGCCATCACACGGAGAGAAGGGCTTAGGGGGCAACACCTTTACTGCTCCACAGGGTTGTTTTAGGATATCATGGTGTCTGGAATGACTCTCTGCATATGATATTGGTGATGCATCAACCCTTACATATTTATTGACAAACTGATAGGTGCTCAACTTGAGCTGTGTATTAGATTATTAGAACAGCACTAATGCACTAATGCTGCTTTAAGACATGTGAGCTAGGAATTTGCCAGGTACAGCAAGGTTGCAAATGCCTGGGTCTCTGCTAAATTAAGCTGGTCACAGAGCCGGATTAAATGGGGCGCTCAGGGGGTGAGCATTTAAGTTTCTAATTACAGCTTTTGTGCATGGGGGTGGGTCATTGTTCCAGCTACATTTGCCTGAGTGGCTGATGGTGCATCAGTGAATAATGGGTATGGGTCCCGACACCTACATGCTGAGCATCGGGAAACGGGAACACCGGTGTGTCAATGCCTGCATAGGGCAGATGGGTGACATCACATGACGTCAGCGCCTGCCAGATTTCAGACAGTAGCCATCTGAAAAGTAAGTTTTTCAGACCGATGGCTGGAGAAATCATTTGATGGTGAGTGGCCATTGAATAATTTCTCTGCCTTGTGACCGTATGTGAGGGGATGTGTTACAGTACACAACCACTCGCATGTTACTGCAGAAATTCAGGAGCCAGGGTTTGGGCAGGCGTTCGGCCGGCCGGGCGGAATGCAGGTTTACCTGTTCAGTAGGCTGCAAACATACGCAACCTAGCAAACTGGTCTGAATCAGGCCCTCTGTCCATGTTTTCTTCAACTCCATCCTTCACTCATTGTCTACCTAATCCTACATTTTACACCCTGACTCCACCTCTTTCTTTCCCCCTAGTCTCCTACACCTCATCTACTCTCCCTCCGCTGTCTCCTATCCACCTCTCTGCTTCCTTTCCCCATCTCTCCTATTATCTCACTCTCATCCATATCTGCCCAACAATGGTCCTACGGACCTACCACTCAACCCTGCACACTCTCCCTGTTATGCCTCACACTGAACTCCCTATCTAACCATCTTCTGCAGTCTTCATTCCTAACTCAAGCAACCACACCACCACAACTGTCTCATCATGCCTGCCCTCCATGTTACTCTCACCTCAATGCTACAGCAACCCAGATAATCTCATCCACATCTCTCCCAAAAATTAGCTCCCTCTATCCTGTGCTCTCTGGAATTTCAAATCTGTCTAACAAATTGTTCCTTGCTATGAAATCTTCATCTCCAACTCCCTGAATCTCCTAGTCATTACAGAAACCTGGCGTTCCCCACGGACACCACTTCTCCCACTGCTATGTCTGCTGGGGGCTTGTTATTCGCACACACACACACACACACACACACACACACACACACACACACACATACACCCCCCGCCCCAAGCCTTGGACTGGACAATGTGGTGGTGTTGGGGTCCTACTGTCCTCAGATTACATCTACCAAACAATACACCCAGAACAGACCCTTACATTCTCTATATTTAAGGTTTAGGGTATATGCCTATTCCAATCTGTTCACCTTTGAGTAGCTGTCAATTACTGTCCCTCAAGCATTCCCACCAAATTCTTTGATTACTTTGCTACCTGCACCCTCCTTTCCCTAACCACCTTTCCCTTTCTATTTCACCAACTTCTTTTACGCCTGTATCTAGAGATGAAGTAATGGCCCTCATCCGATCCCCCCAACCACCTCTTCATTAGACCCTATTTCCTCCCAGCTCCTCCACTACCTCTCTCCTACCTTATCCCACCTTGCATACCTCCTTAATCTCTCCCTCTCATCTCGCACTGACCCTCTACATTCAAGCTTGCCCTTGATCCTAACTCTCTCTCCAGCTACCGTGCCAACTCTCTTGTACCTTTTGTCTCCAAGCTATCTCTTCTTAGATGTCCCAGTCTTAAACTTAATATGTCTCAACCTGAGATTATCATCTTCCTACCCTCCCACATAACTTCACCTCCTACGATTTCACTATTGATGGAACAACTATATCCTCTAGCTCCCAAGTACACTGCCTTGGCATTATACTTGATTCCTCCCATGCCTAATCCACTCAATAGTCATCTTCAGATTGGACTATTGTAATCTCCTTTTTGTCCTCCCTGACAAAGACCTCTCTTTACTCCAATCTATCCTCAATGCTGCTTCCTGGTTCATCTTTCTCTCCAAACATACCGTGTCCACCTCCCCTCTTTTACAAGCTCTACACTAAATTCTCTTCAGAACATAATTCAAGCTCCTCACACTCACAAAGCCATCACCCATTTCTCTCCCACCTATATATCTTACCTTATCGCTCTTTACACTCCGACCTTCCTTCTTCGCTCTACAAATGCACCCACCTCTCCTACAAACTGGTTACTTCCTCTCATTCCTGCCTCCAGGATTGTGGAAATTGTGCTCTTATTCTCTGGAATACTCTACCCCTCTCTATCAGACTTTCCAACTCACTACAAAAGTTTACATGCACTATCAAGACCCACTTATTCATTAAACCCAGCCATCTCTCATCCTAACCTTCTGTTTATGCTCACTTATACCCCCTTCTTAGTCATTCCTGTCTGTCTGCCCCTCCTTTTTAGGATGAAAGCTCTCATGAGCGGGGCCCTTTCTCCTCATGTGCTTTTCTTAGAATATATGTATCTGCCACCCTAAGAATTGCTTCAGTGTCCTGTACCCTGATGCAACTGTCTTTATTTACCATGTACTTGTACTAAATTTCCTTGTCTTATGTTCTTGTTTTTTTGCTAATTTATGTATTGTTAGGCACTGCAGAACCATTGTAGAGCCATAATAATAAACAACAATGATAATTATGATAATAATAAGTGATTGGAATAATAATAATGGTTGGAAAAACACAGGCATATCATAGTTGTTTCCGGGAAGTGTGTCTGGAGTCCGCTCTGTGCTTGTATGTACAATAACCTGGCACCTGTACCGCTTTTATGTCCAGTCTACATAGCCATAGACCAACCCTTAACTTTGATACATAAGCCGTGAATGTGTACGCAATCTCAAATGAGTTTGTGATGGATCCAGTGGACATCTGTTTTTATTCCTTGCATTTTTGTACAAACATGAATTAGGCCCAGAGTGTTATAAAACAACTATGCATGGATGTAATGTTGGACACATTGGGGGTTATTCTGATCGCAAAGCACATTTTGTTAAGGAAATGGACAAAAGCATATTGCAAATGTAACATGTGAATGGCATGTGGGTGAGCCGGGCTTCTTTTTAACCCAGATTGAAGTGCCAGGTGGTACCTCGACCCGGGTCGACACAGCAATAACCCAAGTTGAAATAGGCATTTAAGGGCTGGATCCAATAACAGGACCCCTGCTAGGCTGCTTCGATTTACAGTTTTTTTGCTAAGCTATTTTTAAGTGAGTGTATAATTAAAAATATGTATTCCACACTTTCACTGCTCCTGCCAGTGTTAGATCTGCTTTACTGTTGCTTTATTGTGGCCTATATTTTATATTTTTCTGGCAAAATGGATCTTCGTTGCACCACAATGTAACTAGAGTGCACAGGAGACTGTGCTGATTAATTTTACATGTGAAACTTGCACATCTGTGTAAGATCGAGTCTATGAATTGCAACAAAGACCTATTTGTCTTTCCCGATTCCATTGTGCTTTGGTGTGATGAACTCCATGCTTTCAGTACTAGATTGCACAGCATCTAGTACTAAAAGCATACAATGTGCTACAGCACCATGCTTTTTGTACTAGATACGATGCAATCTAGTAATAAAACCACAGGCTGCACAGACTTTGTGCTGTGCGATGGGATGTGCACGGGAGCGTGCATCTCATCGCACTGCCCTGTCGCACTGTGTATGGGGGCACCTTTACTCGTGTTTGCCCCCTAGTCTAATGGGAGGTATCACATGTGAGGTACTGCATGTAATACCTCACACTAGTGCATGGGGTATCCACTAGTGCGAGGTATCACATGCAGTACCTCACATGCGATACCCTGCCAACTCACCCGGCAGCACCCAGGCAGCTGGACCGCATATGGAATGCGGTCTTTTTGCATACGATGTACCATATGTGATCAAAGATACGGCTGCAGGATCCGATTGTGGCAGCCCATGAGATCTGCAATTGCGGTACACACCGGAATACGCCTCGCATTGCAATCGCAGGAAAAGGAAATGCAATGTGACACTTTTCATGTGATCCATCGCAACAATTCAAGGGAATCGAATGAAATGTGCCCATATCACACTAGTGAATGGGGCCTTAAGAGTTGTCAGCCAGCACCTGTCTGAACCTACCACTCTGCCTGTGAAATCTAGGCAATCAACCAGTGATTTATTTGAAACGTACAGTATGTAATATCATGACTTGCTTCCTATTGTTAGCAACTGTGTTTGATATGTTGTTCAGTGAGGAATGTTTATGGTACGGTACTGGTGTGGCTTTTACAGTATTACTTGGGAAACACACTTGAATGATGTGGCTGCTGTCCAGCATAATGATATTCCTAATGACAAAGCACACAATATTGTACTGCCACACTAAAATATCACAGTGCCTATCTAAATGATGTAACTGGGTTGGGATCGTTTGGTCGAATGCATTATGGTCGAATGTCATTACATCGAATCCATTAGGTCGAATTGCTAAAAGGTCGACATGACTCTAGGTCGACATGGGAAAAGGTCGAAATGATTCTAGGTCGAAAGGTCATGAGTTCGACAGGTCATTAGGTCGACAAGGTCATTAGTTCGACATTGTCTAGGTCGACATTCACAAAGTCGACATGGGGTTTTTCACTGTTTTTTTACCTGAATGTCAACACAGTCGACATGGACACAGTTTAAAGTGCACTGTATCCCCTCGCATCGCTCGCTGCGCTCGCGATGCGTCGGGCACGGTGACTCGCTATGCTCGGCACACTATTTTATTCTCCCACCACGCCCTAGTGGATGGTAGGGCATGAAATACCGCCTGTCAGCACATGTCGGCTCAAAAAAACAGTGAAAAACCCCATGTCGACTTTGTGAATGTCGACCAAGACAATGTCGAACTAATGACCTTGTCGACCTAATGACCTGTCGAACTAATGACCTTTCGACCTAGAATCATTTCGACCTTTTCCCATGTCGACCTAGAATCATGTCGACCTTTTAGCAATTCGACCTAATGGATTCGATGTAATGACATTCGACCATAATGCATTCGACCAAATGACCGCATCCCTTTCAAATACAATGCATCTGCTGTGCAGCTCGGCTGATGAAATATATCTGTAGTAGATGTCTTTGAAAGAAGAATTGGGTGTTTGCTTGGTCAGGACGACACGACTTTGATCGGCTCTACACACAATATATTATAAGTGTGTATGTAGCATAACACATTGCTATTTATCTACTGTGATAAGATGACCAGTTGGCTCAGATTTATTCTGTGCCTTCATCAGACAGAGGGGTTTATTCTAGTTCATTCTTTCTGACAAAATCCTTTTTAGATGGACAAAACCATGTGCACTGCAGGGGGGCAGATGTAACATGTGCAGAGAGAATTAGATTTGGGTGAGTTATTTTGTTTCTGTGCAGGGAAAATACTGACTGCATGATTTTACACTTCAATATAGATCTCACTTTGAAGAAAAACCCCACCCAAATCTAATTCTCTCTGCACAAGTTACATCTGCCCCACCCGCAGTGCACATGGTTTTGTCCATCTAAGAAGGATTTTGTCAGAAAGAATGGACTAGAATAACCCCCAGAGTGGGGATATTTACTAAGATGGGAGTTCTGTTTCAGATCGGATGTTGCTACGGGCAACCATTCAGATACTATCTGTTATCTTCTGAAAGGTCCTAAATAAAGAAGTGGATTCTGATTGGTTGCCCATAGCAATATCCCATGAAAAATAGAGCTCCCATCTTAGTAAATGTCCCCTGGTATATATTCACAAGGGGGTACCTGTGTGTTTAAATACACAAAGTATTTAAACCACAAAGTGTATAACTGCACATTAAATAAACAGGTATCTTACAATGATCTGGACCTTCATTCTTCCTTCATCCCTCACGTTTGTAATATCATCCAGTATACTGCAATCTACAGTTATTTAACCTTATATATAGTATATTTAAAGGATAGCATTCCCTTTAACCACTTAAGTGGTATGCAGGAAATTTTCAGGGCTCAGCTGCACTGCCGCACCGGGCTGTCCTGGAAGATTTCCGGGCATACCACTATGTAGTAGGTGCACGCCAGTAGTGCCTCCATCGGAGCACCACTGGTGCACTACCTTTAGGGGTCCCCCCCTCCGTCACCCCCCACCCCTCCTGTTGGTCCCCCCGTGTCCCTCCGGCATACCCGGCGATCGTACGCCGGAGCTCCCCCGCCGCCAGCCACCAATCACCATACTGTAGTGACATAGGCATCAGGCTCGGGGATGTTCGGGGCGACTCGGGAGAGTTCAGGCACGAGTCCTCCCCGGCCACCACTAAACATCCCCGAGCCTGCCGCCTGTCTGATGACTGACATGCGGCTGGGGCAACGGCGGCAGGGGAGCTCCAGCGAAGGTGAGGGGGGGGGGGCGGCTTCTTATGATCAGTGGTGGGTTTTGCTGGGGCAGGACAAACCTGCCCTGGTAGGTTTGTCCTGCCACAGCAAAACACACCAATCAATGGGTTAATGTAAGATGATTCTTGCTCTAGGTAAAGGGTGGAGGACTAAAGTCTAATCATTATATGTGGGAGCATATTCAAATATCATCAGCTCGGATTCAGTATTGAATCCCGGCGGTCGGGATCCCGGCGTTCAGAATCCCGACGCCGGAATCCCGACAGCCGAAATGCTGACAAGGGGGGGACGTGGATCGCCCCCCCCTTGCGGGCTCGCTGCGCTCGCCACGCAGCGGGCCCGGTGCCTCGCTGCGCTCGGCACACTAATTTATTCTCCCTCCACACTAATTTATTCTCCCTCCTGGGGTGTCGTGGACACCCCAGGAGGGAGAAAGTGTCGGCATTTCGGCGGTCGGGATTCCAGCGTCGGGATTCTGAACGCCGGGATCCCGACCGCCGGGATTGTAACTGCATCCCCATCAGCTCTACTGAAGCCTTTCTCAAGTTACAATTCTATTTTAAAAAGAAATACTCAAAGTCAGATTTACTTTTCAAGTTGCAAATTTATTTTCTATTTATTAGCTACTGCATTCAATGTTTATTGATAACATACAGTTTGAACATTAAGCAAAACATTATTTAAACATTGTTGAGACACATTTGAGGAAAAAGCAAGAAAGTATTCTGAAAGCTTGCGAATTACATAGAAACTAAGATCAGTTTGTCTCTAACAATGAGCACCCTTCTAATTGTTTTTGCATGAAAGCAGTTTAGATTGCAGAGTATGGATTCTTCAACCCCATCTGGAGAAAAACCCTAAAAGGTAATAAAAAAAGAAGAAAAAAGAAGGTTTGAAAAAACTTCAACCAATGATAAATTGCATTCCTTATAAAAACAATAAGGGGTTGATCTTGCTTCTGGTAATGATCATTTTTTTGTTAGACCATGAGTATTTAATACTGTAGCTCAGTGGTTTTCAACCTTTTTACCTTGCGGCACACTAAATAAGATTCTAAAATTGCCAAGGCACACCTTGAGATCCCCACAGGGCAAAACACATTGAACTGGTTTGGGCATCTCTAGATCTGGGGGCACACTTGAGAACAACTCAAGGCACACTAGTGTGCCACGGCACAGTGGTTGTAAAACACTGCTGTAGCTTGCTGAATTAGAATACTAATTGGGGAACAACTCGGTATCACAGTTATCATATTCATTGTAAAACTGTACCTCAGATCTTTTCAAAAATTTTCACCAGTGATAAAATAGTTAAAATTGAATTCTTTAATGTTTAACTTGAATTGTTGTAGTATATTGACATTTAATTAATCTTAATAAATGTGTCTGAAACAAAACATGTTGCATTTTAAGGGGAGCAAATATATTTATATTGTTTCTGTGCAGGGTAGATACTGTCTGCTTTTGCGTGTAGTCCACAAATGTTAGACAGCTTTAGTTTTACACTGCAATTTACATTTCAGTTTGAACACACCCTAGCTAAATCTAAGGGGTAAGTTGACTAAAGCTTCTCAAAATGTAAAGAAGTGATGTTACCCATAGCAACCAATCAGATTCTATGATTTTCTAGGATGCTATTTATCACTTTGAATGAGAATTTCTTATATGTTAGTTGTACGTACCTTGTGGCTGCATAGGCTGTGGTGTTTCTGTAATATGGAAATTAAAGTGTTAGAAATATGAAGAGATGCAGCAAAACTCCTCAGTATACAGTAAATATATATGTATATGCGAGGGGACGCGTAATACTTGTGAAGTAATGCGCGGCCCCTCGCGGGGCTCGCTGCGCTCACCACGCTTCGGGCTCGGTGGCTCGCTGCGCTCGCCACACTATATAAAATCGACTCCACGCCAACGTGGATAGTGGGGGTATGAAAAGGTCCGAGGACTCGCGGGCTCGCTGCGCTCGCCACGCTTTGGGTTGGTGTTGATAGTGGGGTGGCGTTAACAATGGGGGGGCATTTAACATAGTCATTACCCATCAGGGTGGGGATACAATTAAAAATCGGGTCTGTGTGGGCATTTAACATGGGAATTATCCCAAATTGCTTCGCATCGCATGCCATTATAATGGCATGCGATGCGACGCGATATTAAAACTGTACACTCAGCCCGGGGAAAGGCTCAAATCGGGTCCCATCGCATGCCATCGCATACCTTAATTAGTGGTATGCGATGCGATGGGCGCCATGATAATACACAAGTACCACAAAATATACAATTTTGGCTGTATAGGGCAGCACCCTATAATATATATATATATATATATATATATATGTATGTGTATATGTATATATAGAAATATATATATATATATATATATATATATATATATATATATAATGTATACTGTATACTATTTGGGGGTTTAGTTTGTATTATTGAACATAAATGATAGTGGTGTGCAGATATATATCTTTGCCTGTTAAGGTCTCTGGTGGATATATTTAGCCATTTATTTTCTCATTTGATTTTGAAGTGATTGTAATAAATTATACCATGTACAGTATTGTATGATTTTATGTGTCTAAATATGTGATTTCCGCAAGGTGTAGAGATGAGGTGATACATGACCTATATTTTAGTCATAAACAACATGCATTAGAAGCATGTGTGACTGTGCCCCTGTTCCGGGGTGGGCACTATTGCAGCTGTGACATGGCAAGACACGGCAATACTTTGTCTTTATGCTAATGCCATAGCATATTGTTAGCACCTCTCATATGTCACTGTGCACTGTATGTCCAAAGACGCAGCATCAGTCCCAACATTGAACACTGCAATAACATTATGAAGGTGTACAACATCAGTGCTTCTGTGGCAAAAGTCTGCATCTGGCTAACCACCCACCCCAGAAAGGAGGAGATTGCATGGATTAGCATGAAATTTCAATCTTCCTCTTTCAAAAGTAACCATAATCTAATGCTGTATGGACACAAAAACAGACTGCAAACATCAGCAGCTTGCATCTTATGTCACAACAGCATCCACCTTTGAACCAGGCCCAAGTAAAGTAGGGTTTCCTGTGTTAATCACTGTAATCTTGTGTGGCAGTGGGATAAATATATACAATGTTTAGTTTACCCTATATCACATTTTTAGTTACCTGTTGATTGTTTTATGTCCCACACAAATTTTTACATAAATATTTCACACATTTATTTGCCCAAAGATGTAGATGGGTAATTTGTGTAATCTTTTGCCCCTAGTAGTAGTCTACTATAGTCCATAGGCTGAAGGTTGTGATTTTCTGTCTGAGGATCTAATTAATTTTGATTGCATTGTTACTGGGTGTTAATCATATTTGACTTTGGGCCTCACTGCAATACTGTGTCAGTTACCCAATATCTGCTGCTACATAGCCGCATATATGGCCGTCAACATAAACTCCTCAAAAAACAGAAATTTAAGGAAAATTACAATTTTATATACTTTATATATAAATACTACAGGTCGAGTCTCCCGTATCCGTAGAGAAATATTCCAAACAATTTTTTTCCCCTGCCCCTTTTTTCATACTCCCCCGATGTCCACGGCTGCATTCAGGATCTTCTTCAGTGTCTTCAGCGGTCCCAGGAGTGCATTGCGTGTGTGCGCGGGCGCACCAGTGACGTTACCGGCGCACCCGCAAACTCGCTCAATGCACTCCTGGGACCACTGAAGAGGATCCTGTAGGTCTCTGTGGATGCCGGGGGACACTGTGAACGTTGTGGGACCATCGGGGCACCACCAGGGGACCAGGTAAGTATTAAAAAACAAAAGTATTCCAAAAAATTTAAATATCCCTTATCCAAAATTCTTGTGGTCCCGAGCATTCCGCATTAGAGATACTCGACCTGTAATATTTAGCAGGATTTAAATATTAGTGACAGTATTTGTCTGAAATTAATTGGGCTCTAATTTTGAAGAAATAATCCTCAATATATTCAAGTGCTTAATTACATATACTTATTTTGCTTAATTATCAATGTATCTATCAGGTTATGTTCCATATAGGGAAGGGGCGATCATAACATGATCAGGATTTCTATCAACTCTCATCAGATGTAATTCAAACAGTCCACATACTGTATGGTTGGGTATGATGGTTCCACACATGTTGACCAATCAAAATCTCAATATTTGTAGAGGGCTTTACAATTTTCCGTGTCATTGTGATTTGGGGTTGTACATTGTGGCAGATTAATCATTTTGTGTGATGATGATGATAATAGTTTCTGAAAAAGTTATGTTCATTTCAAGAGTCACACATGCAAAAGTGACAAAATGAGCGTACTGTACCTTGTTTAGGCGCCTGTGTTTTCTCTGAAATATGGAAATGAAAGTATTAAAAAGAATGAAGAAAACCAGCAAATATATAAAGTATACATGGTAATACATTTTATAACAATCAGCGCATCTATTCAGGTTGTTTACCTAATTATAATCATAGCCAGAACAGTTTCAAACACAGAATCCCAAAATTGGTTCTTATTATGTAATGCTTGTTGGTGACTATATTTTATATTTAGATATTTTTTCCTATATGATGCAGATGTAATTGTAAACATAAAAGACAGAGATTGTAAGCTTGCGAGCAGGGCCCTCCTAACATTTGATTGTCAGTTTGTTTTATCCCTATTTCTAGTTGTAAAGCGCAACGAAACCTGCTGCGCTGTATAAGAAACAGTTAATAATAAAAATACTTTACTATATTATTTACATGAATACATTATGTAATATAATCGCATAAAACTAAGAACCTATAATATGCCTGGTGATTTCTTTGCTGCACTTATAATCTTCAGGAAAAATATGTCCATGTAATTTACTTGATGATTAAACCAGCATTGGCAGAGAGGTAATTATAGGACTCCTAGGTCATAAACCTGGAAGTCTTATCATTGCAAGGGACTTTGCAAGCGTTGTCCCTGCAGATAAGTACTGATACAGCTAATGGTATGCAGCTGAAAGAGGGCAGGAATGATCCCAGTTTTCAACTGAAATCTAAAACACTACGACAATTATGTTTTTATTATTTAAATAAAGTAGCAGTTCCCTGAACAAAAGATGGAGGCTGTAATACATTACCTGTTGATGTTACACCCCATTTCATTCCTGTTAGTGTTTAAAAAAAAGAGAAGATCATAACTTTCAAAAAAATCATTTTTGTCTGATTTCACCATAGAATATAGTGCATAGATGTCAAGCATGGGCAGGGTGGCATTGGCAGTGTTGCGTGGTGCCCCATGCTCAGCGATAGGCATGCGCCATGCACTGTGAATGTTAGATTTGAAGTGGGGTGGCATTGATTACATATTATTTATCAGTACTTTATGGGACATCCACGTTTCCACTTGTCTACAATGATTTTATTATTATCTGTATGCGGTCCATCCTTGTTCCTTTTTTTGTATATTATTATACATGTCAGCCTGTAAATAATGTTTTGACTTTGATATTGGTTGATTTTCAGGATCGTCTTTGTTTTCATCATAAGGAGGGATGTGATGAGTAAAGGAGCCCATACACGCTCCGTTGTGTACGGCTCCGTTCTGTACTATGCGATGCGCGCTCCCGCGCATCACATAGTACGGTACAAAAAGTATGTGCTGCACATCGTTTCGGATCGCAGTGCATGCACACTGCATGCACTAGGGATGCGATCCGACACGATGTGTGCTGTTTCAGCACAGAACGGATCCGTTAAACGGACCGTGTATGGGGGGCTTTAGTATGAGAAATAACAGAAGTGCTTGGAGATTGTAGATGTGTGTTATGCCAGAACTCTCTGGGAATAACATAACTGACACTGGTGGGAAGGGACAGAGTACATACCATCTGTCATTGGATGCCAACATAATGACATCCTATATATCAGAAGATGACTAGTATATAGATAAAACACTTGTCTATATCAACATCCAGTAACCAAATCTTAGATTAAATACTTTAATTTAATATTAGGGCTCTATAAAAAGCTTTTTTTGCTGGTGATTTCATTCACATTAGAATTTTAGAAATTGGAAACAAGAGGTTGATAAGTTTTACAATATCATGGACCTGACTATTACACTGCATGTGATGGTAACTGTAAAATCTCCTTTTGGATGTCGGAACAGTGGTAACCCTAAAAACTTTCCTCATGCATTATGTGATTTTACCATAGCCCTGACATAATACAGATCTGTTAAGTGTGTATATATACATAGGCCCTTATTCAGATCTGATCGCAGTACAAATTTGTTTGGAAAATTGGCAGAACCATGTGCACTGCAGGTGGGGCAGATGTAACCTGTGCAAAGAGTGTTAAATTTGGGTGGGGTGTGCTGAAACTGAAATCTACTGTAAATGTCAATGTAAAAATAATGTAGCCAGTATTTACCCTGCACAGAAACAAAATAACTCACAGAAATCTAATTCTCTCTATACATTTTACATTTGCCCCACCTGCAGTGCACATGGTTTTGCCCATTTTCTGAACAAATATGTACTGAGCTCAGATCTGAATAAGGCCCATAGAGTGGTGATTTGTATAATAGGAATTATAATGCAATATGGGAAATTATTGCAGATCAGCTTTATGGTGATCAGACCGTCATAAATACCTGACTATAGATCCGTTATTATTTGTATCTAGTTACCTTAAAATTGGTTGTTAGATTTTAAAATTTTTGTTCAACAGTTACACATTTGTTCCAATATTTGGCTTTTAAATTTGTTATTTACTACAATAAACATAGACTGCAATTATTACCTGGATTTGAGGCACCCCATTTCATTTCTGTTAGTTTTTGAAAAAGAAAGGTTTCACATGTGTAAATTCAAAATATTCCTTTATTACTGAATTATAATTTTTTTAATAAGTTATATTAAATAGTATTATTATCTTTGGGAAAGTCACAAATCATGTATAAGGAGTGACTGAGTATTCAGTTTATCAGAATTGGAATGAAATAACATTCCAATTAATAATTAAAAGAGTTATGATAATTGAAACCCTGTGTATTATATTGACAAAAATAGGGGACATTTTTAGGAAGAAAAAATGTGTACATTCTATTCAAATAATTAGTCAAAGTAAATGCTTTATTAAAATAAAAAGGAAACACTAGCCAGTCTGAGGCTTTTCATCCCATTTCACTCCTGTTAATAATTGGAAAGAACTGTGGTTTATACATTGCAGAGGTGGCCTTTATTAATAGAGGTCACAAACAGCTAATTCCCTTGCCTAATATGGTAAAAGAAATGTCTATCAGATTTTGGCATATATTCAATGCCGTGGGCGAGCGGTGACTGCGAGCAGGACTTTTTGCTCGCAGTCACCGCTCACCCTGTCAGTATTCAACTGACCCCCCTCATACGCAAATTCCCCCTCGCTCCGTTTTTTGAGCGAGGGGGAATTTGCGAATGTGCCTCCAAAAACTGCGAGAATCGAGGCTAATTACAGCGAGTTTGCTGCACTAGCCGCGGCTCTCGCAGTTTAGGGGAATCCTCGCCGTTCTGTGACTGCGAGGATTCCCCCGGAACGTTGCATAGTGCGAGCGGCCGGAGCGGGGGTTAAACTGCGAGGATCACTGGTTTTCTGTGATCCTCGCAGTTTAACCCCCTCGCCGGCCGCTCGCACCGGCATTGAATACCTGCCTATGAATTGCTGGTGCTTTATTATACAAATAAGCAGCTTTGCAAGACAACTAAATGCTGGCTGCCGCTCACACGAACGCCTGCCCCCCCTCGCACGGCATATATCTACGCATGCATGCAGATGGATGTTTTGCGTAAATATCCATTCGCAGCCTTGCATGCGGGGCTGAAATCATTCGATGGTTGCCGACCATTGAATGATTTTGAAAGCATTCGCAAATCTAAGTCACTCTCTGGGGATTTGTGGCACCCTTGTACGTGAACAGGGCAGGCAGCTGACATACATTAATGTCAGCTGTCCATCCCCGACACCCACGTCACAGCTGAATTACCATGGGAATGCTTAGCATTTTCATGGGCACGCCCATAAAACGCTGGTCGTTCCCAAGCTCATGCTCCAAGCCCACACTGCTCCGTGGGAACGGGCTGGCAACTATACAAGTCACAACATCTGTTCGCAAACGGAGCCTGCACGTGCACATAAATGGTTATACGCCTGCGCAGTAGCTAAACATCACTCCCCTGTGCGGACACGCAGGGGAGCAAACTAACCAGAATGACCTCCTATGTGTATGTATAACATTCCAAAACTACTACATTCTGCTGACTAGTAACAAGCTGTTTATAAACTGAGTTTAGGAAAAGTGACCACATATTACCTGCTGCCGAATTCCCATCCCATTTCATTTCTGTTAGGTTAAGGAAAAAATAAATGTTTCAGTTTCAAATATACTCTCATACTGCATAATATCATTAGTTCAAGATATAAATAAAATTAAGAAGATGAAACATATATTCTATTTATATATTCTTTCCTTTTCTTTTAGCGCAATGGCGTTAATATAACCACTTGTTTATCTATTTTTTATGGTTCGAATAAAGTTATCTGTTCATAAACCATCTTACAGCCATTTGTCTTTCATTTACATTGATAGTATGCTTTTTTTTTCCATTTTACATTAGTAATCCACTAAATGAATACAGATGTGTTTTTACAATGTATGGGAACTATAACAGATTACCTTTTGATGGGAATTCCCATTTCATTCCTGTTAGTGTTTACAAAGAAAAAAGAGGTTCATGGTTTTAAAACAATGTCTCTTTTATTTAATGATGGCATTATTTTCTATATAGTAAGCTATTGCCACAAAGTTTTAAATAATAGACTGTTTTAAAGTTATAGGGGGGTATTCAATTTCGGTCAAGCTCGACAGCCGTGACCCTGTGCCGTTCTCGGTCTGATCGACCTAGAGCATGCAGGTGGGATTCAATGTCCTGTCTGCAGCAGGACAAGAAGGGGCGTGGCAGTGAAGTCGGGCTTGTTCTGCAGAGCTCCCCTGTTCAATGCTGTTGGGGAAGACAGCGTTGAATAGGGCCCGGCGGCCATCTCTTCCTCAGGAGATGGTCACTGGTGATTAAATACCCCCTAAAACTCTTGCAAAAATAAGAATATTCTGTGGTTTGGTAAAATTTCTATAAGCGATGCTGTGAGACTGCAAAATGCTTAGATGTTGGTGATTCCAACACCAATCAATGGATCGTTAAGATGTGCAATTACTGAACCTCTACCCAAATGGATCTGTGCTAAACTATTAGTCTATATAATAAGTTGAAGAGTCTGTGTGCGTGTGTGTGTGTGTGCGTGTCCGTCGCATTGTGGACACACCGTGGCACTCAGAGACACCAAATTTGGCAACAAGATACCTCTGGACCCGGTGGTGTGCACCTCGAAGCCGTTTTTGGGAAATTTCACTTAGAATTTTAAAAAACACCAAGTTTTAATTTTCCTTCATTGATGATCTGGGGAAAAGATCGACAATCTGGGAAACCGTGGACGAAGGAACAACTCCACACCTGATTTCATTGCTGTCATTGAGTATGACAGACACATTCTAACATTGTGGTGAAGGCTTTAAACAATTAGGAAATAATTGAGGATATACATAGACCACACATACGTACACATTGTATACGTACGCACACACACACACACAGTACACCACATACACACACATAGCACACAACACACACATTTATACGTAGAGCACCTCACACACTTAAGCTGTGTACACACGGGGGAGATAGGGGCTGAAATCGCTGGAAATCGCTGGAAACACACCGCATGCAGTACAATACAAATCCATACACACTACAACACACACCCAAAAACAGTACAACAAACACACAACTCCTGGCTTCAATCAATTCTATGGAGACGGACCACGATAAAATGGCCACCCCATAAAGCAGACAGTTCTCTGAAACTGTTTGCGGTATGGGGGCGACCATTTTATCGTGGTCCGTCTGCATAGAATTATTAATTGAAGCCAGGAGGGGAGCCGGGACGCGCAGACAGGTAAGCCTGCGGCGATGGGGGGGGGGGGGGGGCACCGGCAGCCGGGGTTGGGAGGGGGGAGGCGTCCCCCCATTAACGGCGGGGGCGGGGAGGCCGGCGGGGAGGGGGGAGGCGCCCCCCCATTAACGGCGGGGGGGGGGGCGCCCCAAACCAAGCTACGCCACTGAGAACACACACACTTAAACATTGCCTGGATATGCACAGCACACTACACACACATATATACGTAGCACACCTCACAAACTTACACATTCGGCAGATATACACACAACACAACACACACACACATAACTCACAGTACAACGCACACCAACATTCACTACAACACAGACCCAAAAACAGTACAATACACAGAACACACACTTAAACATTGCACAGATACACACACATAACATACCTCTAACAGCACAACACACAACCACATTCACCACACACACATTGTACTTCTATATACACTTACATTTTTTTCACGATTTATTGAGTAAATTGTACACTTTGTAACATGGCAATTCTTTTTCTCAGTCTTATTCTTCAACTTCTTACACTCAAACCTTATCAATGCACCCATTGATGATTGTGATGGCTGGATCAGTGGATTGGCTCGGTGGGTGTAGGGAAGAATTTGGCCCATTGCACCCATTCCCAGTGGGGCATTACAGTGGTGCGGGTAGCGTGCGTCGCGTCATGACATCATGTGGCCAGGCCCGTGGACCTGCTCCCACACTCAGGGGCTGCCCCACTGTTTGGTAGAGATGCCCGGTGCATGTGCTTTACAGATCCCCAGACCTCAGAGACTGCTGCAGGTTCGGTGAGGGGAGTGGCAGGGAGCAGTGAATTTTTAATTAATTAAGGCGGGGTAAGTAACGCTAACCCCGGTCCCTTTGCAATCAGCGCCTGTAATTACACACCCTAGAAACTGTACAATTTGAAAGTATAGAAATGGAGGTGTGGCCACGTCCCTTTCTGATTTTGTACCGATTTCTGACCCTCAGAAGTTGGAGGATATGTCATACAGTAGGTGCTAAATCTCAGGAGTGGATGTGGAATTCATCAACACATACAAGTTATCAACTCAGGAGCATTGTGTTTCAAACAACAACACCACACGTGATTCCATTGCCGTCATTGAGTATCAATGCAAACACATTCTAACATTATGGTGGAATGTATAACAAATTACAATATTAGGTCTTTGGCACAGCATATTGTAAGATGACATTTTTCAGCAATTTTGGAAATAAAGAAACCCCAAGGGTTTCCCGGGCAACGCCGGGCGGGTCAGCTAGTAATATATAAATATACACATATATATATATATATATATATACATAAATATATATATATATATATACATATTTCTATAAAAACACTTAGGGGGAGGGGGGTGGCGGCACTCAAAATAAATAAACCACACTGTGGCAACTTGAATCACCAACGTTTCTGAGCCCCTGGGCCCCTTTATCAAGGCCTCAGAAACATTGGTGATTTAAGTTGCCACAGTGTGGTTTATTTATTTTGAGTGCCGCCACCCCCCAAATGTTTGTATATTAGCAACATCCACTACTCAATTGGAGGGCACAGAGTTTAGTCATTTAATCATATAGAGAATTGGACAGCTAGGAGTGCTTCCACCCCAGGACTATGTATGTTATATATATGATGCAGTGACTCCTGGCACTCTAGTACTTTTAAAAAGCAAACACTCCAGACCACAAGTCTTTTTAAGGCAGCGACTTTTAAAGCTTTAATAGCTTTTCTTCAGGCTTCTTCAGCCTGAAGAAAAGCAATTAAAGCTTGAAACGCCGCTGCCTTAAAAAGACTTGTGGTCTGGAGTGTTTGCTTTTTAAAAGTCCTAGAGTGCCAGGAGTCGCTGCATCATATGTTACCTGGGGTTCCCAGGGGTTTTGTGCACCTAGGCGGTATATGGATTTTGGGATCCGGCACTCCACCAGCAATATATGTACACAGCTTGCCCCGGTGCCCTCCAAAGACCAAAAGGCCCATAGACATAGGTTAACCCCTATATGTGTATATATATATATATATATATATATATATATATATATATATATATATATATATATATATATATATATATATGTATATAGCCATTAATTGAGTTTGGAAGATTTCAATCATTGTGCATTTTTATGAAATTCCAATTCAACTGATATTAATGTTTAGTACTATAAGGTTTATAGAATAAAGTATAAAGCATAGAAATATTACCTGCTGGTGAATTGTCCCATTTCATATCTGTTAGGATTATTAAATTAGACTTTTTGAGTTTCATGAATGTTCCCATAAACTAAACAGTATCATTATTTCAAGATAAGGGCCATCTATAATTACAATTATGATTACTGTTGCCTTAATTTAAGCAATTATATTCAATGGGAGCACCCCAATAATAAACTTCTATTGGAAAATCTCAAGTGAAACCAATTTTAGTAAATCTTGTTTTATAGTAATCTCTGCTATTGGAAGATAAATTGGGGCTTCTACTGTATGTTGTGAATGGGTGTAGTTCAAAGGATAGACAGCGTTTATGTTGACAATCAATAGGTTGACACCAAAAGGTTGATATGCACAAGGTCGACAACAACAAAGCATTAGGGTGAACAAGGTTTACATTGACAAAAGGTCAACTCCCACAACATTGGAAAAAAATCAACATGGAACAGGTCATCACCGGAAAAGGTCAACATGAGTCTTTCAAATTTCACGTGTCGAAGTCGACATTTGAGCCCTGAGCGCGTGGACCTCAAATTAGTGGAGCGTGTACCCTCACATGGCTCACTTTGCTTGCCATGCTTCAGGCCGGGTGCCTCACTGTGCTATTGCTGCCCTAGACACCATTTTCTATTCTCAATCGGAGTCTACATTATGAAAAAGGCCAATAAAACTCACTAGGTCGACAAAATGAAAATATTTTGCCAATATTGTGTTGGTCTTTTGTCAATGTCGACCTAGTGCAGATCAACCTTTCGGTGTCAACCTATTGACTGTTGAACCTTATATACAGTACATTATATTACATTATATACATTATATTACATTATAGACCTATCATCTGGATCATGTGTTGAATGGAGTTACATGGGTTATCTCAGCCCTCCTTCATGTGTCAGTGAGTCTGTTGTACATATAATTATGAAAACATGTATCAGGGCATGCTGGGATTTGTAGTTTAGCAACAGCTGGAGACAGGAGGTTTTAGAAAGTAGAGGGCTTGTGTGCAGACTCTATTTGAACACCATCCTCTACAAGACTAGCACTTTAGACTTTGGCAGCTAGCTTTATGCCAGTCTACTGTACATGAGTAGTGCTCTAGGTACATGGTGCCTGTGCCTTGTTCCCCAGGACATCTTTATTGCACATGTGCAAATCACCTGAAAAATGGATGAGCCCTATTTATCTGGTGATTTCTGTCTGCAGCACAGGGTGTGAAGTTTGGGTTCTCTTAACCCAGGGGTCCATGTACACCACCCACCCTGCACCCAATGGCTAGAGAATTGTTTTAGTTCATAGATATGGCATGTAATAACAGATTGCAACGGGGAATTTTCAATGGAAAGGAACCGTAAAATATTACCTTTGGATGATGTGCCCCATTTCATTCCTGTAAGTGTTTAAAAAAATAGAGGCCAATGAGTTTGAATAAGTAACCATATTACTAAGTAATGTTTTATAAACTCTCCATAGACCAATGGTGTCATATGTTCTAAAACAACATCCAACTAAAGACTTCTGAATCTTTTTTGATGCTTTAAATTATAAAACATTGCTGCTTAGGAGCTCTAGTCTTGGAAAGATTGCAGCATAATTTTGTAATATTATTTATGGGACATCCAAGATTTCACTTGTCTACAATGAGTTTATTATCTGTATGTGGCCCATCCTTGTTCTTTTTTTTTTTTTTTTATATTATTATACATGTCAGCCTGCAAATAATGTTTTGATGTTGGTATTGGTTGATTTTCAGGAGTGTCTTGTTTTCATCATAAGGAGGGATGTGATGAGAAAAGTATGAGAAATAACAGAAGTGCTTGGAGATTGTAGATGTGTGTTATGCCAGAACTGTCTGGGAATAACATCACTGACACTGGTGGGAAGGGACAGAGTACATACCATCTGACATTCGATGCCAACATAATGACATCCTATATATCAAAAGATGAATAGTATATAGATAAAACACCTGTCTATATCAATATCCAGTAAATAAATCTTAGAATAAATCCTTTAATTTAATATTAGGGCTCTATAAAAAGCTTTCTTGCTGGTGATTTCATTCACATTAGAATTTTAGAAATTGGAAACAAAAGTTTGAAAAGTTTTACAATATCATGGACCTGACCATTACACTGCATGTGATGGTAACTGTAAAATCTCCTTTTGGATTTCGGAACAGTGGTAACCCTAAAAACATGCATTATGCATTATGTGATTTTACCATAGCCCTGACATAATACATATCTGTTCAGTGTGTATATATATACATAAGCCCTTATTCAGATCTGATCGCAGTACAAATTATTTTTTTTTCAAAATGGCCAAAACCCTGTGCACTGCAGGTGGGGCAGATGTAACACGTGCAAAGAGAAAGAGAGTTACATTTGGGTGGGGTGTGTTGAAACTGCAATCTTGATTGCAGTGTAAAAATAATGCAGTCAGTATTTACCCTGCACAGAAACAAAATAACTCACACAAATCTAACTCTCTCTATACATGTTAGATCTGCCACACCTGTAGTGCACATGGTTTTGCCCATCTTCCAAACACATTTGTACTGCGATCAGATCTAAATAAGGGCCAAATCTGGTTTAAAATTTGTAATTTATTACAATTAACATAGACTGCAATTATTACCTGGATTTGAGGCATCCCATTTCATTTCTGTTAGTGTTTGAAAAAGAAATATTTAAAATGTGTAAATTGAAAATATTCCTTTACTATTGAATTATAAGTTTTTAAGAAGTTATGTTAAATAGCTATTATTATCTTTGAGAAAGTCACAGATCATGTATATGGAGTGACTGAATATTCAGTTTATCAGGATTGGAATGAAATAACATTTCAATAAAAAATGCAAAGAACTATAATAATTGAAACCCTGAGTGTTATATCTGTATTGACATATCTAGCAAGTATAGGGGACATTTTTAGCAAGAAAAAAAACTTGTACATTCGATTCAAATACTTAATAATAAATGCTTTATTATAATAAAAAGGAAACACTTGCCTGTCTGAGGATTTTCATTCCATTTCATTCCTGTTAATAATTGGAAAGAACCGTGGTTTATACATTTCAGAGATGGCCCTTATCAATAGAGGTCACAAAAAGCTAATTCCCTTGCCTAATGGTAACAGAAATGTCTTACAGATTATAAATTGCTGGTGCTTTATTATACAAATGATGGATGGAGTAATTTTAAATCATTGTGTATTATGGAGGTCCTTCTGGTTGACTCGCAAAGCAGCTTTTTTTTGACACGCATGCAGATGGTTTTTTTTGCATAAATATTCATTCGTAGCCTTGCACACGGGGCTGAAATCATTTGATGTTTGCCGACCATTTAAAGATTTCTAAAGCGTTCGCAAATCTAATTCACTCTCTGTTGACTTAGATTTGTGGCACCCTTGTACGTGAACAGGGCGGACAGCTGACATACGGTGGTGAACGCAGGGTTTGGAGCTACCGCACTAGGTCTAATTGGTATTATTTTAAATTGTAAAAAATTGCAAGAAACCCCTCTTTTGTATTAGTTTAACAGAAATTGTTATCATTGAGGGGGTGCAGCCTCAGACAATAATCGATACGGTGTCCATCCCCGACACCCACGTCACGGCTGAATTACCATGGGAATGCTTAGCATTTTCATGAAGACGCCCATAAAACGCTGGTCATTCCCATGAGCGCGACCCATGCCCGGCGCTCAATGCCCCCAGCCCGCATTGCTCCATGCGAACGGGCTGTCAACTATACAAGTTACCACTTCTGTTTGAGAACGGAGCCTGCATGTGCGCATAAATGCTTTTGCGCCTGCGCAGGAGCTAAACATCACTCACCTGTGCGGACAAGCAGGGTAGCAAACTAACCAGAATGACCTCATAATTATGTGTAAGTTTTAACATTCCAAATCTACTACATTCTGCTGACAAGTAACAAGCTGTTTATAGACTGAGTTTAAGGAAAAGTGACCACATATTACCTGCTGCCGAATTTCTATCAAAATTCCCATCCCATTTCATTTCTGTTGGGTTAAGGAAAAAATAAATGTTTCAGTTTCAAATAGACTTTCATACTGCATAATCTCATTAGTTCAAGATATGAATAAAATTAAGATGATGAAGCATATTTTATTTATATATTTTTCCTTTTCTTTTAGAACAATGCTAAACCCATACATATTACACTTCAGCAGCCTGCAATGGCGTTAATATAACAACTTGTTTATCTATTTGATATGTTGATAGTCCACTACAGGCAATACAGGCACATTAGTTTTTTATGGTTCAAATAAAGTTATCTGTTCATAAACCATCTTACAGCAATTTATCTTTCATTTACATTGATAGTATGCTGTTTTTTTTACATTAGTAATCCACAAATGTGCTTTTACAATGAATGGGAACTATAACAGATTACCTGCTGATGGGGATTCCCATTTCATTCCTGTTAGTGTTTACAAAGAAAAAAGAGGTTCAAGATTTTAAAACAATGTCTCTTTTATTTAATGATGACATTATTTCCTATATAGTAAGATATTGCCACAAAGTTTTAAATAATAGACTTCCACATTTATTTTGACACTATAAACAGTAATCAAACAACTCCAGAAGGGTATACAAATGGGAAAATATTCTAAAATAGTCCATTTAGCTTGTAATGACAAACTCTACAATATAATTAACTCTAAATGCCCAATTTATTTGAATGCAGTTTGTACATGTGGCGCATATATTGGTCTAAATGGGACTTTTTCAACTATTATAATAAAAAGGAAACACTTGCCTGTCTGAGGCTTTTCATTCCATTTCATTCCTGTTAATAATTGGAAAGAACCTTGTTTTACACATTTCAGAAATGGCCCTTATCAATTGAGGTCACAAAAAGCTAATTCCCTTGCCTAATGGTAACAGAAATGTCTTACAGATTAAAAATTGCTGGTGCTTTATTATACAAATGATGGATTGAGTAATTTTAAATCATTGTGTATTATGGAGGTCCTACTGGTTGACACGCATGCAGATTTTTTTTTGCATAAATATCCATTCGCAGCCTTGCATGTGGGGCTGAAATCATTTTATGATTTCTAATGCGTTTACAAATCTAAGTCACTTTCTGGTTAGCATTTTCATGAAGACGCCCATAAAACGCTGGTCATTCCCAATGAGCGCGACCCATGCCCGGCGCTCCACGCCCCCAGCCCGCACTGCTCCATGTGAACGGGCTGGCAACTATACAAGTTACCACATCTGTTTGAAAATGGAGCCTGAACGTGCGCATAAATGCTTTTGCACCTGCGCAGGAGCTAAACATCACTCACCTGTGCGGACAAGCAGGGTAGCAAACTAACCAGAATGACCTCATAATTATGTGTAAGTTTTAACATTCCAAATCTACTACATTCTGCTGACAAGTAACAAGCTGTTTATAGATTGAGTTTAAGGAAAAGTGACCACATATTACCTGCTGCCGAATTTATATCAAAATTCCCATCCCATTTCATTTCTGTTGGTTTAAGGAAAAAAATAAATGTTTCAGTTTCAAATAGACTCTCATAGTGCATAATATCATTAGTTCAAGATATAAATAAAATTAAGATGATAAAATATATTTTATTTATATATTTTTCCTTTTCTTTTAGAACAATGCTAAACCCATACATATTACACTTCAGCAGCCTGCAACGGCGTTAATATAACCACTTGTTTATCTATTTTAAATGGTGATAGTCCACTACAGGCAATACATGCACATAGTTTTTTTATGGTTGGAATAAGTTATCTGTTCATAAACCATCTTACATCCATTTATCTTTCATTTACATTTATATTATGCATTATTTACATTTCACATTAGTAATCCACTAAATAAATAAATATGTGTTTTTACAATAAATGGGAACTATAACAGATTACCTGCTGATGGGGATTCCCATTTCATTCCTGTTAGTGTTTACAAAGAAAAAAGAGGTTCATGATTTTAAAACAATGTCTCTTTTATTTAATGATGGCATTATTTCCTATATAGTAAGATAAAGCTTTAAATAATAGACTTCCACATTTATTTTGACACTATAAACAGTAATCAAACAACTCCAGAAGGGTATACAAATGGGAAAATATTCTAAAATAGTCCAATTAGCTTGTAATTACAAACCCTAGGATATAATGCCCAATTTATTTGAATGCAATTTGTACATGTGGCGCATAAAACTTTGTTCAACTTTTTTCTGTAATTGACAGAAATCACTAAAAATCATGTATAAGTGCAAGATGATATGAGAAAATGATGCATATTTATTTATGATCATTACTATTATCATTAATAATACTAATAATACTAATTGTTATTATTATTATTATTAAACTCCCTGTAATAAAGTTTAAAACTCTTGCAAAATCTGAATATTCTATGGTTTGGTAAAATTCCTATAAGCGATGCTGTGAGACTGCAAAAGGCCCTTTAAATGCTTAGATGTTGGTGATTCCGACACCAATCAATGGATTGTTAAGATTGGCAGTTACTGAACCTCTACCCAAATCGATCTATGCTAAACTATTAATAATATATATATATATATATATATATATATATAAAAAAAGAGTGGCATTTTCATTTTAAATTAATTGAGTTTCGTATATTTTAAACATTGTACATTGTTATGAAATTCCAATTCACTTGAATGATATTAATATTTTGTACCATAAGGTTTATAGAATAAAAGATAGAGCATAGGAACATTACCTGCTGGTGAATTGGCCCATTTCAAATCTGTTAGGATTTTTAAATTAGAATTTTTCAGTTTCATGAATGTTCTCTTAAACTAAACAGTATCATTATATCAAAAGAAGGGCCATCTATAATTACAATTATGATTACTGTTGCCTTATGTTAAGCAATTATATTCAATGGGAGCACCCTAATAATAAACTTCTATTGGAAAATCTCAAGAAGTGAAACCAATTTTAGTAAATCTTGTTTTATAGTAATCTCTGCTATTGGAAGATAAATTGGGGCTTCTACTGTATGTTGTGAATGGGTGTAGTTCAAAGAATAGACAGTGTCTATTTTGACAATCAATAGGTTGACACTAAAACAAAAGCATCAGCGTGAACAAGGTTGACATTGACAAAAGGTCAACTCCGACTAGGTCAACATTGGAAAAAAATCAACATGGAACAGGTCATCACAGGAAAAGTTCATCGTGAGTCTTTTAAATTTTCATGTGTCAATGTCGACACCTGAACGCGTGAACCTCAAGTTAGTGGAGCGTGTACTCTCACATGGCTCACTTTTCTCGCCATGCTTCAGGCCGGTTGCATTACTGCACTATTGTTGCGCTTAACAACCTACTATTCTCAATCGGCGTCCAAATTATGAAAAAGGCCAAGAAAATGAAAAATGTTGCCAATCTTGTGTTGGTCTTTTGTCAGTGTCGACCTAGTGCAGATTAACCTTTTCATGTCATCCTATTGAATGTTGAACTATACAGTACATTATAGACCTACTACACTGATTATCTCAGCCCTCCTTCATGTGCCAGTGAGTCTGTTGTACATATAGTTATGAAAACATGTATCAGGGCATGCTGGGATATGTATTTTAGCAACAGCTGGAGACAGGGGAGTTTTTAGATGGGAGAGGACTTGTGTGCATGATGTGCCCCATTTCATTCCTGTAAGTGTTTAAAAAAATAGAGGCCCATGAGTTTGAATAAGTAACAATTTTACTGAGTAAGTTTTTAAACTCTCCATAGACCAATGGTGTCATATGTCCTAAAAAAAACATCCAATTAAAGACATCTGAATCTTTTTTGCTGCAGTAAATGGTCAAAATTTACTGCTTAGGAGCTCTAGACTTGGAAAGATTGCAGTGTAATTTTGTAATTTCACTAAAAATAATAAAAGCCTATTCAAATGCACCAATTCACTGCGAATGTTAAGTTCGATGTGGGGTGCCATTGATCACGTATTGTTTATCAGTACTTTGTGGGACATCCAAGATTCCACTTGTCAACAATGAGTTTATTATTATCTATATGTGGCCCATCCTTGTTCCTTTTTTGTAAATTTATAAAAATATACGCCTGTAAATAATGTTGTGATGTCAGGGGCGGATTGGCCTGCCGGGAAACCGGGACATTTCCCGGTGGGCCGGCCCATAATAGAGATTAAGCGGCTGCTCACCCCCTTGCTGGGCCGCGGACCGCACGGCCGCCATCTTTGCAGCTAGCGCCCGCAGCAGTTTTCCCAAAAGAAATATGGCTGCGGCAATCCCAGCACCGGCTCTTACAGCATTAAAAATGGCCGCGGGAGAGCTGGTGCGCATGTGCGGACGCACTCAGCTGCTCCCGCGGTTCTGTCTGTCAGTGTGCAGTACCTGTGTGCAGGGAGGCGCCAGCCGTGAGATGCGCTCTCCCTGCTGTACATCAGGCTCTGTCTGCCTGCTGCCGGCTGCCAGTACACTGTGTCACTGATTGCAGCTGCAGCAGCGCCAGCAGCACAGACAGAGCTGAGCTCCCTCCTGGCTCCCAACCCCCTTTGATGTCACCACATCAGTCATGCAGTCATTGCAGTGGATCCTGTAAAGGGGGCGGAGCTACACGGCTGGAAAGGGGCGGAGCTACACGAGTGGAAGGGGGCGGAGCTAGACGGGAGCACAGTTAATGAAAGAATTTGAAAGAAGTAGATCCACAGCCAGCCAGCTTTTAAGGTAAATAAAGTGGTGGTGCTGGCGTTACACAGCACTGTCGGCAAGTGGTGTGGGTATTATGCGGCGTCACTACTGTCGGCAACTGGTGTGGGCATTGTGCGGCGTCACTACTGTCAGCAACTGGTGTGGGCATTATGCGGCGTCACTACTGTCGGCAACTGGTGTGGGCATTATGTGGCGTCACTACTGTCGGCAACTGGTGTGGGCATTATGCGGCGTCACTACAGTCGGCAACTGGTGTGGGCATTATGCGGCGTCACTACTGTCGGCAACTGGTGAGTGCATTATGCGGCGTCCCTACTGTCGGCAACTGGTGTGGGCATTATGCGGCGTCACTACTGTCGGCAACTGGTGTGGGCATTATGCGGCGTCCCTACTGTCGGCAACTGGTGAGTGCATTATGCGGCGTCCCTACTGTCGGCAACTGGTGAGTGCATTATGCGGCGTCACTACTGTCGGCAACTGGTGAGGGCATTATGAGGCGTCACTACTGTCGGCAACTGGTGTGGGTATTAAGCGGTGTCACTACTGTCGGCAACTGGTGAGGGTATTAAGCAGCGTTACTACTGTCGGCAACTGGTGAGTGTGTTACGCGGTGCTACTATTGTCAGCAACTGGTGAGGGCATTATGCAGTGTCACTACTGTCGGCAACTGGTGCGGGTGTTATGCAGTGTCACTACTGTCAGCAACTGGTGCGGGAATTACGCAGCACTGCTACTGTCAGCAACTGGTGTGGGCGTTATTCAGCACTACTACTGTCAGCAACTGGTGTGGGCGATACGCAGCACTACTACTCTCTGCAACTGGTGCGAGTGTTACCCAGGGCTAGTATTGTCAGCAACTGGTGTGGGCATTAAGCAGGTCTACTACTGTCAGAAACTGGTGTGGGCATTACGCAGCGCTGCTACTGTCAGAAACTGGTGTGGGCATTACGCAGCGCTACTATTGTCAGAAACTGGTGTGGGCATTAAGCAGCGTCACTACTATCGGCAACTGGTGAGGGCATTACGCAGCGTCACTACTATCGGCAACTGGTGAGGGCGTTAAGCAGCGTCACTACTATCGGCAACTGGTGAGGGCATTATGCAGCGTCACTACTGTCGGCAACTGGTGTGGGCATTATGCAGCGTCACTACTGTCGGCAACTGGTGTGGGCATTATGCAACGTTACTACTGTCAGCAACTGGTGTGGGCGTTAAGCAGCGTCACTACTATCGGCAACTGGTGAGGGCATTATGCAGCGTCACTACTGTCGGCAACTGGTGTGGGCATTATGCAGCGTCACTACTGTCGGCAACTGGTGTGGGCATTATGCAGCGTCACTACTGTCGGCAACTGGTGTGGACATTATGCAGCATCACTACTGTCGGCAAATGGTGTGGGCATTATGCAGCGTCACTACTGTCGGCAACTGGTGAGGGCATTATGCAGCGTCACTACTGTCGGAAACTGGTGTGGGCATTATGCAGCGTCACTACTGTCAGCAACTGGTGTGGACGTTATGCAGCATCACTACTGTCGGCAAATGGTGTGGGCATTATGCAGCGTCACTACTGTCGGCAACTGTTGTGGGTATTATGCAGCGTCACTACTGTCGGCAACTGGTACGTGTGTTACCCAGGGCTAGTATTGTCAGCAACTGGTATGGGCATTAAGCAGGGCTACTACTGTCGGCAAATGGTGAGTGTGTTATGCGGTGCTACGATTGTCAGCAGCTGGTGAGGGCATTATGCAGCGTCACTACTGTCGGCAACTGGTGTGGGCATTATGCAGCATCACTACTGTCGGAAACTGGTACGGGTGTTACCCAGGGCTAGTATTGTCTGCAACTGGTAAAGGGCATTATCCAGCACTACTACTGTCGGCATATGGTGAGTGTGTTATGCAGTGCTACTTTTGTCAACGACTGGTGTTGGTGTTACGCAGTGCTACTACTGTCAGCAACTGGTGCGGGAGTTACGCAGTGCTACTACTGTCAGCGACTGGTGCGGGTGTTACGCAGCGCTACTACTGTCAGCAACTGGTGCGGGTGTTACGCAGTGCTGCTACTGTCAGCGACTGGTGTTGGTATTATGCAGTGCTACTACTGTCAGCAACTGGTGCGGGAGTCACGCAGTGCTACTACTGTCAGCAACTGGTGCGGGAGTTACGCAGTGCTACTACTGTCAGCAACTGGTGCGGGTGTTACGCAGCGCTGCTACTGTCAGCACCTGGTGCGGGTGTTACGCAGTGCTACTACTGTCAGCAACTGGTGCGGGTGTTACACAGTGCTGCTACTGTCAGCGACTGGTGTTGGTGTTACACAGTGCTACTACTGTCAGCAACTGGTGCGGGAGTTACTCAGCGCTGCTACTGTCAGCAACTGGTGCGGGAGTTACGCAGCACTGCTACTGTCTACTATTTTGGCTAACAGTAAGCATTATGTATAAGCAATGCTGCTACTGTGGCCAACAGTGGGCATTATGTGTAAACCGAGCCGCTACTGTGAACATTATGTGTGTGTAAGGGTTCCACTACTGCGGGCATTATATCTAGTATAAGCAGGGCCGGTGTAAGACTTCTCAGCACCCTAGGCAATACTTCAACATACTAGATATTTTGACCAATTTCGTTCAGAAGGGCCAAAATGAAGAAATTGGTCCAAAAAATTGTACAGTGTGTATGGACCAATTGCACTAATGGGGCATTGTGTAAAGGGCACTACTGGTGGCATTATGTGTATAAGCAGTACTTGGGGCATTATGCATAGCATAATGTGTGGCATAATGTCACATGGGCATTAAAGTGTGCAGCATATTGTGTAATGGGCATTACGTTGTGGCATAATGTGTAATGGGCATTACGTTGGGGCATAATGTGTAATGGGCATTACGTCGTGGCATAATGTGTAATGGGCATTACGTCATGGCATAATGTGTAATGGGCATTACGGTGTGGCATAATGTGTAATGGGCATTACGTTGTGACATAATGTGTAATGGGCATTATGTTGTGGCATAATGTGTAATGGGCATTACGGTGTGGCATAATGTGTAATGGGCATTACGGTGTTCTGCATATTGGCCCTCATTGTGGCTGACTCGGTAAACTGCAAAGCTTTCAGCTCTATCTGTGTCTTTTACATGGAATTGAACCAAATCATGGTTTTTATGCACCATGATTTGAATCTTCATTTACACCCTTCAATCAGACCGGTGTGCAGCAGTCCATAGATTATATATGTGTGAGCCGTTGTGATATTATGTAGATA
>NC_139224.1:134360187-134687687 GCF_055691185.1 Crinia signifera | reverse complement strand
GGGGTGCGGTTTTTGAAATGGCATCATTTATGGGGGTGTCTCACATACAAGTCCCTCAAAGTCACATCAGAACTGAACTGGTCCCTAAAAAAATCAGTGTTTGAAATTTTCTTGAAAATTTGAGAATTTGCTATTCATATTGTAAGCCTCCTAGTGTCCCAAAAAATTAAAAGAAAGTTGAAATAATGATGTCAACATAAAGTAGACATATGGTCTATGTTAGTTATTCACTATTTTGAGTGGTAAGATTATTTGTCTCACAAGCAGAAAATTTAACATTTTGCAAATCGCTAAATTTTCCATTTTTTCACGATATTTTGGTATTTTTCACAAAAAAACACAGACTGTATCGACCCAAATTTACCACTAATTTGAAGTACAATGTGTCACGAAAAAACAATCTCAAAATCACTGGGATAAGTAAAAGCAAAAAAAAGTTATCCCCACTTAAGTGAGACATGTCAGATTTGAAAAAAAGGGCTCTGTCAGGAACGCAAAAACTGGCTCTGTCAGGAAGGGGTTAACAAGAGATAAATCCAAGTGTGAAAAAGAGAGATAAACGTCCAGCCAATCACCTGCTAACTGCCATGTCACAGCCTGTGTTTGAAAAAAGTCAGTAAGGAGCTGATTGGCTGGATATTTATCTCTCCTTATCACCCTTGCATTTATCTCTTGTTAAGGCTTAATACATCTGCCCCACTGTCCATACCAACTGTCATTAGGTGGCAACATATTGACATCCTTTATATCAGAAGATGACTAGTATATAGATAAAACACTTGTCTATATCAATATCCAGTAACCAAATCTTAGATTAAATCCTTTAATTTAATATTAGGGCTCTATAAAAAGCTTTCTTGCTGGTGATTTCATTGATATTAGAATTTTAGAAATTGGAAATAAGAGGTTGTACAGTTTTACAATATCATGGACCTGACCATTACACTGCATGTGATGGTAACTGTAAAATCTCCTTTTGGATGTCGGAACAGTGGTAACCCTAAAAACTTTCCAAATGCATTATGTGATTTTACCATAGCCCTGACATAATACAGATCTGTTCAGTGTATATATGCACATAGTATGTTGATTTGTATAATAGGAATTATAATGCAATATGGGAAATTATTGCAGATCAGCTTATGGTGATCAGACCGCCATAAATACCTGACTATAGATCCGTTATTATTTGTATCTAGTTACCTTAATATTGGTTGTTAGATTTTTTAATTCTTGTTCCTCAGTATTTGGTTTTTAAATGTGTTATTTAGTACAATAGAACATAGACTGCAATTATTACCTGGATTTGAGGCACCCCATTTCATTTCTGTTAGTTTTGAAAAAGAAAGGTTTAAAATATGTAAATTCAAAATATTCCTTTATATTACGTTATTATTAAGTTACTGTATGTTAAATAGTTATTATAATCTTTCACACAGTCACAAATCATGTATAGGGAGTGACTGAGTATTCAGTTTTTCAGGATTGGAATGAAATTACATTGCAATTAAAAATTAAAAGAACTGTAATAATTGAAACCCTGAGTGTTATGCCTGTATTTACAAATCTAGTATATGGGACATTTTTTCAAGAAAAATATTTTTTTATTTTATTCAAATACTTAATAGTAAATGCTGTATTAAAATAAAAAGGAAACACTTGCCAGTCTGAGGTTTTTCATCCCATTTCACTCCTGTTAATAATTGGAAAGAACAGTGGTTTATACATTTCAGAGGTGGCCTTTATTGATAGAGGTCACAAATAACTAATGTCCTGGCCTAATATGGTAAAAGAAATGTCTTTCAGAGTATGAATTGCTGGTGCTTTATTATGCAAATAATGGATGGAGGATTTTTTAATCATTGTGTATTATGGAGGCCCTTCTGGTAGACTCGTAAACAGCTTTGCGAGTCAAGTAAATGCTGCCCGCCACTCACATGATTTCCCGGCCCCTCACATGTCAAATTTCACCGCATGCATGCGAATGGTTTTTTTTGCATAATTATCCATTTGCAGCCTTGCGCATGGAGCCAAAATCAATAGATGGTCGCCGACCATTGAATGATTTTTAGAGCGTTCGCAAATCTAAGTCACTCTCTGGTGACTCAGATTTGCGGCACCGTTGTACAAGAACAGGACGGGCAGCTGACATCCAGTGATGTTAGCTGCTCGTCGCCGACACCCACATCACAACCGAATTACCATGGGATTGCCCAGCATTTTCATGGGGATGCCCATAAAACGCTGGTCGTTCCCTTGCACGTAACCCGTGGCTGCCGCCCCACACCCCAGCCCACACTGCTCCGTGCGAACAGGCCGGCAAATATACAAGACCACGTTCATTAGCAAATGGAGCCTGTACGTGCATGTAAATGCTTATGCGCCTGCGCAGTAGCTAAACATCACTCCCCTGTACGGACACACAGGGGAGCGAACTAACCAGAATGACCTCCTATGTGTATTAAGTTTTAACATTCCAAATCTACTACATTCTGCTGACAAGTAACAAGCTGTTTATAGATTGAGTTTAAGGAAAAGTGACCACATATTACCTGCTGCCGAATTTATATCAAAATTCCCATCCCATTTCATTTCTGTTGGGTTAAAGAAAAAATAAATGTTTCAGTTTCAAATATACTCTCATACTGCATAATCTCATTAGTTTAAGATATAAATTAAGATGATGAAACATGTATTTTATTTATATATGCTATCCTTTTCTTTTAGAACTATGGTAAACCCATACATATTACACTTCAACAGCCTGCAATGGAGTTAATATAACTACTTGTTTATCTATTTGAAATGGTGATAGTCCACTATAGGCAGGGACGTGCGGTGAGG
Source organism: Crinia signifera (assembly GCF_055691185.1). NCBI lineage: Eukaryota > Metazoa > Chordata > Amphibia > Anura > Myobatrachidae > Crinia > Crinia signifera. The sequence continues at coordinate 134,684,843 of NC_139224.1, read as the reverse complement.
TAAATGGATGAGGAGTCCCTGGCAAGTACCAGATTTGCACACAATTTATGAGCCATGGGGTACATGTGCAGCACTATATACTGCTGGAGATTCGCTGAGTTTTAATAAAAGATGTGCAGAAAAGGTAGCCAGGTGAGGCACTGCCTCACCTGCCATAAACTTTTTACTCCAGAGTTTTGACTATAAAAATTATTAGAATAATAAAAATAAGATTTTTTATATATATTCTTTGTATATTTTACATACTTTATAAACTCAAAACTCTGGTGTATACGTTAGTATGGCAGAAAAGGCTGTGCCTCACCTGCCTCACCCCACCGCATGCCACTGACTGCGGGCAATAAATGCACATTAGTTTTTTATGGTTGGAATAAGTTATCTGTTCATAAACCATCTTACATCCATTTATTTTTCATTTACATTGATATTATGCATTTTTTTACATTGTACATTAGTAATCCACTAAATGAATAGAAATTTGTTTTACAATGTATGGGAACTATAACACATTACCTGTTGATGGGGATTCCCATTTCATTCCTGTTAGTGTTTACAAAGAAAAAAGAGGTTCATGATTTTAAAACAATGTCTCTTTTATTAAATGATGGCATTATATTCTATATAGTAAGCTATTGCCACAAAGTTTTAAATAACAGACTTCCACATTTATTTTGACATTATAAACAGTAATCAAACAACTCCAGAAGGGTATACAAATGGGAAAATATTAAAATAGTCCTTTTAGCTTGTAATGTTGATATGAGAAAATGATGCATATGAATAAAAATAGTAGTTTAATTTATTCATGATCAATACTATTATTATTATTAATAAAAATAATAATAATAATAATAATAATAATAATAATAAAAAAACTCCCTGTATTAAAGTTTAAAACTCTTGTAAAATCAGAATATTCTATGGTTTGGTAAAATTCCTATAAGCAATGCTGTGAGACTGCAAAAGGCCCTTTAAATGCTTAGATGTTGGTGACTCCAACACAAATCAATGGACCGGTAAAATGTGCAATTTCTGAACTTCTACCAAAATGGATCTATGCTAAACTATTTATAATATATATAGCAGTGGCATTTTGCTTTTAAATGAATTGAGTTTGGTATATTTCAAACATTGTACATTGTTATGAAAATCCAATTCAACTGAATGATATTAATATTTTGTACCATAAGGTTTATAGAATAAAAGATAAAGCATAGAAATATTACCTGCTGGTGAATTGGCCCATTTCATATCTGTTAGGATTTTTAAATTAGAATTTTTGAGTTTCATGAATGTTCTCTTAAACTAAACAGTATCATTATTTCAAGATAAGGGCCTTATGTTAAGCAATTATATTCAATGGGAGCACTCTAATAATAAACTTCTATTGGAAAATCTATCTATCAATGATAGTGTCAGCTTGAACAAGATTGACATTGACAAAAGGTCAACTCAAACTAGGTCGACATTAGAAAAAGGTTGACATGGAAAATGTCACCACAGGAAGAGGTCAACATGAGTCTTTCAAATTTCACGTGTCAATGTCGACACCTGAGCCATGGGCACGTGGACCTCAATCTAGTGGAGCGTGTACTCTCACACGGCTCATTTTTTTTATCGGCATGCTTCAGGCCGGGTGCCTCACTGTGCTATTGTTGCGCTTGACACCCTTTACTATTCTCAATCGGAGTCCACATTATGAAAAAGGCCAATAAAATGAAAATTTTTGCCAATCTTGTGTTGGTCTTTTGTCAGTGTCGACCTAATGCAGATGAACCTTTTGATGTCAACCTATTGACTGTTGAACTATACGGTACATTATAGACCAACTACACTGGTTATCTCAGCCCTCCTTCATGTGTTAGTGAGTCTCTTGTACATATAATTATGAAAACATGTATGAGGGCATGCTGGGATATGTATTTTAGCAACAGCTGGAGACAGGGGAGATTTTAGATAGGAGAGGGCTTATGTGCATGATGTGCCCCATTCCATTCCTGTAAGTGTTTAAAAAATAGAGGCCCATCAGTTTGAATAAGTAACCATTTTACTAAGTAAGTTTTGTACACTCTCCATAGACCAATAGTGTCATATGTTTTAAAAAAAACCCCATGATATTGATATGTGTTTTCATCATAAGGACGGATGTGATGAGTAAGTAGGAGAAATAACAGAAGTGCCTGGAGATTGTAGATGTGTGCTATGCCAGAACTCTCTGGGAATAACATCACTGACACTGGTGGGAAGGGACAGAGTACATACCATCTGTCATTAGATGCCAACATAATGACATCCTTTATATCAGAAGATGACTAGTATATAGATAAAACACTTGTCTATATCAATATAGAGTAACCAAATCTTAGATTAAATAATTTAATTTAATATTAGGGCTCTATAAAAAGCTTTTTTGCTGGTGATTTCATTCACATTAGAATTTTAGAAATTGGAAACAAGAGGTTGATAAGTTTTACAATATCATGGACCTGACCATTACACTGCATGTGATGGTAACTGTAAAATCTCCTTTTGGATGTCGGAACAGTGGTAACCCTAAAAACTTTCCAAATGCATTATGTGATTTTACCATAGCCCTGACATAATACATATCTGTTCAGTGTGTATATGCACATAGTTTGGTGATTTCTATAATAGGAATTATAATACAATATGGGAAATTATTGCAGATCAGCTATATGGTGATCAGACTATTGAATGATTTTTAGAGCATTCACAAATCTAAGTCACTCTCTGGTGACAGATTTGTGGCACCCTTGTATGTGAACAGGATGGGCAGCTGACATCCAGTGGTGTTAGCTGTCCACCGCTGACACCCATATCATGGCTGATTTACCATGGGAATGCCCAGCATTTTCATGGGGATGCCCATAAAACGCTGATCGTTCCCATGCGCGTAACCCGTGCCCGCCGCCTCACACCCCCAGCCCGCACTGCTCCGTGTGAATGAGCCTGCAACTATAGAAGTTACCATGTCCATTCGCAAATGGAGCCTGCACGTATGCATAAATGCTTATGCACTTGTGCAGTAGCTAAACATAGCTCCCCTGTGCGGACACACAGGGGAGCACACTAACCAGAATGACCTCCTATGTGTATGTATAATTATGTGTAAATTTTAACATTCCAAATCTACTACATTCTGCTGACAAGTAACAAGCTGTTTATAGATTGAGTTTAAGGAAAGTGACCACATATTACCTGCTGCCGAATTTATATCAAAATTCCCATCCCATTTCATTTCTGTTGGGTTAAGGAAAAAAATAAATGTTTCATTTTCAAATAGACTCTCATACTGCATAATATCATTAGTTCAAGATATAAATAAAATTAAGATGATAAAACGTATTTTATTTATATATTTTTCCTTTTCTTTTAGAACAATGCTAAACCCATACATATTACACTTCAGCAGCCTGCAATGGCATTAATATAACCACTTGTTTATCTATTTGATATGTTGATAGTCCACTACAGGCAATACAGGCACATTAGTTCTTTATGGTTGGAATAAGTTATCTGTTCATAAACCATCTTACAGCCATTTATCTTTCATTTACATTGATATTATGCATTTTTTTACATTTTACATTAATAATCCACTAAATGAATAGAAATGTGTTTTTACAATGTATAGGAATTATAACAGATTACCTGGTACATGTTTCCTAGCACGACGCCCATTGCATACCGTATATAGTGGTATGCGATGGTAAGCGATGCGATATTCGCGTAAATTAACAGGAATGTACAATTAAATATCGCATAGCATTGCATGCCAGCAAATGGCATGCAATGCGATTTTTAATTGTACATGCACCCTGATGGGTGCTTACAATGTTAAATGCACCCCCATTGTAAACGCAACCCCCACTATCAACGCCAACCCGAAGCATGGCGAGCGGCGGTGGTACGCGTCCTCTGATCTTTTCATACCCCCACTATCCACGTCGGCGTGGATTAGATTTTAGATAGTGTGGCGAGCTCAGCGAGCTACCGAGCCCGAAGTGTGGCATGCGCAGTGAGCCCCGCTATGGGACGCTGAATTCATGTAAAGTAATCCGCCTCTGCTCGCCACGCTTCGGGCTCGGTGGCTCGCTATGCTCACCACACTATCTAATATCAACTCCACGACGACGTGGATAGTGGGGTATGAAAAGGTCGGAGGAAGCATATCGCCGCCCCTCGCGGGCTCGCTGCACTCGCCACGCTTCGGGTTGGCGTTAATAGTGGGGCTGGTGTTGACAATGGGGGTACATTTAACAGTGTAAGCACCCATCAGGGTGCTTGTACAATAAAAATCGCATCCCATGCCGCTATATTGCGATGTCAAAATCGGGGGCGCCGTGCTAGGAACAAGTACCTATTAACTGTTGATGGGAATTCCCATTTCATTCCTGTTAGTGTTTACAAAGAAAAAAAGAGGTTCATGATTTTAAAACACTGTCTGTTTTATTTAATGATGGCATTATTTTCTATATAGTGAGCTATGGCCACAAAGCTTTAAATAATAGACTTCCACATTTATATTGACACGATAAACAGTAATCAAACAACTCCAGAAGGGTATACAAATGGGAAAATATTCTAAAATAGTCCATTTAGCTTGTAATGACAAACTCATATAAATAACTGTAAATGCCCAATTTATTTTAATGCAGTTTGTACATGTGGCGCATATATTGGTCTAATTGGGACTTTTTAAACTTTTTTCAACTTTTTTCTGTAATTGACAGAAATTACTAAAAATCATGTATAAGTGCAAGCTGATATGATAAAACGATGCATTTGAATTAAAATAGTAGTTTGATTTATTCATGATCATTACTTTTATTATTATTATTATTAGTGCCTGTGCACCAGCTACTTGGTCTGGATATTGTGACCTGTTGGTAGATCTCAAGAACTGGTTTGGCAAGCCCAGATCCATACAATAATTTTACAAATTAATGTTAAAATATTTAATATCATAATTTATTTGAACTACTGTGTTAATGTGAAAGCAACAAATATCAAATAAGTTGCAAGTAATAATATATAGTGATACATTAATTAATCATTAGAAAGTTACCTGATTCAGGGTTATTGAATGGTTCTTTAGTATATACATTGGTTTGTATGTCAAAAATTGCATTGAACACAAATGACCCAGGTGATTCTTTCTTAGTTTTTGATGTAATTCCATTTCTTGTGGATTGGCTATAGTGTTTCTCTCCTGGTCCCTTCTTCACCACAAGGGTTCCACCTTTTTTGGTTATTTTCCCTGCATGGATTCCAGATGCACATATTGAAGACTCCTATTGGTGAAACAAATGGGAAAGCAAGTTACACCTACTGTATAAAGAACATGTCTTAACTGTCATATAGTCCATAAAGGGCATCTTTTAAAAATGCCATTTGAAAAAAGGAGGGTGGCTGCATATAAAGGTCTTTTTTTCGTTTTTTTATTGTAGTAGTTAAACAATATTTCGTTCTATACACAAATATGTTTATTACTTAGGGAAATATTTTTGAATGTGAAAAAAAAATCTTTTTTATGCTGCACAAAAAAAAAATACAATTGTATTTTTTTCCCACTTAATTTAACATTGAATTTAAATTTTGTTGCTTTTTTCATACATATTTCTATATTAAACTTACTTCTGCATAGTTATCTGATCCCCAAACAAGTTCCTTCTGAGCTTCACATCCCTCAGGACAGAGAACACTGTAAATGAAATATAATTTAATTACATCCAGTGTCGGACTGTGACATGAAAGGTCCATCAGGGAATACAGTTTTAGAGGCCTATATTAGGGTTGTGGCCAGCTTCCATAGAGACTTGTGTAACCAACAGAGAGTGTATGATCTGGGCCTTTTAAGAAATATGTATATACTGTAGTAAATATTGTTAGTGCATGCATGGTTATGTAACAAAACAGCAATGCATTGTTAAAAATACACCATAGTCCTATGCAGTATAAAGTAACATATGCATAATTTAAGTGCATGGTCTGAGACCTGATTCCTACAGGAAGAGGAGGTCTCTCTAGCAGTGACTCCCACCGGGGTTTCCCCTGTGCCCCTGTGGGCCAGTCAAGCCATGGTTACACTAAATCAAATCTGTAGCTAGCCCAGTCCTTGGCTTACAGTAAGTACTATATTAGGGCACCTAGAGATTCATTTACTAAAATCTCTCAGTGTGAAAATGTGTAAAACAGAGCAACAAAACTAGTACAGATCATTCCAACAAATTATACCGAATCATGTAAATATTTTTTTTATGGAGTTTATAATAGTGTAATATGGGAGAGCTCTGCACATGATTTCAGCAGTTTAGGAAATTGGGGCCTTTGGGGGGTAATACTGACCCTTTCTAGACAGTCAGGTCTATAAAACTTTGAGCAAGAAAATAAGTGTTGTCTAAAAAGTCTCCCCCTAGCTCTGGTATTACCCTGCTGGCTGGTTGGGCCTGGTGCTGGTTTTCAAAATCTATGGTACCCCTATTCTGTTTGTTCCCTGATTTTCTAAAACCAGGACCAGCTCTTTGAGCTGGGGCTGGTTATGGCTGTTGGTGGGGGGAACCCATGTCGGTTTTTATAATTATTTATTTTTCACTGAAGCCTGCACAGATCTGTCTGATATGAACTAAAATGAAGTGTATTTTTTAGGTGTATTTAAAAGCAATTATCGGCAGCATCCCTCTAATTAGCAGCCGTATATTGCATGCGGCCGCTTAGTAAATTAGGAATCACCATTCGAATAAATGGTTCATATTCTTTCTATGGCGTATGCATTCGTATTCATAAAAACGAATAAATATGTGCCATGAATAGGAATAGGCCTATTTAGTAAATGCTAAAAATACGAATACGACTAAAATTGACGTATTTAGCTTATACGAATACCCCTATTTTAGGTGTATTTTGGTTAGTAAATTCCCCCCTGAATCTCAAATGCCAGCAATGTAATTCATGTATATTACTACATTTCTCTGTATTTTGTATTGTTTGATCATATTACAATTAAACAGGAGATAGACTCTTATATGACTCACGTTAATGATACAATAACATTTTGAAAATTTTTTAATTTTTTAGGAGAAACACATTAAAACCTGTATGAAATGGTCTTCTTGTGGGTGTACTGTTTTATTTGAGCATACAACAAGTACAGCTTTAACATTTTGTTTTAAATATATACTTACATTGTAAATGGTGCTGTTAACTCCTTAGCTGTTGTTGCACATTGCACTGGAACTAAAGGTTCAAGAACATGTGCTTAGTGGTTAGGCATTATAATATACTTACATTTACTAATAGTAGTGGGCTGTGATAATGTTCATTGCAAAAAAGATCCAATGACGTCATAAAGGGATTTTGAATTAACTTATCATTAAACAAATTGATAGGCTGTATTCTTCTATGTATGAGCATAGTTTACAAAGTAGCTTTATTGAATGCAGGTGACAGTTGTCAATAAATATTTTAAATTCCTTGGGTTTTATTTAATAAAGAAATGTAATGGAAGCAAAAGATAAGTCTGTGTAATATTGTTATCATGGTCAGCCATTAGCTGACAATACAGGCCAGTGGCGTAAGTTAGTACCAGTTGCCCAGAGGCAAGATAAATATTGGTCCCGCTCATCACACACACACACACACACACACACACACACACACACACATACACACACAAACACACATAGCACCTTATATAAATATATGTATGCATGCGTGTGTGCATGTATGTATGTTGTGTATGTTATGTTTAAAATAAAGAGTGGTAACATCTATGGCCCTGTTAGGAGGGGGAGTCAGTCACAGAAGAGTTATTAACGGCTTTCAATGAACTGATTCAAACTTGCAGGGAGGAAAGGTGCCCCCTTGGGAGCAAGAGCCTGGCAGCAGATGACTCCATTGACTCCCAGAGTTACGAGTCTGATACAGGCATTTCTCAGAGGACTTGGACAATAGCAGTAATAGACTAAAGCAATAGAATTTTACCTGGTTTAGAGTCCCAGGCCACTTCTGAAACAGGAAATATAATTACAATATTAATAATGCTAATAGATTGCTAATTAGAAATGTGTGATAAATGCTTTAAGTGGTAACTTACCTGATATGGGGAGATTATATGTATATTCTGTATATTTGCTGGTTTGGAATTCATGAGTTAAACTAAGTATGAATGATCCAGATGACGGACCCTGTTTTTTTGTTTTTATTCCATTCTTAGTGGATTCTTCATAATCACTCTGCCCTGGTTTCTTCTGCACTATGACACGCCCTCCTTTATTGCCCACCAGTCCAGCATGGATGGCAGCTCGACAGACTGCAGAGTCCTGATCATTGGAAATGGACAGAAATGTTATCTTACTAATACTATAAGCTTTCATTTAAAGTAGAGTCAAATGTAGGTATCAGTCTTACATCTGCATAGGTAACAGACCCCCAGACATCTGCCTTGTGTTCATTGCAATTCACAGGACAAACAACTCTAAAGTAAATAAGTAAAAAAACATTTGTTGTGAACAGTATAATAGGTAGCATAATGTATATATTATTATTATTATTATTATATTTTTCTAGGACTGATGGTTGGGATTGTACTGCTAAGAAGCAAATAAAAAAAGAGAAAACGGAACAATAAAGCATGGCTTTTGTAGTACTCTGTGAGTCCCATCTTTGCACATACAGTATTATGGGGGCAATGTAATTAACAGCCAGCCACATAACTAGAATCCTTCAAAAAAGACTCATGACTTTCCTGTTTACTCAAGCATTTGCGTAATCCCCTTAAGTATTGTTTATGAAATGCCTTTCCGCACTTCATTGTTCCTTTACTGTATTACATTCATTTTATCTATTTGTTAAGTGCCTTGAGGGTAATTTAGGCGCTTATGTGTGCTTTATGCATTTATGAACAATTATGTATATCAGTTTAACATTTCTACTCCAGCAACAATCTTGTATCTGCTCTTGAATATGCAGTAAAAATGTTTTAATTGGAATTGCTATGCTTTCTGGCCTACTTTGCAAACCAGAGAAGGCTCTATATATAGTTCATGTGTCCTCCCTCATCATTGATGCAGTCATGGTAACAGCCCTTCAAGTTGTGCCTAGTCTTGAGCTCGTTTACTAATGCCAAGCCTATTTCTGTGCATTTTTCCCTAAAAATGTGCATACAAAATGCTATGTTACAATGTTACAGGAAAACACTGTAGCATAGCAATTTTATGCAGAAACAGCCAAAGGTTACACAAAGGATATGGGCATGCTGCATATAATCAGCAGAACCTGCTTGTGCATTTTTTTCAAAGCAATGTGAATAAAATGCATTTTCAGCAAATAGAAGTTGCCCAATTTTAGACAGAGTGGCACAGAAATTGACAGCTTACTCACAAAAGACATCTTGGTTTATTGAGGGTAAATGTATGAGGACATTTCTGTATTTTAAACAATTTACCATTCAATCAATAAAATCAGTAAATCAAAAACATATAAGAGAAATATAAGCTTGTTGATGTACTGATATTGACCCACTACTGAATACTAAACTGAAGGAAAGTTACAGGATTTTGGGTACTTGTGTACTTTCACGGCTCCCATCGCATGCCATCGCATGCCATATGTAGTGGCATGCGATCGCATGCGATGGGATGCGATTTTTGCAGTTTTAAGCATTTTTAAATCGCATGCGATCGCATCGCATGCGATTTAAAAAAATGCTTAAAAACGGCAAAAATCGCATCCCATCGCATGCGATTTTTAACAGAAATGCATCCAAATGCATTGAAATTAGTATCAAACATGTTTAATGGCCTCCAAATGTCATTTTTCAGGCTGTACCACCCCCACTATCAACGCAAACCCGAAGCGTGGCGAGCGCAGCGAGCCTGCGAGGGGCGGCGGTACGCGTCCTACGACCTTTTCATACCCCCACTATCCACGTCGGCGTGGAGTTGAGAATAGAAAGTGTGGCGAGCCACCGAGCCCGAAGCGTGGCGAGCGCAGCGAGCCCCCGCGCGGGGACACGGACAACTGTGAAGCCCGCGAGGGGACGCGTATACCTGTGAAGGTATCCGTGTCCGCTCGCCACGCTTCGGGCTCGGTGGCTCGATGCGCTCGCCACACTTTCTATTCTCAACTCCACGCGGACGTGGATAGTGGGGGTATGAAAAGGTTTTAGGACGCGTACCTCCGCCCCTCGCGGGCTCGCTGTGCTCGCCACGCTTCGGGTTCGCGTTGATAGTGCGATTTTTCGCTATGCGATGGACATCGTGGGAGCTGTGATTCTACACAAGTACCGGATTTTGGACAAAGGGTGAGACCTACAGAGTGATGTGGCCATACTCCATTTAAATAAAATAATAAAATATAATATATACATACCCATAAGGGTTTTTTCGGTACTTATGTAGTATCTGGGCGTCCGATTTAGAAATCAGATCGGATCGGATCGCATCGCATCGCATGTGACCAAATCGTATGCGATGCGATGGTCAAGATTTTTCCATAGGATTCAATGTTAAAATGGTCTGAGTCCATTTTAACATAGAATTCAATGGGAAAAAGGGGTCCTTTTCCTTTCCCCACTATCCAAGTGGGCATGGAGTTGGATATAAACCTGTGGCGAGCGTAGCGAGCCACCGAGCCCGAAGCGTGGCGAGCGTAGCAAGCCCCGCGAGGGGACACAGAATACTTTTTAAGAAATATGCGTCCCCTCGCGGGGCTCGCTTCGCTCGCCACGCTTCGGGCTCGGTGGCTCGCTGCGCTCGCCACGCTATATAAAATCAACTCTATGCCCACTTGGATAGTGGGGAAATGAACAGGACCTTCTTAACATTGAATCCTATGCAAAATCGCATCGAATCGCATCGCATCGCATCTGATTGTATGCCTTAAGGTAAGGCATACAATCACAAAATCGGCAGCCCAGATACTACATAAGTACCGTTTTTTCTTCCTGAACAGATGGCCTGCACTCTAAATAAGCCTGGGCCCAGGTAATTAGTATGGATGCTTCCTCTCTAGACCCTAAATTTGGACTCACCTTGTTTCTTGTCTGAATATGGCTATTTATTATAAAGACTTAGTAGAGAACAGTTATATATTCCAGCCTGGATGTAAACAGCAATTGAATACTAATGCCCCAATGTATCCCATGAACTACACATGATCTTTTTATCTGATTACTCCATGGACTATGACAATAGAAATGTCTGTAACATGACAAAAAGAAAATTGGCTTCTACCTTGTCTCTCCAAGATTTGCTAAATCTCCCTCATAGCCTATGTTGACCATATATACAATACAAGGAATGTGCTGTTGGATACTTAATAGAGTAACAACCCCCTGAATCCCTGTTGTGGCTAATCACTAACATATAGATTTAGTCAAACTTACATGGTAACTGGTGCAAGCAATTCTTTCCCAGTCATCGAACAAGATGCTTTGACTATGAAAATAATATAAGATGTTATTTTATTGAAATCCTTTATTATTAGCCATGTACATGGTCTTCTCAGGAGCATTAGCAATCACACATTGAGCAACTTTATTTACAGTACTCTTACAGTATATAAAATAAATAATGTAGGAAACAATCATTTCTACCAACTTTAAGAGTGCTCAAGATTAAGGTTGAGTTGACAAAACTTTTACATAGGTGAAAACGAAATTAATTGATTTTGTATTTCTAAATATATTACTTATTATGTACATATACTTTTAAAGTGTTCACATTTTTTTACTTTATACATTTTACTAGATTGGATGAATGCAACTGAAAAGTTTTATATAATTTACAAATGACCAAAGGAAATATCAGCAATTAAATTTGAAACTAAGTTTTATTTATTTGGCTCCATTTGAATTATAATGTTAAAAACTGACTTTAAAAATTACCTTCAGGTATATTGGTCTTTGTTGTCTTATCTGCAACATGGTAAAAAATAAATGACATATTATATTCTTGAAAATAAACTATTGTCAGTAAATTTCTTTAAGTACTTAATTAATGAAGGGCCAAATAGTAGCCATGTTTACACTTAAAATACACAGATATGTTAACAAGAATTCACAAAATGGACCCTCTAATCTTTGTAAACCCCTTTATTAATTAATAATGTTAGTAATAAATATATTTCTTTCTTATATCACTTTCAATGTTCCTGTAATGTATTTTATAGCTGTGTTTCTATCTAGGTTATGTAGAATCAATGCTTACTTATATATGTTTAATTTAAGCCGTATAGTTATGTAATTAAAGCAATGTGATACTATATACCGTAAGTTAAAGATTATACAGGCTGGTGGATTTCTGATACATTAAATGGCTATCATTTTATATATTGGTGGTATACAACAGTGGTATTGTGTCTCATAATTGCATAGAGCTGGGTAGAGTTGTTAATTTAAACCTATTGAAAATATTTAAAAAAATAATGGTACAATACATGTCTTTTATATTTTGTATATTTTACTGGGTTTTAGTACTGTAAACTACCATGAATTCGGCAATTAATGTGCTAGATTTAATGGCAAAACCAACATGCAAAACCAACATTCCATGCAGTGCAACAATGTTAGAATATTTCAAGTGATGATAAATAATGACATGTTACAAGAAGCTGCAAAAAATTGAAAAAATACTGTACGAATCACATGAATGAATTGATAGAGTTACCTGATTCTGAGACACTGTATTGTTCTTCCTTGAATACAGTGGTTTGTACATCATGTAATTCACTAAGCACAAACGACCCTGGTGATTCTTTCTTAGGTTTTGATGTTATTCCATTTCTTGTAGACTGAATGTAGTTTTTCTCTCCTGATCTTTTCTCCACCAAAGTTAGTCCTCCTTTATCAGTTATTTTACCTGCATGCATAGCGGATGCGCATATTGAAGAATCCTATTGGTGGAAAAATTCTACAATTTATCTTTCATGACTATTACCTACATTATAATATTTTATTTTCAAAAAGGTTATAAGGCAACAGAAAGGTTAGTGCATTTACTGAAATTTGTTAAATGCATATCCATTTTTTAATAGACAAAATGTATCTATTTTTTGGCTTATGGTAGTCTAATGATTCCCTACCCAAAATGTTGCTTACTTAAAGAAATAATTTTCTGTGTGAGCAAAATCATTTCTAATTCTCTAAAACATACAGGTACATTACATTTGTCTCTATTAGGTTTTTTCTTCTTAATTTAACATTTAAATTCCATATTGATGCATTATTTTCATAAACATTCAGATTTTAATCTTACATCTGCATAGATATCTGATCCCCAAACATTTTCCTTTTGATCTTCGCATCCGTTGGGACAGAGAACGCTGTAAATAAAATATGATGTAATGACAGCAAATCAAATCTGTAAATTACTCAATAACTGATGTATCTGCAATGCTAGGGCCCCAGTGCTACATTTACCAATGTCCATCAAAATTTTTATGTGTAACAGAGTCTTTGTTTTGTTTGAGTGTACAAACTCTACTGTATGAGTGGAGTTCAATAAAATTGCTATTTAACCCCTTGAGTGGTGTGTTTTTCTGGGGCAGGACAACCTTACAGGGCAGGTTTGTTCTTTCTGCTGCCTCCTGTGGTGGCTGTTGCTCCCCTGGGCCTCTCCTGCTAATGAATGCCCTAAGTGCACTCAGGTGCACATAGGATCTCAGGTGCTCTTGTTACACTTGAGCATTCGGGCATGCTCAGGTGCATGGACATCTGCGGTGGGGAGGGAGCGATGGGTGCGATCTGCAGTGGGGGAGTGGTGAGCAGGGGACCAATAATGTGGGGGAACAGCAGGGAGGGGGAAAGTGATGAAAGGGGAAGCAGTCATGTGGACCACTGGATGCACCACTATTGCACACCTACCATTCAGTGGCATGCCCAGAAATTTTCTGGGGGTGCCAGCCACAGCAGCTCAGCTCGGAAAATGTCCGTGCATACCACCAAAAGGGTTAATATAAACTGTCTATTGTATGATCTGCCCTACCATTTTTATTTAAATATACTTACAATGTAAATGGTGCTGTTAACTCCTTTGCCTTCGTGGCACACTGCACTGAAACTTAAGTATAGAGAACATGTCTTTAGGTGTCAGACATTATATTTAAATTTAATAATAGGACTGGGCAGTAATGATCACTTCACTAGGACCGAGTTACATTAGTAAGGCCATTTGGATTTACTATTCACTAAACAGACTGATAGTCTACATTCTCAAATATATGGGTGTAGTTTATATAGCTTCCCTGTATGCAAGTAACAGTCAATAAATATTTAAATTTTATTTAATTTGAATATGATTTATGTGGTCAGCCGTTTCTTTGCTGACAATATCTCACAGTACTCGGGTAACTGCGGTAAAAAAAAAAAACATCAGTTACCTGGTTTAGAATCCCAGGTCACTCCTGAAATAGGAAATATAATAGTTATTTTCATTTTCTTATAGATAGGTAAATGACAAATCTGCAATAAATTAATTAAATGGTAATGTACCTGATATGGGGATATTGTACATATATTCTGTATATGTGGTGGTTTGGAATTCATAAGATAAACTAACTATGAAAGATCCAGATGATGGACCCCGTTTTTTTGTTTTTATTCCATTCATTGTAGATTCTTCATAATCACTCTGCCCTGGTTTCTTTATTACTATGACAGTTCCTCCATCTTGATCTACCAGTCCAGCATGCATGCCAGCTCTACAAACTGCAGAGTCCTGATCATTGTAAATGGATAGAAATTTAATATTACCAATACTGTAAGCTTTACTTTATAGTAGGGTAAATGTACAGTAGGTATCAGTCTTACCTCTGCATAGGTTTCAGATCCCCAGACATCTGCTTTTTGATCTTTACATTTCGGAGGGCAAAAAACTCTAAAGTAACAAAATACGTGTTAATCATACAGTACTTTGTATGAGAAATCCACACCGTAAGATATATTATTTAAAGATTGTTGGTTGGACTAAGTTTGGGCTACTAGAATGCAAAACAATATAATTAAAACCTTAAAGCAGGAATGTCCAAAGTTGGCCCTCCAGATGTTGTGAAACTACACATACCAGCATGCTTTGCCACAGTTTTGCTATTAGAGAATGCTAAAACTATTGCAAAGCATGCTGGTATTTGTAGTTTCAAAACATCTGGAGGGCCAACGTTGGACATGCCTGCCTTAAAGCATGGTGACTGTAATATCATATTCAATTTCCATCACATTTTGTTTGTTATTTTCATCTATTCATCTGTGCATATACAATACCGTATGATGTGTGTTTTGTGTATATATTTAAAAAACATTATTTGTTTACAAATGAGAGCAGGCTCGTCAAGCTCAAAAAGTACAGGGTACATAAACATATAGTACCTGCATCAGCAGAGGACACTGGAATGAATATCAGCATGGCAGAAAGGATATGGTATAACCTATTGTCATTGGAATCCCAACTGTCAGGAGCCCGACTGGGGGGCAAGTGCATTCAAGCCCCTTCCAGGCCAAGCTGCAGGCTATTCTATTCTCCCTTATGGGGGTTGTGGACCCCCATGAGGAAAAATAGCCCACGTACAGCAAGTCAGGATTCCAACAGTCGGGCTAATGATTCCAATGTCAGAAAACGATGGCCTGAATCCCGACTGTTGGTGACTCAACCGACAGAAAAATTGTTAAAGGTAACGCAATGAAAGTCAAGGAGCGTGTACCTGGATATTTAAAGGCATAAAATAACAATCTTTGTAAATTATTTTTTGGTCAAACTTACATTGTAACTGGTGCAAGCAATTCCTTTCCAGACAATGAACAAGATGCAGTTACTATAGAAATAATATAAGATGTTATGTTTTTATTGACAACATTTTATTTAGTAAATTCAATTGTACAATGTCTACTTAGGAACAATTTAAGCTATGGTAATTTTAACTATTTACTAATCACACATTTAATAAAAATAAACAATCAGGGTAAGGTGGTTTCAATATTCTACAATTATATTTACTCTCAGTATCCATAGAAAATAATAAGTACCAACACCCATCACCACTGTACTTTTGAGTCACATTGCTGCTTGTGAAGTTTAATTGAAAAAAAAAAAAAACTGGCTTACTGTATGTCAATGTAACAATTTTTTTTTACCACATTCATGTGTATAAAAATATGCCTTTAAAGTGGACTTTTAGGGGGAAATTTACTAAAGGAAATTTGTAAAAAATAGGTGTATTTGTATCCAGAAATACACTTATTTTTGACATTTACTATCCTGAAAATACGGCAATTCATATTCGTATTAATAGCACATCAATACGAATACGAATTGCCGTATTTTCGGGATAGTAAATGTAAAAAATAAGTGTATTTCTGGATAAAAATACACCTATTTTTTACAAATTTCTTTTAGTAAATTCCCCCCTTAAAGTAGACATTTCATTTTTTTCTTTACCTTTATTTCACTGCATATTTATTTTTCAAGCACCAAACAACAGAAAACTTAACAAAACAGTGCATGTGACAAAAAAATGTTTCTTTGTCACCAACAGACTAAAAATGAACTGAAAGCATTACCTTCTGGTAGATTGATCTTTGTTGTCTTTTCTGTAACAAGGTAAAAATAAATTGACACTCTAGTCTTGGAAAATCTATAGTTTTCTATGGACAGGACTTTTAAAATGATTTTAACAAAACCCACGATAAATGTAAAAATAAATGAAAAATAACAAATCAAACAACAGCCAGTTTTATATCAAAGCAATCAAGCAAATATAAAAATAGGGAAAATCTTATTATTGAGCAACTTCTTTTTTAGAACTTTTAATATGCTGATGTTATAACAAGGATGAGGGCAGTAACGAGTGTGGAAAGGTCATACTTTAAGGGTCCATTAATAGAAATGAGTTGTAAGGGCAACTCAATACAGTATACAGTATGCATTGCTTTGTATATTTGCAATTAAACATGTCTTCTTAATGTAGATTGTTGTATTGATTGTTGTATTGATTCGCAAGCCTATCAATTATTGAATGACCACACATGCGCAGTGCTAAACAGCATTAAAAATCAGCAATAACTTTTCACTCAGTCCCCCCCCCCCCCCCCCACACACACAGTTTCATTGACAGTCAGTCGCCAATTGTGAGAGGAAACTGGCCATTTTCTGGGAGTGTCAGGCATGCCCGGCACTTTCAGAGAGGGCTTGTGATGTCAGCTCTGGCCTCGATCAGCCTGTCGCTGTTGCAGAATTGTAGAAGGATCAGAGTTATGCACACTTGCACAGACTGAGAAAATCCTTTGATGGGTGCTCAAGAGCCACAACCATGTGACTTGTCCATGCTATATAAATAAGACGCACAAGAAAATTACACTGATTAAATTCATTTGTGATGTGTATATTCTGTGTATTTGACTGCAGCTGTATCTACAGTATATGTAAAAGAGTATGTTACAGTTTCAGTGTAAAATATACAGTGGCACTGTAATGTAGCATTTTACATACAGATACAGCTGCAGTAGCACACAGAATATACACAGGCCACATATAATTGTAATCACTAATCTGCTTGAGCATCTTATTATAGCAATGTGAATGAGATGCATTTCTGGGGAAAAAGATGCACAAAAAAGATGTTTGGCATCTGTAAACTTGCTTGGTGTTAGGCCCATTTAGAAGTGCACATAACCATAGATTGACTGCTTTGAACAATGTCTTCAGTTATCTATCTACAATATCTCTCTCTGTGTATCTATCTATCTATTTATTCACATATACACAAACACCATGTTAAACCAGAACCATTTGTCTTTTCAATTATAATTCAAAACATTGTACACAAATACCATGTACTCAAAACATGAATTATTCATTAAGAAACAAAGTTACCTATCTGTGGACTGATGCCAGATGAGTCTCCAGTTATATTGCTCTCATATTCCTGTATAGATCTAAATATCAATGATCCAAATCTCATCCCATTGCTGTTTGGCTCCACTTCATATAGTGCATAGTCCTCTGGCAACTTCTCCACCACTAAAGTACCACCAAAGTTACTTATCTTCCCTGCTTGAATGGCAGCTAGGCAGACTAATGTATCCTAATAGGGAATATAGAACAAAATGTGAGGAAAAAAATAATTGGCCTGACAATATGTGGAAATGTAAGAAGTTATAATCATTGCATTGTCTGTTGTGACAACATTGTAAATCTTCTAGAGCCGGGGTGGCCAAAACAGTCCTCGAGATCTACCAATGGTCCAAATCACCTAGCTAGTGCACAGCTGTCATCATTACTAACTGTCACATTTTCATACATGCTGCATTCATTCCTACTATAAATCCACAGGTTGCATGAAAAACATTAACTATTGGTAGATCTTGAGGTCAGGTTTGGCCTCCCGTGTTCTAGAAGAACTTGCCAGATTCAACATTTTTTACATTATTGGACAATTCAACATCAATTAGACATTCGGAATTCAATATTCTGACTGTCGGAAACACTCTGTCAGTCGGAATACACTTGGATTGTAGAATCCACGTTTATTTTGTACAAAACAGATGTGACTTCAACAATCCAACACCTGTTTTTGTAAGTGCAGATTCGACTTTTAAAAAGTTGAATCTACACTGGCTTAAATGCGACAAAAAATGTCTGCAGTGAATAGATGTGTGCCTAGATTTCCCATTGTGGGAAATATCGGAACACATTGAACACCCCACTTAGCTGCAGGAGAAAAGATAGATCCTTTAGGTATGCAAGTATGCAGCCGTGATAAAAAAGAGGGTGAAATGGAGCATGGGGGTTTAGTGGGACAGAGTACGGAGTGGTATGGAATAGATAGGGTTCTTCTTCTCTGCTCCCCCTGGACTTTTATTTATTGTATTAGTTGTTGCTTGGCTCTAATCCAAGAATTTACAGTAGATACTTATTCTAATGCTTGTTTTACTTTGGCTAATAACTACATATATTATATGAAATAGCATTCCCCTTTCAGTTGTCACAATATTGTGGAAAAATCAGTTAAATGTAAATTCTGTGCAATAACAAATATGGACTTATAGTGGATGAAAGAAATGCAACTGAATGATTTATGAAAAAAAAATCTTACTGCAGTGTTTGATCCGTGCTGATTTTTTTCTTGGTTCAGGCATCCTTCAGGACATTTAACCCTGATAGAGATGGAAATGATCAATACATATCACTCACATGCCATCAGTGGTGAATATGGATATGTCTACTGCAAAATTACTTTCAGTGCTACAATTTTCTTCATTTTTTTGAATGGATGACTTAAAAATGTGTGCGTGTGTGTGTGTGTGTATATATATATATATATATGTATATATATATATATATATGTGTGTGTGTGTATGTATGGGGGTATGAATTATTGGATAGACAGACATTGGGTCTACAAGCATTAGGTCAACCACTGAAGGTCAATATGCATGAAGGTTGACATGACTGAAAGTCACTATTCATGGAGGTCAACATGACTGAAGGTCGACATGGGTTTGATCGACATGGTCATTAGGTTGACACAAGCATTAGGTCAACATGGGGACTGTTGACAGTCAAAAATTTGACATGGGGTTTTTCACTTTCTTTTTTGACCCGAATGTTGACATGGCTCACTGTGCTTGCCATGCTTCTGGGCATGGTGCCTCGCTATGCTTGGCACACTATTTTATTCTCCCACCATACCCTAGAGGATGGTAGGGCATGAAATACTGCTGTCAGCACATGTTGGCTCAAAAAAAGTGAAAACCCCATGTTGAAATTTTGACTGTCGACCTTCCCCTTGTGACCCTAATGCTTGTGTCGACCTAATGTCCCTGTCGACCTAACCCATGTCAACCTTCAGTCATGTCGACCTTCAGTCATGTTGACCTTCATGCATGTCGACCTTCAGTGGTCGACCCAATGCTTGTCAACCTAATGCTTGTGACTGTATCCCTGTCAAAGAGACTTAGAGAAAGGCATAAAATGTTTACTAACTCTGTAATTGCAGCTGGAAGCTGTTTCACCATCAAAGAACAAGTTGCTTCAACTGTAAGAAAAAAATATAAATACAATTATTGAGAAATAAAAGTACATATGTTTTCTCATGCAGTATGTTCTGAGTAATAATAATTAATAAAATGCTTATTTTCTATTTAGAAATGTATAAAATTCATACAGAGAAATGTTGCAAATACTGCAGATAATAGGATGCATATTAATATGTCCAACAGCTTAAGCTAATGATGCACACAAAGGTTCACCATCAAGTGGATATTGGCCAAAACATTAAATGTTCTCCAGGATTTGGCCACCAGGTCTAGAGGATCTGCATCCACTGGTGCACTTACCAATGCCAACAACCTTTCTGTCTCTACCCTGGAATGCCTATTGGAACTACATATCCACAGAATTGTAATCTGCTTCCACTGGTGGTGACCAACTGGACACATTTTGTCCACCTTTGAATCAGGCCCTTAGTTACTGATAACAACTAGAGACATTATAGTTTCATGCAGTCTCAGAAGTCACCTGGATAATTTTCAGTACTTGTGTATTAGCCGGGCACCTGGTATGTAGTTAGCTTAGCGGCGCTGTCAGAATCAGCGTAGTGTTCCCGCGGCCAGCATAGTTAGCGTAGTCAGTCAGAAGTTAGCGTAGTGTTCCCGTGGCCAGCATAGTTAGTGTAGTCAGTCAGAAGTAGCGTAGTGTTCCCGCTAGCGTAGTAAACGTAGTCCGTGTCCCTGTCAGAAGTAGTGTAATGTTCCCGCGGGCAGCGTAGTCAGCGTCCCTGTCAGATATGTTTTCCTGAAACACCCCCACTATCCACGGCAGCCCGAAGTGTGGCGAGCGGACGCGTTACGTATCCTCCTGACCTGTTCATACCCCCACTATCCACGTCGGCGTGGAGTTGAAGTTATAAAGTGTGGCGAGCACAGCGAGCCACCGACCCCGAAGCATCGCGACCGCAGCTAGCCCTGCAAGGGGACACGGATTACTTCACATGTGTTCCGCATCCCCTCGCGGGGTGCGCTGCGCTTGCCACCCTTCGGGCTCGGTGGTTCGCTGTGCTCACCACACTTTATAATATCAACTCCACACTGATGTGAATAGTGGGGGTATGAACAGGTCGGGAGGACGTGTAACGTGCCCCCTCGGGGGGCTTGCTGCACTTGCTACGCTTCTGGCTGGCATGGATAGTGGGGGTTTGAAAATGCCTACTTTATTGTGCATAGGACGCACTTGCGCTCACATACCCCCTGCACTCACCACACTTTATGATATCAACTCCACACCAACGTGGATAGTGGGGGTATTAACAGGTCAGGAGGACGCGTAACACATCCCCTCATGGGGCTTGCTGCGCTCGCCACGCTTCAGGCTGGCATGGATAGTGGGGGTTTGAAAATGCCTCCTTCATTGTGCATAGGACGCACTTGGGCCCGCATACCTCCTGTATGCATGAGGTGCACGTTCTAATAATTACTGAGATGCAGGAGCATCTGAGCCGCATCTGCGTCTCAGACAGCTGAAGCGCCTCTCCACAGGCACCCGCATGATCCCCTCTCCACCGGCGTCTGCCAGCACAGGGGATCTGGCAGTTACCGGCGCTGTGTGAGAGGCGCTCACTAGGCTTGGCATGGACGCCGGGGACAGAGCCATGTATGCCGGGGACAGAGCCGGGCTGCCATGGAGTCACTGCACTAACTCCGCTAGGCAGCCATTGGGTTGCCACAGGAGTCACTACGCTAACTACGCTAGGCAGCCGTTGGACTATGCTGACAGCGTAGCTTAGCCTGAATACATATGCTAATTTGGCGCCAGGCTAATACAGAAGTACCAAATTTTCTAATTCGTTTGTTTTGTTTAACCTGTAATATGTTATATATTAGGAGGAAAATGTTGAACTCCTCAATCTCATAAGTCGCATCCCCATAAATATCAATTTACATTCATTTAAGTTGTATCTCCATCCATAAATCTTTTATTCACACTAACCATTTTCATACATTAATAATGTACACTATAGAGTGTAAGAAGAGTGAATATAAATTTACCTTTTGGTGGTTTAGAAATTGGTGATGCTCCTGTACCAGCTTGGAGAAAAATATATATTTTTATTGCACACCATACTGTACAAAACTTTTGTATATATTAAAGCACATTAAGACACTGTTTCAAACATTCAAATTCTTGGTAGTGCACATAGGAATGGAATAATGTACAGTATATATTTTTCTGAAAGGAAAAAGGTGTACTACCTAATCAGTTTATTTTACAATGATTAAAGTGTACAGTATTTCCTATTTACATGGGTGTAATTAGGAAATACACAGGTGGATTAATGATAATGTTTCAACAAAATACCCCCTTTTTAAACCCTTACTAAAAAGAAAACAACTATTTGCTTGATGATAGATGCCCGATGAACTCAGATTTTTTTTAAAGGGGCAAAACCATGCCTGGTAAGTGATTGTCAGAGTTCGGCTGGCATTCTCACACGAACACCAAACTCAAGATACATTACATCTAGCCCATTTGCGTTGATAAGCCTTTTGCAAAGGAAATTAATTGTATATAATGTTTGATTGATTTATAAGGGTCCTTAAAATTTTAGGTCTTAGATGTCTCATCACTGAATAAGTCCTCTCTGTTTTGCAATGCACTGGTTATTTTTGTTTCCTTAAAACTTAAATTAAACCCTTACTCAAAGCAAATCATTTTCTAAAGTACATATCCAAAAATTCTTAATAAAAAATTAACTCACTTTTTGTTGATGGATTTGTAACAGAGGATGGATATTCCATCAATGAAAAGGAGCGGGTCCATTCCTCGTGATCAGTTGATTTTACTCCATTATTTGAGGATCCAGTATATATTTTTTGACCAGGTAACAGCTTCACAAGTACTATTCCACCATCTTTTATTTTACCATCAAGAATTGCAGCTCGGCAAATGGAAGAATCCTGTTGGTAGGATGTTATTTTTTTTATTAAATTAGACAAAATATCAAACTTTATATAATCTACTTAATATGGTTTGCATTATTTCTTTGATTGTAAGAAGGCAGATTGTCATTCACATACAACTTAAAACTGCAGATGATGATTGAATCACTCAGTACCAAAGTATTGACATTGGTGCAAAGCCCTTTTTTAAAAACTTTAAAAGTGTTGCCAGAAATGAGGGAGGTACTTTAAGATGGGTGCACCCTTGTTTAAAAAGAGTGCCCAATAGGGATTATTCCATGGTAAGGATCACTAGGCAAACTTCCATGCCTAAAATCATGGTCCAGGAATGGGATAACGTCTCCCCTTAACTTCCAAGAAATCTCATTTAATGCAGTATGTTGTCTAGGTTTTCAAATTTTAGGCCTTGTTGGGCTACCTTATTTTCCCTACACATATGAACCACTTAAACCAAGATAGTGAAAACGTGAAAAAGAAAGTGTAAGTAGAATGCAGTTTTTATTTGTCAAAACCTACATATAGTACCCTGTTTTTACTATTTTGTCATGGTGGATAAACTTTAATAAAAACCATGTTGTTGGCCATTTAGGTTGCATTTTTATGGACATTGTATGAGTAATATGATTAAGAGAAAATTCAGTTAGCCATGGTAAATGACCCCCAATGGCTATTTCAATTAGCCTCAATAGCCAGAAGCTTTAGGGATATTTCTTCACATGCAGGAGGCAGGACAAAAATTCACAGATAACTGATGTTTTCTGGTAACTTATGTTTTCTGGTAACTTTTCTGGTAACTTATTCTTCATGTGTTTATTTTGTGTGGAAATGGGTCAGCAAACCCAACAAATAAAATGGAACCCATACCCATTCTCTCTTAAGATCCATCTCATTTACTGGTTATTTAAGTTAAATTGAGGCATGGGTGTCATATGCCAGGAGGATATTAAATACTGATATTAAGTTACCAGGAATGTTAGAAATATTGAAACGTCTTCATACTAAGACATCTGACGGACAGGGTTCCCTGAAATAACAATCTTCTGGACTTCTATGACTACTATCAAACTTTAATGATTGGAAATCCTCATAGGAGGATTTGTTCTGAACTCCTGGTTTAATCAGACGATATTATATGTCACCAATTTCCAAGTGTTATTGATTCATTTATGTCGCTCAGTTATTTGTAATTTGTTGATGGATGTTATTTTGATTGTTATAATACTTTACAAAACCCAATAAATATATTTACCCCCCCCCCCCCCAAAAAAAATGGAACCCAATTGAATTGCCCAATATTGGGCAATAAGGTAAAAATTTTAGTGGAAGACTGTACTGTATTCAATTGAATTATCTGCTAGTTGTATTTTTGAAAATACAAAGTCGTCTGAACAAGGTATAATTTGTGCGGGTACCACATAACAAAATCATTGATATTGATTTTGGAATATAAAAAGCACAAATGAGAAAAAAATTAAGAGCATAGGAAGAGAAAACCATCAGCAGCAAAGATATTAAACCAAGTGTTAAAGTTGCCTATAATCACCAATAGAATTTTATAAATGTACTAGATAATTAATAGCTAGAATTTGATTGATTAGTTGCTTCACTTGTCTCCCCTCTTACAAACATCTCTAGAACAGTACATAAAGATCAGAAAGATTCAAGTCAGTTCTCACTAGAATAGATAGACAAACTCAAGAATAATACATTTGTGAGGAGAGGTGTTTGTGGAAATAATACATACATTCAATATACACCTTTAATAGAAGCAATGTGATGATGGGAGTGAAAACACTGAACTAGCCTTAAATGACATGTAATGTAGATATATAAAATGTCATACTGTATTTATGGGACAAATACTTTTTGTTGATTTGTAAGAATATAATTAGAAATTATGGAGAGCACAGTAAAATGTAAAATACAATCAGTCTTACATCTGTGTAGACACCTGTTCCCCAAACTTCTCCCCATTCATCTCTACATTTACTGGGACATAGAACTCTAGAAAGAGAAAAAAGAAGGAAAATGTTTTAACACACTTCATTAATTAAAGTGTATTTTATTATGTATTTTCAAATACCTTTTAATTTCTGTGTTATTAGTTTAACATACTTACTCTGTAATTGGTGCTTTTAAGTGGACTGCAGAAGAAGAACATAATGCTTCCACTGAAAAGATACAAACCAACATCAGGATTTAGGATTGCAGTATGTCTGATTTCCAATGATGTGGGATTAGACATCATTGGAGTAGGATATATTTGAAAATGTCTTTATAGTTTTTCTTCTACTAGCTGCAAATATACTGTACATACCTCAGTACAACAAAGAACCGAATTTTCTAGGAAAATCCAGGTTTGATCTAACTGTTAAAATTATCAGATTATACCCCTATGTATATTTTAATGTACTTTGATATCACAAAATCTTTAATAACCAAATGTATTGAACCTTACAAATACTTGTATCTAAAAATACCAATGGGTTCTAACTTGACACTGAGGACATCACTTGCTCTAGTGTGAGATATGTACAATGAAACTTACCCCGTGGCAATTTGGGAGCGGGTTTTGGAGGGGGTGGTTTTGAACTGGTTGGGGGTTTAATATATTTAGCAGCTTCTTCAGGACTGATGAATATAAATGATCCTGTCCATTCCTCGCAGTCATCTGATGTTATTCCATTTTTAGTAGAGGCTTCATAGCCCTCCTGACCCGGCATTTTTTTAATAAACACTCTCCCTCCTTCATTCTTCATATTTCCAGAATGGATTGCAGAACGGCAAATAGAGGAATCCTAGTGGATGAAAACATATAACTGAAAATAGAAACTTTGTAATGTGAAGATTATATATCAGTCTGGTGTCTTACAACACTTCTGTGAGTCCTTACTATTACACTGTGCCTCAAATCTTAGTAAATGTGGGCCTTTTTTATTTGGTGTTATGCATTACACCTTTTTGTTTAGGTATTAGGGAACATCTGGACTGGGGCTTTAACACTTCAAAATCTCTGTATATATCGAGATTCATTATTTTCTGTTTTTTTTTCCAGATAAGCAAGATACTAATTATGCAAAAGATAGTGATTACCTACATTAAAATATATACATAGAATTATCAATCATTAAGAGCCTAACTTGGCAATATGTTCCTCCATGATACGGATACTAGCATGCCTCCAAGAATTTTACCCAGCCTTAATGAGCTATTGCTTCAATTTGAGTTATGGTCTGTACACACAGTGCAGTTTTGGATTACTATTTTGTCTAGATAGTCAAAATCGGATAGTAAGTTAGTCAAAATCGCACTGTGTTAAGCCTGCCTTCGATACCGATGTGTGGCCCCACATAGTCAGTATCACATAGCAAAATAGCCTGGGCAGGCTAGACAGTGTTGACTATGTCTATGTGCCATAGGCCAAATGCACAGTCAAAATTGTAAGTTAAGATAGTCAAAATATTATAGTCAAAAGTTGAGAAATCGGCCATGAGCCAGAATTGCACCATGTTTACACACTTTTAGACATGTCTGATGTCATGTAGACTGTGCCCATATGGAAAATAACATTTGCAACATAATTGACTCCTCCTCAAGTAAAATGTCTAATTCTATTATTGTTCACAGGTGTTTTGTTTTGAATAATAAAATTATAGGGATGATCATTATATACCTTACATAATAGTATGGTACAATTTGCACTTGTTCTGGAATCCATAGCAGTTCATTAGATTTAAACTTTCAACTTTAAGTATAAATGAAAATATCAGCAAGGCTTCTAGCTAATCCTGCTGGGTTACAATAATATGTACCCAATACGCTATCGTCATACCCTTCAACATGACCCATTCAATTAGGTACAAAATGCTCTGTTCCTGGACTTCCCTCTTACTGTATGATTGCCATCATCTTGAAACATCCTTCTCATCAATTAATTTGTTCAAAACAGATGTTGGCCTATGATACATTAAGAGGGAAGTCCAGAAGCAGAGCATGTTGTACCTAATGGAATGGGTCATGTTGGAAGGAATGTATCTTAAATAATTAACCATATTTACACATGATTATTAGGTCTTACATCTGTATATATGTCAGATCCCCACAGCTCTGAGTCTTTATCTTCTTCGCAACCAGGTGGACAGAAAACTCTAGGAAAAGGCAAAATAATAAAATGAAGTAACAATTGGACAGCAAATGTTCCCAACATTTTATTTATAGTCAAAGATAAAAGGGTTGCAGCTACATTATGTAGTGCATCGTATACTGAAGTGCAATGTTCTGAGTACTGCTGTGCTCAAAGCACTCAAAATCTAGAGGTTTTGGGGAAATTTAATAGAATAAGAGATCCAGAAAGTGAGAGATTTGGTAAGAAACCTCTAGTTTTTTTTTAAAGCGGCAATAATTTACACTGCAAAACCAGTTTGATTTTGCAGTATAAATGATTTCTGCTTTAAACAAACTGGAGATTTCTAACCAAATCTCTCACATTCTAAATCTCTCATCCTATTAAATGTTATGTACAGTATCTCTTATTATATCTGTTTGGAGTTCTCACAAGGCAAAATTTCCATAATGAATACTTACTCAGTGGCAGGCGTAGATAAATGTTGTGCAGTTGATGAACAAATGGCATCCACTGAAATTGAAGAACAGCATAGGCTCAGAATAAGGCTGAGTTTAAATTTTTGTATTTTTCTTAAAGTTTTCAGCATAAGTAGGTGTAATAGTCAAGTTTAGGTGGGATTAAAGCAAAACACAAGCAATGTTGCACTTTGGTAAAACAATTTTTCACTAAAATTGGGAGTGGAGTTTCCATACTCAAATGTATTTTGTTGTGCAGAATTAAATATGCCCAGTATTTGTGGGCTGCATGCCAAAGCAGCCAATATTCACCATGCATGGAAAGAATAAAAGTGTTTGTATCCTTTTGCACTGCAACATGGTTTGTCCATGTACAGTTACCGGCATGTGTTTGCTTTACTTCCACATCAGAAAAAGATCCTTTATTTATTTTTACTTACTATTTCATGTATGTGGTATGTAAAAAAAAAGTATTATAACCATATTGCACAAGGCCTGAATTTAAATGGTTTCATTAATCTGCAGAGATTAAAGTATTTAATAAACTTCATCTCAAAGTTACTAACATTGTTGGATTCACCTCCAGTATATCCAGGTGGGAGAGGGTTAGCAAAGGGGAAAATGTGGCAGTTAATTTGTTTCATAATGCACTCACCGATGCTGCAAAATGTTGGCTTCTCGTCATGTTGCAGCAGAAGGCAATACAATTTACAATTTTCATTGATGATGCAAGATGCTATATTTGGGGGAAATGTATCAAAGCTTATAGAGAGATAACGAGATAGGAAAGAGATAAAGCACCAACCAATCAGCTCCTGTAATTTTGCAAATACAGCCTATAAAATAATAGTCAAAGGTATTTATTGGTACTTTATCTCTCTACAAACTTTGATACATCTCGCCCTTAAGCCCCGTACACACGGGGGAGATATATTGCTCAGCCATATATGGCTGAGCAATATATGGCTGAGCAATATATTGCTCAGTTTCTCCTGTTCATCAGCGACCAGAGATGGTCGCTGATGAAAAAGAAACTGCCGGGGGAGCCCGGCAGTGGTAATCAGCGATCACCACAGGGGCAAAAACGGGAGCGCGCACCCAGCGATATATCGCTGGTGCACACTCCCATCACGGGCAATATGGTCGCTCAGCGACCATATTTCCCGCGATTTTGGACAAAATCGCCCCCGTGTGTACGCACCTTTAGAGGCAGAAAAATAAATCTGTGGCCTACTAGTTTAGTTTATTTCATAGTTCTTAATTATGTTGTATAAGGTGCAAACAAAGTTCCACAACAATATTATTCTCAGAATCAGTCTTCTGACTGATTGTAGATTTTGATTTACTAGTGCAGATAATTTGCATTTGTCTTTTTACCTTTTGTGATACCAGGTGGTGGGTTTGCAACATTGGGTTGATTTGCATCAGGGGAAGCTGGTGGATAAAACACATTAGAACATGTACAATTATAAGGATAAGTGGAAATTAATTATATAGTTGCACAATATAAAAAGTTTGGCCTGAGAGGGAACAGAATAGCCTGCAAATATATTTTTAGCTGATTTTCGATATTGATGCAATGTATAAGCTTTACCATGATATTTATTTATAAAGTATTTTCCTGTTACTTTTAACATGTATGACACATTTGAAAATAAATTGTCTTTTAAAAAGCCTTGAGACAGTTTTAAGTTTGTGTGAGTGCAAACTAGGGATGTGACTTAAAAAACACCCCCGGCCCTATGCAGATTTTTTGTATACATGGTAAGGTAGCAGCTGCATGTGCAAGTTAGCCAACTTGTAGGAAATTATGGAAAAATAAAATTGTAGATGTCCCAGCGCTAATAGTTCTACTTCTACATACATCCCAACATGACCCATGCCAGGAGGGACAAACTACTCTGCTGCTGGACTTTCCTCTTAATGTATGATTGCCATCACCTGTGTTGAACAGGTTTACTAATTAGAAAGGCGTTTCACCACAGGTGATGGCAATCAGATATTAAGAGGAAAGTCCAGGAGCAGAGCAAAGTGTCCCTCTGGAGAGGGTCATGTTGGAAGGTATGCTTATTTAAATTTTAGCAAAATACTATGGTACACATACTCAATACATATAATGCAAGAACTTTTTAAGTTTTAAAGTTTAGAGGTTCAAGGAAAGTTTTGCCATTCATGTGAAAACATTATGTGAAATTTCCACCATCTAATACCCAACCGCCATCCTACAGCCAGCAGCCTGATACATATCAACCATCTACAAACTTGCAACCCACTTCAAATCAATTACCATTTGAATACCAAAAACTCATTCCAAATCAACCACCTTCTGAAAACCAACCACCATCTTCAAACCTGTATCCCAATAAAAATCAACCAGAGTCTGGGAAATATCCACCATCTAATACCCAGCCTCCATTCTCCAGCCAGCAACCTGATCCATATCAACCAACTTCTGTAATCCCACCACCACATTCAAATTTGCAATCCAATTCAATCCAATCACCTTCAGGATATCAACCACTTTTAGAAAATAATCCACCATTTTCAAACCAGCAATACATTCCCAATCAACCAACTTCTGCATACCAACCACATAATGTGAATCATCCACACTTTACAGATCAGTTTCCTGCTGCAAAACAACAGCCTTACACTAACCAGCCAACTGGCACAAACCAACTTCCTGGTCATAATAAGCCATTTGCAATATATGAACCATCTGGTACAAGTCAACAACCTAGTGCAAACCAGCCATCCACTATAAATCAGGAACCTGCAACAGGACCACAATTATATTCCAATGTTCCAAAAGGTAAAAACTAAAGTTAGAGAAAGGATCTCTGCATTTTGCACTGCAATATGTTTTTACATCTAAAAAGTGTTTTAACCCCTTCCCGACATTTGACGTACATTTACGTCATGGCCGGGATGTACTTCCCGACACATGGCATAAATGTACGTCATGACTTTAAACTGTCACTGCGTCTAGAGACGCAGTGACAGAGGGACGATGTCTGCTGTCCCTGACAGCAGACATGTCCCTGCATGCCCAGGGGGGGCTGCGATGCCGCCCCCCCGTCGGCGATCGCTGTGATTGGCTGTTCAGTGTGAACAGCCATTCACAGCGTTTTCCTGTGTTACCAGCGAATCAGACGCTCGGTAACACAGGTGTCAATCACCGCCGGGCGTCAGGGGGCATGAGGGGGTCATCGGTGACGATGACACCTCACCCCACCCTCACCCCACCTGCCCCCAAGGCTGTGATTGGTCCGTCGGACCGACAGCCAATCACAGCCAAGGCGCGACATTTAAACTAACGGTGACTGCGCTGCAGACGCCATTCCGGTCTGGAATAGCGTGCAGAGCGGTCACCGTGCCTATCTGCCGTGATACTGACCTGATCCTTGCTAATACTTACCTGATCCTTGCAAATACCTTACCTGATCACCTGATCACTGCTTGTAGCGTGCTGGACGCTTCCTGGATCTGACTTCTTGGGACTTCCTGCTGCTGCTGCAGTGTGATAGAGAGATAGAGAGATAGAGAGAGAGATAGAGAGAGATAGAGAGATAGTGACAGAGAGAGCTATATTTTGTGTCTGCTACCCCCCCTTTTTGGGGGTGCAGGGGTTTTTTAATATATAAATAACTGTCAGTGCTGCTGCTGCAGTGTCATAGAGTGATAGATAGTGATAGATAGTGATAGATAGTGAGAGATAGAGAGATAGAGAGATTTGTGTCTGCTACCCCCCCTTTTTGGGGGTGCAGGTTTTTTTTTTATATATATAACTGTCAGTGCTGCTGCTGCAGTGTCATAGAGTGATAGATAGTGATAGATAGTGAGAGATAGAGAGATAGAGAGAGATAGTGACAGAGAGTGATAGAGAGTGTATATTTTGTGTCTGCTACCCCCCCCTTTTTGGGGGTGCAGGTTTTTTTTTATACATATAACTGTCAGTGCTGCTGCTGCAGTGTCCTAGAGTGATAGATAGTGATAGATAGTGATAGATAGTGAGAGATAGAGAGAGATAGTGACAGAGAGTGATAGAGAGTGTATATTTTGTGTCTGCTACCCCCCCTTTTGTGCTGATCAGTATATCTGTGCTGATCAGCAACTTTTTGGGGGCGCAGGGTTTTTTTTTTTATATATACCTGTCAGTTGCTGCCAGTTGCACTGTCAGTTGCACCAAAGGTTGTGCACCTGCTGCCCCTCACTGGTAATCAGTGTCGCATCACTGATCACCTTTTTTTTTTTGAGGGTGCTGTGGGGTCTTTTTTTAATTTTTTTTTTACACACACTGTGATTTTGTGGGTGTCCTGTGGCCACTGTGCGCTGATCAGTGACGTACATCACTGATCAGCTTTTTCGGCACAGGGTTGATCTATTTTTTTTTTTTGATCAAATTCCTGTTGCCTTTGAGCGCTGTTCAGTGACGGACGTTACTGACCAACATCTGTGCTCAATTTTTGGCGCAGGACTTTTTTTTTTTTTTTTAACCCCTTCAATTTTTTTTTTTTTTAACCCCTTCAATTTTTTTTTTTTTTATTGGGATCAAATTCCTGTATAAAGTATTTTTTTTTTCTGCACTACATACACACTACACACTACATACCCCCCGGGTTGAAATAAAGTTTGTACCCCCCCCTACACTATACACGTGTTGAAACATTTCACTACCAGTAACACAAAAATAAAAATGGCATCCCAAATGTCATCCCAAATGTCATCCCAAATGTCATCCCAGTCATCCAGAAGAATGTATTCAGCGGTAGAGGCATATGCCATGCTTGCCTCTGACTCTGACACAGCCAGCGATGCAAGCGGGGAATTTGAAGGATTTGTCTTAAGCTCCTCTTCCTCCTCTGGTGATGAGGGACCCCCTCAAAGACGCCCCCGTAGAGCAGCTGAGACCCCCCCCCCAATAATTGATCTCGTATGGACCCCACCACCAGACAATTTTGAGCCCCAGGTTCCTGAGTTTTTGGCCATGCCAGGAATCCAATTTGATTCCACAGGTCTCAGAGAAATTGACTTTTTCAAATTATTTTTCTCTGATGATTTTATAAATTTAATGGTGGACCAAACTAATTTATATGCCCAGCAGTTTATTGCTCAAAACCCCACGTCATCATTTGCTAGGTGGACCCCTGTAGATGCAGTAGAGATGATGACGTTTTGGGGTCTGGTGTTTCATATGGGCATAGTAAAAAAGCCAGAAATTAGGCAATATTGGAGTACAGATGTTCTGTACAGCACCCCATTTTACCGTATGGCCATGCCCCGGGCTCGATTTGAGACGATCCTTAAATTTTTGCATTACAACGATAATGCACAGTGCCCTCCCAGAGATGATCCCACCTTTGACCGGCTATTCAAAGTCAGGCCGGTCATTGATCATTTCAGTGCCAAATTTGCAGAGATGTACATCCCTGAAAAATTTATTTGTATTGACGAGTCCCTTATACATTTTAAAGGAAGGGTTAAATTCCGCCAGTACCTTCCCAGTAAGAGGGCAAGGTATGGCATAAAAATGTATAAGCTGTGTGAAAGCACCTCAGGGTACACCCACATGTTTAGGGTATATGAAGGGAAGGATTCAAGAATTGAACCGCCAGAATGCCCCCCCTCCCTCGTAGGTGTTAGTGGAAAAATTGTCTGGGATTTAGTGCACCCCTTCCTGGATAAAGGTTATCACCTCTATGTGGATAACTTTTACACTAGCATCCCCCTGTTTAAGGCCCTTGGTTCAAGAGGTACAGCAGCTTGCGGTACTGTGCGCAAGAACCAAAGAGGCCTCCCAAAAATGCACATTGCCCAAGTACTGAGAAGGGGTGAAAGCAGGGGAATATGCACCGAAAATATGTTGTTGGTCAAATATAAGGACAAGAGGGATGTCCTTATACTGACAACAATTCACGGAGACAGTACCACCTCCGTCCCTGTACGAGGTACCAGTACCCACACCTCCAAACCTAATTGTATCCTGGATTACAATAAGTACATGGGCGGAGTGGATCTTTCAGATCAGGTACTGAAGCCGTACAGTGCCCTGCGGAAAACAAAAATCTGGTACAAGAAGCTGGCCGTGTATATCATCCAGATGGCACTGTATAACGCTTACGTGCTATTCCGTTCTACCAGCCAGAGGGGGACATTTATGCACTTTCAAGAGGAAGTCATAAAGGGCCTAATATTTGGGAACCAGCAGGCAGAGGGCCCCAGTACTTCTAGTACTGGCCCCCGTATTGTACCAGGGCAGCATTTTCCTGATGAAATCCCCTCCACTGGAAAAAAGGGCAGGACACAAAAAAGGTGCAAAGTTTGCTATAAAAAGGGAATAAGAAAGCAAACTATTTTCCAGTGTGACACTTGCCCCGACAAACCCGGCCTATGTATAAAGGAGTGTTTTAAAATATACCACACATCTATGGATTATTAGGTTCATAATTTCACCGTGCTTCGGGGGTCTTGCTAATGCCACATAGCACCCACCATTCATTCCACCAGAATCTGAGCCGCAAAATCCAAAAATCACTCCTTCCCTTCTGAGTCCTGCCATGCACCCAACTGGTATTTTTCGGTCACATGTGAGGCATTGCCGTACTCGGGAGAAATTGGGGCACAGATTTTGGGGTGCTTTTTCTCCTTCATACCTTCTGAAAATGAAAAATTTTGAGCCAGAACTGCATTTTTGTGTAAAAAAATGTAATTTTTCATTTTCACTGCCCAGTTGTATCAAAATTGGTGAAACCCCTGGGGCTTTGAAATGTACACTATACCCCTAGATGAATTCCCTGAGGGGTGTAGTTTGCAAAATGGGGTCACTTGTGGGGGGGTTCCACTGTATTGGTGCTTGGGGGGTCTTGCTAATGCGACATAGCACCCACCAAAATTCCACCAGAATCTGAGCTGCAAAATCCAAAAATCACTCCTTCCCTTCTGAGTCCTGCCATGCACCCAAATGGTATTTTTTGGTCACATGTGAGGCATTGCCGTACTCGGGAGAAATTGGGGCACAGATTTTGGGGTGCTTTTTCTCCTTCATACCTTCTGAAAATGAAAAATTTTGAGCCAGAACTGCATTTTTGTGTAAAAAAATGTAATTTTTCATTTTCACTGCCCAGTTGTACCACAATTGGTGAAACCCCTGGGGGTTTGAAATGTACACTATACCCCTAGATGAATTCCCTGAGGGGTGTAGTTTGCAAAATGGGGTCACTTGTGGGGGGGTTCCACTGTATTGGTGCTTGGGGGGTCTTGCTAATGCGACATAGCACCCACCAAAATTCCACCAGAATCTGAGCTGCAAAATCCAAAAATCACTCCTTCCCTTCTGAGTCCTGCCATGCACCCAAATGGTATTTTTTGGTCACATGTGAGGCATTGCCGTACTCGGGAGAAATTGGGGCACAGATTTTGGGGTGCTTTTTCTCCTTCATACCTTCTGAAAATGAAAAATTTTGAGCCAGAACTGCATTTTTGTGTAAAAAAATGTAATTTTTCATTTTCACTGCCCAGTTGTATCAAAATTGGTGAAACCCCTGGGGGTTTGAAATGTACACTATACCCCTAGATGAATTCCCTGAGGGGTGTAGTTTGCAAAATGGGGTCACTTGTGGGGGGGTTCCACTGTATTGGTGCTTGGGGGGTCTTGCTAATGCGACATAGCACCCACCAAAATTCCACCAGAATCTGAGCTGCAAAATCCAAAAATCACTCCTTCCCTTCTGAGTCCTGCCATGCACCCAACTGGTATTTTTTTGTCACATGTGAGGCATTGCCGTACTCGGGAGAAATTGGGGCACAGATTTTGGGGTGCTTTTTCTCCTTCATACCTTCTGAAAATGAAAAATTTTGAGCCAGAACTGCATTTTTGTGTAAATAAATGTAATTTTTCATTTTCACTGCCCAGTTGTATCAAAATTGGTGAAACCCCTGGGGGTTTGAAATGTACACTATACCCCTAGATGAAATCCCTGAGGGGTGTAGTTTGCAAAATGGGGTCACTTGTGGGGGGGTTCCACTGTATTGGTGCTTGGGGGGTCTTGCTAATGCGACATAGCACCCACCAAAATTCCACCAGAATCTGAGCTGCAAAATCCAAAAATCACTCCTTCCCTTCTGAGTCCTGCCATGCACCCAAATGGTATTTTTTGGTCACATGTGAGGCATTGCCGTACTCGGGAGAAATTGGGGCACAGATTTTGGGGTGCTTTTTCTCCTTCATACCTTCTGAAAATGAAAAATTTTGAGCCAGAACTGCATTTTTGTGTAAAAAAATGTAATTTTTCATTTTCACTGCCCAGTTGTATCAAAATTGGTGAAACCCCTGGGGCTTTGAAATGTACACTATACCCCTAGATGAATTCCCTGAGGGGTGTAGTTTGCAAAATGGGGTCACTTGTGGGGGGGTTCCACTGTATTGGTGCTTGGGGGGTCTTGCTAATGCGACATAGCACCCACCAAAATTCCACCAGAATCTGAGCTGCAAAATCCAAAAATCACTCCTTCCCTTCTGAGTCCTGCCATGCACCCAACTGGTATTTTTTGGTCACATGTGAGGCATTGCCGTACTCAGGAGAAATTGGGGCACAGATTTTGGGGTGCTTTTTCTCCTTCATACCTTCTGAAAATGAAAAATTTTGAGCCAGAACTGCATTTTTGTGTAAAAAAATGTAATTTTTCATTTTCACTGCCCAGTTGTATCAAAATTGGTGAAACCCCTGGGGCTTTGTAATGTACACTATACCCCTAGATGAATTCCCTGAGGGGTGTAGTTTGCAAAATGGGGTCACTTGTGGGGGGGTTCCACTGTATTGGTGCTTGGGGGGTCTTGCTAATGCGACATAGCACCCACCAAAATTCCACCAGAATCTAAGCTGCAAAATCCAAAAATCACTCCTTCCCTTCTGAGTCCTGCCATGCACCCAAATGGTATTTTTTGGTCACATGTGAGGCATTGCCGTACTCGGGAGAAATTGGGGCACAGATTTTGGGGTGCTTTTTCTCCTTCATACCTTCTGAAAATGAAAAATTTTGAGCCAGAACTGCATTTTTGTGTAAAAAATTTAATTTTTCATTTTCACTGCCCAGTTGTACCACAATTGGTGAAACCCCTGGGGGTTTAAAATGTACACTATACCCCTAGATGAATTCCCTGAGGGATGTAGTTTGCAAAATGGGGTCACTTGTGGGGGGGTTCCTAAATTTTAGCATCTTATGGTGCCTAGAAACCTACATGGTGCCTAAAAAATAATCTCATAAAAAGGAGGCTCCAAAATCAAGTAGGTGCTCCTTCTATTATGAAGCCTGTGGTTTGGTCAACGTGCACACTAGGGCCACATATAGGATATTTATGAAAACAAAAGAATTGGGGGAATCAATTTTTAGTCACATTTCTCTAGTAAAATGTACTGTGTTCCTTAGAAAAATGTATTAAAATTGCAAATCTGCAAAAAAAATGAAATTTTGAAATTTCACCTACACTTTGTTTTAATTCCTGTGAAACACCTAAAGGGTTAACAAACTTCCAAAATGCTGTTTTGAATACTGTGAGGGGTGCAGTTTTTGAAATGGTATCATTTATGGGGGTGTCTCACATACAAGTCCCTCAAAGTCACATCAGAACTGAACTGGTCCCTAAAAAAATCAGTGTTTGAAATTTTCTTGAAAATTTGAGAATTTGCTATTCATATTGTAAGCCTCCTAGTGTCCAAAAAAATTAAAAGGAAGTTGAAATAATGATGGAAACATAAAGTAGACATATGGTCTATGTTAGTTATTAACTATTTTGAGTGGTATGATTATTTGTCTCACAAGCAGAAAATTTAACATTTTGCAAATTGCTAAATTTTCCATTTTTTTACGACATTTTGGTATTTTTCACAAAAAAACACAGACTGTATCGACCCAAATTTACCACTAATTTGAAGTACAATGTGTCACGAAAAAACAATCTCAAAATCACTGGGATAAATAAAAGCAAAAAAAAGTTATCCCCACTTAAGTGATACATGTCAGATTTGAAAAAAAAGGGCTCTGTCAGGAAGGCAAAAACTGGCTCTGTCAGGAAGGGGTTAAATAGTAGAATATAAATTAATTTATATTTAAATTATTTTATGTTATTTAACAAATATGCATATGAGTGATGTTGGAGGATGATACAAACAATTATTATGAAGTATTATTTTGAACTTAAAGTTAAGATAAGTAAAAAATGTATATTATCATAATATTTCATGTACAAGGGGCCTAAGTACATTCCCAGTTGAACAAGTAATGCTTCTGGGTAGTGCCATTTAAAAAAATGCAGTGCCCTTTCAACAGCCAGTCAAAAACAAAACATATAGAGCCAGATGTGAATGAAAAAAATATCCTATAAAAACACAAGCATTATTCAGTAATTAAACTATAATGAATAAGGTACTAGCCCTGCAGCGGCGTAACGCTGTGCATGTGGGGGCGCCGGGGGCTGCGTTGCTATAGTTACACCCCCCCATCCCCTGCAGACTTACCTATCTCGCTGGTTCCGGCGGCTCCGTTCTTCTGCTGAAGAGCACCACAAAATGGCCGCCCCCATATAGCACACAGTTCTCTGAAACTGTCTGCTGTATGGGGGCGGCCATTTTGTGGTGGTCCTCAGCAGAAGAACGGAGCCGCCGGGACCAGCGTGATAGGTAAGGCTGCAGGGGATTGGGGGGGGGGGGGGTTGCATGGGCGGCGGGGGATTGGGGGTGCTTGGCGGGGTGGCGGCAGGGGGGGTGCCCCCCCTAACGGCGGGGGAGAACCCAAAACTTAGTTACGCCACTGTAGCCCTGACACCCAAGATAGTAATGAAGAATATACGTCAACATCTCAGTATGCTTTTGGGGATATAATTGCCATTATTTTCTTGAGGACTGCCATCAGTAGTCAAATGCCAAGAGGCCCTACAAATATTTCTCAAACTGAACTCTACTCTACCTCTGATTTTGATGATGCTGGACGATTTTTCTTGATGTTGATAATTTTTTGTTCGATTTAAAAAAAAAAAACAGCAATCTTAATCAATCATGGGCTTCCAGGGCTAAAACAAACATTTAGTACCAAATGCATTTTTATATTAATTTTGAAATGCTAGTAAATGTGTAGTCTAGCCCTATAGCCCAACATTGATTAAAATAGTTTTTTACTGCTCTAAAAATGATTAACGATGACCAAAAATAACAATTATTTAAAATAATCAGCCAACATCAAACAAAATTGACCTTTAGTAAATATACCCCTGTATCTCAACCACACTAATTACCTGAAGTGGGATAAAGGTTTGAAGATGGTTGTGGATTTTCCGAAGGTTGTTGATTTGGAATAGGTTTTTCATATCCAGAAAGTGTTTGAATTGGAGTGGGATACAGGTTTGAAGTTGATGGTTGGTATTCAGAAGGTGTTTGGATTGGATTGGTTTGCAAGTTTGAATATGATGGTGGGAATAAAGAAGTTGGTTGATATGGATCAGGCTGCTGGCTGGAGAATGGAGGCTGGGTATTAGATGGTGGATATTTCCCAGACTCTGGTTGATTTTTATTGGGATACAGGTTTGAAGATGGTGGTTGGTTTTCAGAAGGTGGTTGATTTGGAATGAGTTGTTGGTACTCAAATGGTAATAGATTTGAAGTGGGTTGCAAGTTTGAAGATGGTTGATATGTATCAGGCTGCTGGCTGTAGGATGGCGGTTGGGTATTAGATGGTGGAAATTTCACATAATCTGGTTGATTTGGAGTGGGATAAAGGTTTGAAGATGGTTGTTGATTTTCCGAAGGTTGTTGATTTGGAATAGGTTTTTCATATCCAGAAAATGTTTGACTTGGAGTGGGTTGCAAGTTTGAAGATGGTTGATATGAATCGGGATGCTGGCTGGGGGATGGAGGTTGTTCCTTAGATGTTGGATGTTTTGCATAGTGAGGATGGTTTATAATGGGATAAAGGTTTGAAGATGGTTGTTGGTTTTCAGAAGATGGTTGATTTAGAATGGGTTGTTCATACCCAGAAGGTGGTTGATTTGGTGCAGGTTGCAGATTTGAAAATTGTGGTTTGTCTGTAACAGGTTGCTGATTTGCATTTGGTAATTGATTTGGAGTGGGTTGCTGGTCTGAGGATGATAGTTGGTTACCATAAATTTGTTGATTTGGAATAATTTGTTGGTTTGAAGTAGGTGGTTGATATTTAATGGGTTGCTCTATTAAATTTTGAGGTTGGTTTTGTGAAGGTGGTTGGTTTGAATATGGTGTTTGATTTGGAGTAAATTGTGGGTTAA
The DNA here is from genome assembly GCF_055691185.1 of Crinia signifera. NCBI lineage: Eukaryota > Metazoa > Chordata > Amphibia > Anura > Myobatrachidae > Crinia > Crinia signifera. The sequence goes on along the minus strand of NC_139224.1, from coordinate 134,645,001 downwards.
ATGATGGTGGTGGATTTGCAAAAGGTGGTTGATTTGGATTATATTGCTGATTTTCAGGCAAAGGTTGGTTTTGGGAAAATGGAAAACCAAAATTAGGGAGGTCTTCAGCTGAAGAAATTACTGTAAATGAATCAGCCCACTCCTCATAATCGAATGACAGTATATTATTCTTGATAGATGCTTTATAGGCATCCGATGCTGGTTTCTTCCACACAATCAGTTTGCCCCCCTCATTGTCTATTATTCCTGCATGTATTGCAGTCCGGCAAATGGAGGAACCCTAAAATGACACAGTAAAAGAGATTGAAGACCTGCAGTATTTACTATTTTAAGGATTACTCTTGTTAGGGATAAGAGAACAGTTGGAAGTAACATGCATAATATTCTACAATGTGTAGCTCAGCCTCACATATATTGTAGTATATCAGCAAAGCTAGATTTTGATGGTCAATATTTTTGGAAAACCTACATAATATGTAATCCAGTCTAAAATCCCTCCTTTCTTGTATTATAATATTCAAAAGGTATATAATTATTTCAATTAAAACTCAATGGCTATGCCAAAACATTCCTTGGCATGTTCAATAAACTAGCTTGGTTTGCAGAAGACTTCACTATTTTGCTGGTTTCCTAACCATGAGGCCCTTTGAAAGAAACATTATTGGTTTTGCAAGTGAGAAGCTAATAGGTGGCTATGATAAGTTTACTTTCCTTCAGTTTAATCAAATATCAGTGACCACACACAATGTGAGGCCTTGAACCCAGCCCTCAAAGTTACTCAACCAGACATTGAATGTACTGTACTGTATCTACTGTAGGATACCAGAACCCTAGGATGTGCACTTTCACTGTTTATCAGTAACAGGAAACATAAGTAAATATGTTACTAGTAGGCAGTTCAGTTAGTTAAATATGAATCAGTGTGTTGGGCTTGTATGAAGATGTTGACAATTTTTCAAATTCTCCATGTACTGTATCACTCTTTAACAGTCAAAAAAAGGCAAACTTTCATTGGCATTTCTTTTCTCCCTTTGCCTGTAAAATATTCAAGTGTCTTGTCTACAACCTTCTCGCCTCTACTGTACCTCCTGCAAAACACTCTAGCCTTGATCCCCTCCAGTTTGGCTTCTGCCTCCTACACTCCAATGAAACTGCTGCCCTAGCTAAAGCCATCAGCAATCTACTCTTTGACAAATCCTGGGACCACATCTCCATCCTAATCCTTCTGGACTTCCTACACCCTTCAGACCATGGGCCTCTCTGACACTGTTAATCTACTACCTCACCAACTACCCATTCTATGTCTATTAGACTTCTTCAGACTGCAGCCTGAGCAATTTTGATCATTCTCAGACTTGCAGTTACATGGGGCATTGTGAGGCCAAGTTATTGGCATTGTATATGCAGTGCTTGGCCTCGCCACACCTGGGGAATGCCCCTGTTTTGCTGGATGCCAGCTGCCTCTACAGTCAGGCAGAGGCGTTTACATTTCTTCATAGTTTTTGTAGGACCCGATCTGCACATGTGCAGACAGGGGCTGGCTGGCAACTTTTAGCCTGGGGGGCAAGTCCAGAGCACTGGCCCATAAGTAACAGTGCTTCGTTAAATTTAGGTTTTTCGGTTTAAAAATATGTATTCATAAAAATAAAACAATACTAGGACCCCACAGGCTGCTTGTTGTTTTGTATTTTTCACTGTGCTGTGGAACATGGTAAATGTTGATAATATCCAGGACTTACTTGTGTATATGGCCCAGATCCCCATACTTTTGATGGACTATCCAGGCATCTCTTAGGGCAGTTGACACTAAAATAAATCAAGTTATTATATGTGCTAAAAATAAGCTTCAATATGATTTCAAATTTATAATACTTTATAGCCTACTTTAGTAGTGTCACAACAGTTGCATAAAATCAGCAACAAATAAAGTGCAAAGGTACATTACTTATAGAGCAACTGTAGCTATACATTGCAGATGATTCCGTAACCCTTTCAGTGCCAAGTGAATTTGTCAAAATAGCTGTGAAAATTTCCAAGCAACCATTCTTGGTTCTCATAATGACCTGTAATATAACCTTATATATATATATATATATATATATATATATATATATATAATACTCACGCTGCTAGGAAAGCAGCCACTGCAGCACACGGAAGAGGGTGAAGAATCGTGGAGGCAGGAATCAATGCAACGTTTCGATTTTATTAATCGTCATCAGGCATAAATCATACAAACAAATAACTCACCTTATATCCCCGTTCACCCGTGCACGTATGGTCACGTTTCCCGCCCGGCAACCCGTCGCAGCGTCATCAGCGCGCGCCAGCCGCGTCACAATCACCATAGAAACCGTCAACACCAAAGTGAAGTCGCGTTACCAGGGAGACGCGTGCATAGCGCCGTCAGGCTAACTCACGCGATAGGGCTACACTGCGGTCATGTGACCAAAAAAGAAGTGACGGCATTAAGAGGGAATACAGGTATAAATACACAGTATAGATGCATCAAAGAAATAGAAAAAACATCATTGAAATACAGTATATACAAAAGCTACAGCTGAATACTACATATGTAATAACACAAGGCATTATTGTCACACAAAACGGAGATCGGAGAATGCGCTGTCAATGTTGGTCCATCTAGGAAAACAGAGGGGTAAAATACCCATTTAGAACATGATACAATACACAATAAAATCCACATGACAAGAATATGCAGAAATGCTGAAGTCCCAAAACAACATACAAGGGACTGACCTGTGCTGAAAAGACACATGGGAAGGATACAATCACACAAGACATTACAGAAAGGCATGGAAACCTAAAGTGGTCGTTGAGACCATGGGGTGTCATGGTCCTAAGACGGTGGATCCATCGGGACTCACACCGCAACAGATCAAGTGACCTATTGCCCCCCCTCAATTTAGCAGGTATATGGTCGATAATAATGTATTTCAAGTTGGCCATACTGTGACCAGCCTGTGCAAAATGACGTGCAACAGGCTGGTCACTAGTACCAGCAACCAAGGCCGCACGGATAGCTGTCCGATGTCCAGCCATACGATCGCGTAGTGTGCGGTCAGTCTTCCCGACGTAGTGTAAACCACACGGACAGGAGATAAGGTATACAATAAATCGTGTGGTACACGTGACCCTGTGCCTAATACTGTATCGCTTACCACTAAAAGGATGACTAAAACTGTCACCCTTAGTCATGTTATTACAAGTGGTGCAATGCAGACAACGAAAACAGCCATTACGTCTCCCTAGAAAGGAGGTCTGAGATGTCAATTCAGGGCGGGGAGATATATCTGTTCGGACTACCCAGTCCCTAACATTCTTGCCCCGAGTATAACAAGGCATCAGGTCGGTCTGTGTCAACTTGAGATCTTTGTCACTGCTAACAATGGGCCAATGCCGTCTTGCCACCGAGCGAATTGAATCACTACTGGTATTAAAGTGATTAACCCATGGGAGTCTAGTTCGTCCAGGTCGGTCAGATTTAGTCGATGATTTGAGGAGTTCATCCCTTGGGATGGCTAGTGCTTTGTGTCTAGCCGTATTTAAAAGGTCAATGTCATATCCCCTCACCAAAAAGTTATTGGTCATTAAGTCAATCTGTGCCATAGCTTCAGAGCGGTCACTGCAAATACGACAAGCCCTGAGGAACTGCGAATATGGCAACCCGAATTTGAGCGGTTTAGGATGGAAGCTGTTACTATGTAAAACCGTATTTCGGTCAGTCTCCTTCCTATATAAAGAGGTAGTCAACAATCCGTCATTCAATGACACTGCTACATCAAGAAAATTAACCTTAGTGGGACTGATAACATAGGTCAATTTAAGTGGGGATGACGACACATTATGTCGATCAATGACATCAATGAACTGTTGTTCAGTCCCTGTCCAAATTACAAAAATATCATCTATGTATCTGGTATAAAAGGAAATCATACCAGACACATAGAGATCATTAAAGAAAATCTCTTCCTCCGCGACAAACATGTAAGCGTTGGCGTACGATGGGGCCACATTGGACCCCATCGCACAGCCAGATCGCTGCAGGTAGAAGCGACCATCATGTATGAAGAAATTATGCGTTAACAATAACAGCAATAAATCACACACAAGGTCAATGGAGGGACCCACATACAAAGTATTATCCTGAATCAAAGAGCGTACAGCCTGAACACCAGCTGTATTAGGTATAACAGTATACAGACTGGAAACATCAATGCTACAAAGAAAACTGCCAATCGGTACATGATGAATATCTCGTAGCTTATTGATGAAGGAGGTCGTGTCCAAAAGATAACGTGGATGTTGGACAATACATGGCTGCAGCAGGGAATCAAGATATACAGAGCAATTTTGGAACAGGGAATTATTAGCAGCTATAATAGGACGACCAGGCGGCACTGTGGCATGCTTGTGTATCTTGGGGAGCGTGTAAAGAACCGGAGTTACCGGCCATGCTGGAATTAATGCATCCCCAAGAGTTTTACCAATAGCACCCTCCAGTACCGCCTGATCTATCCTGCTATGCAACAGTCCAGTGTATGCCACAGTAGGGTCCCCAGGTAACAGTTGATATACAGAAACATCAGAAAGTTGACGCTCAATTTCGATTTTATACTGACTTAAATCCTGAATCACCACCGCCCCACCTTTGTCAGCGGGGCGGATGATGATATCAGGATTCACAGCCAGTTTTTTTAGAGCATCAAATTCAGTAGCAGATAAATTGTTATAAACAGTATTCTTATTAGTAGATTGACATTTAATGGACATTTGTACATCATGATCCAACATCCTAGAAAATGTTTTAATGGACGTATTATTAGACAGTGGATCGAATTTAGATTTAGGCAGTAGCCAGCCCAGCCTGCATCTGTGGCAGCTGAGGTTATTCCACCTCAATTACGCAAGCTACTGCCTAAATCTAAATTCGATCCACTGTCTAATAATACGTCCATTAAAACATTTTCTAGGATGTTGGATCATGATGTACAAATGTCCATTAAATGTCAATCTACTAATAAGAATACTGTTTATAACAATTTATCTGCTACTGAATTTGATGCTCTAAAAAAACTGGCTGTGAATCCTGATATCATCATCCGCCCCGCTGACAAAGGTGGGGCGGTGGTGATTCAGGATTTAAGTCAGTATAAAATCGAAATTGAGCGTCAACTTTCTGATGTTTCTGTATATCAACTGTTACCTGGGGACCCTACTGTGGCATACACTGGACTGTTGCATAGCAGGATAGATCAGGCGGTACTGGAGGGTGCTATTGGTAAAACTCTTGGGGATGCATTAATTCCAGCATGGCCGGTAACTCCGGTTCTTTACACGCTCCCCAAGATACACAAGCATGCCACAGTGCCGCCTGGTCGTCCTATTATAGCTGCTAATAATTCCCTGTTCCAAAATTGCTCTGTATATCTTGATTCCCTGCTGCAGCCATGTATTGTCCAACATCCCCGTTATCTTTTGGACACGACCTCCTTCATCAATAAGCTACGAGATATTCATCATGTACCGATTGGCAGTTTTCTTTGTAGCATTGATGTTTCCAGTCTGTATACTGTTATACCTAATACAGCTGGTGTTCAGGCTGTACGCTCTTTGATTCAGGATAATACTTTGTATGTGGGTCCCTCCTTTGACCTTGTGTGTGATTTATTGCTGTTATTGTTAACGCATAATTTCTTCATACATGATGGTCGCTTCTACCTGCAGCGATCTGGCTGTGCGATGGGGTCCAATGTGGCCCCATCGTACGCCAACGCTTACATGTTTGTCGCGGAGGAAGAGATTTTCTTTAATGATCTCTATGTGTCTGGTATGATTTCCTTTTATACCAGATACATAGATGATATTTTTGTAATTTGGACAGGGACTGAACAACAGTTCATTGATGTCATTGATCGACATAATGTGTCGTCATCCCCACTTAAATTGACCTATGTTATCAGTCCCACTAAGGTTAATTTTCTTGATGTAGCAGTGTCATTGAATGACGGATTGTTGACTACCTCTTTATATAGGAAGGAGACTGACCGAAATACGGTTTTACATAGTAACAGCTTCCATCCTAAACCGCTCAAATTCGGGTTGCCATATTCGCAGTTCCTCAGGGCTTGTCGTATTTGCAGTGACCGCTCTGAAGCTATGGCACAGATTGACTTAATGACCAATAACTTTTTGGTGAGGGGATATGACATTGACCTTTTAAATACGGCTAGACACAAAGCACTAGCCATCCCAAGGGATGAACTCCTCAAATCATCGACTAAATCTGACCGACCTGGACGAACTAGACTCCCATGGGTTAATCACTTTAATACCAGTAGTGATTCAATTCGCTCGGTGGCAAGACGGCATTGGCCCATTGTTAGCAGTGACAAAGATCTCAAGTTGACACAGACCGACCTGATGCCTTGTTATACTCGGGGCAAGAATGTTAGGGACTGGGTAGTCCGAACAGATATATCTCCCCGCCCTGAATTGACATCTCAGACCTCCTTTCTAGGGAGACGTAATGGCTGTTTTCGTTGTCTGCATTGCACCACTTGTAATAACATGACTAAGGGTGACAGTTTTAGTCATCCTTTTAGTGGTAAGCGATACAGTATTAGGCACAGGGTCACGTGTACCACACGATTTATTGTATACCTTATCTCCTGTCCGTGTGGTTTACACTACGTCGGGAAGACTGACCGCACACTACGCGATCGTATGGCTGGACATCGGACAGCTATCCGTGCGGCCTTGGTTGCTGGTACTAGTGACCAGCCTGTTGCACGTCATTTTGCACAGGCTGGTCACAGTATGGCCAACTTGAAATACATTATTATCGACCATATACCTGCTAAATTGAGGGGGGGCAATAGGTCACTTGATCTGTTGCGGTGTGAGTCCCGATGGATCCACCGTCTTAGGACCATGACACCCCATGGTCTCAACGACCATTTAGGTTTCCATGCCTTTCTGTAATGTCTTGTGTGATTGTATCCTTCCCATGTGTCTTTTCAGCACAGGTCAGTCCCTTGTATGTTGTTTTGGGACTTCAGCATTTCTGCATATTCTTGTCATGTGGATTTTATTGTGTATTGTATCATGTTCTAAATGGGTATTTTACCCCTCTGTTTTCCTAGATGGACCAACATTGACAGCGCATTCTCCGATCTCCGTTTTGTGTGACAATAATGCCTTGTGTTATTACATATGTAGTATTCAGCTGTAGCTTTTGTATATACTGTATTTCAATGATGTTTTTTCTATTTCTTTGATGCATCTATACTGTGTATTTATACCTGTATTCCCTCTTAATGCCGTCACTTCTTTTTTGGTCACATGACCGCAGTGTAGCCCTATCGCGTGAGTTAGCCTGACGGCGCTATGCACGCGTCTCCCTGGTAACGCGACTTCACTTTGGTGTTGACGGTTTCTATGGTGATTGTGACGCGGCTGGCGCGCGCTGATGACGCTGCGACGGGTTGCCGGGCGGGAAACGTGACCATACGTGCACGGGTGAACGGGGATATAAGGTGAGTTATTTGTTTGTATGATTTATGCCTGATGACGATTAATAAAATCGAAACGTTGCATTGATTCCTGCCTCCACGATTCTTCACCCTCTTCCGTGTGCTGCAGTGGCTGCTTTCCTAGCAGCGTGAGTATTGTATTGGCCCTACCTTTGGGTAACTGCTGGCACCGGGACTTTTACTCTGTCGACTGTGGCTGTGCCTGACCTGTTGGACTATATATATATATATATATATATATATATATATGAACCAATGGAGACCGGCACTCCTGGGTAGATCACAGCTGACTCCGGTGCACATCCAATATAGAAATATACTGTCCAGGAAGGGATGTCACTCGGAGATGAATCAATGAAATAAAAGTACGCGACAACTGTATGTGGTCAACGTTTCAGGGGATTTAGCCCTTTTATCAAGACCTGATAAAAGGGCTAAATCCCCTGAAACGTTGACCACATACAGTTGTCGCGTACTTTTATTTCATTGATTCATCTCCGAGTGACATCCCTTCCTGGACAGTATATATATATATATATATATATATATATATATATATATATATATATATATATATATATGAAATATAATCTTTTTTTTAAGCAACATTTTTAATTTTAATTTATATAACAAATGTTAGCGACGCTGGCATTGCAAATCTCTCTCAGAGATGTTGGCACTCAAAGTGTTAAGATCAGAGTGTGTATTTTTTTCCCATTTGCTTTAATTATGTTGTAACCACAGTATTTTCAAAGCAAAATCATTGTAATGAATATAATTACTATAAAAAAACATGTTCATGATAAGCCAGATCATCTGAACATGCAGTCCAATCTGGTGATAACATCAGGAACGGCATGTTCTGTGGGGTCACGGTGGCGACAAGGAAGTATATCATTAATGATATCGTTCAGTGTTTACCTGTGGGTCATTCTTTTTTTGTGGTACTAATGATATCATTAACATTATTGGCAGTCCCACCTAGAGCAGTTGTTAAAATAATGAAAGTGAAGAGGATTGAATTCAAGTGATTATACACACAGGAAAATAGTGTCTTAAGAATCTCTGCAGGACCCTGAAACAGTAATGGTGCAAACACACTGTATGATACTGTATACTGATACTGGTAATACCAGCAGATGAGCGGCGGCCGGCAGCTATGATGTGGGAGCCTACAGCAGTTCTCACCTCTCATCGCTGCCCTGTACACACTGACAAGAAAACTGAGCGGCTTTCACATGAAAGTCACCCAGTGTGTATGGGCCTTAAGCTAGGTTGATAGAGATGATCTCATCTTCAAGCTCTGGCTCAGGCCCACATAGAGTGATGTCACCAATGTAGCAAAAAGCCAGGTAGGGTAACCAGTCTAAAAAGGGTCTCAAGCTTGGTTGCATCCGGGTTAACCGGGTACAGCCTGGAAAAGCATTTTAAAAGGGGTATTAAAAATAAAAGGGGTATTATTTATAATGGAAGATTATAAGGAGACCTTTTTCCTTCCTTTACAACGGGAACCTTCGGCCTTCCAGCTGTTGTTGAACTACACATCCCAGCATGCCTTGCTAAAGTTTTGCTATTTGGCAATCCTAAAACTGTTACAGGGCATGTTGGGATGTGTAATTCTACAACAGCTGGAGGGCTGAAGGTTCCCCATCCCTGCTTTACAACATGTCTCGTGCAATTTGTTGTATCTTACTACTAAAAGTGGGTTGTCATTGAGCAGAGGCAGAAGTTGTATCATAAAGTACATTTTTATACATCACACAAGGAAACTAGGGAAGCCAATCCCGGGGCATTTTTTCAATCCCGGGATTCGGGAATGAAAAATGCTCAATCCCGGGATTCCCGGGATCCCGGGATTGGCTTTCCTAATAAAAAAACACCCTGGCCGCCCCGCATTTACTTACATTTGCAGGGGCGGCCGGGTTGATGGGTGGGAGCCGGGATGCCGGGTGTGCAGCTTCATCCGGCCGGCGGCAGGGTGGGAGCCGGGATACCGGGTGGGCAGCTTCCTACTTCGGGAGCCGGGTTGCTGGGTCGGCTGGCTGGCTGGCTAGGTGGGCGGGCGACTTCATAATGCGGAGTTGCTTGCTTGCTGGGTGGGCTGGCTAGGTGGACGGGCGGCTTCATCTCTGCCTGCCTGCCTGCGCAGCGTGACCTCTCGTCACGCTGAGAGGTCGCGCTGCGCAGGGTTGCTCTGCCGGGTATGGGAGTATCCGGGCAGCGGCTGAGCGAGTGCTCAGACGCTGCCCGGCATTAGACTGCGCATGCGCAGTCTAATCCCGAAAATCCCGGGATTGGAAACTCCAATCCCGGGATTGAAATCCCGGCGTTTTGGGGGCCAAATCCCGGGATCCCGCCGATCCCGATCCCGGGATTGGCCACCCTAAAGGAAACCAATTACATTTTTTTTTAAAAAGGAAAGAAATAGTGCAGTACTCACGCTGTAAATGTCTCTGGGAGGTATTTTGCAGGCATGGAACATGAAGTGTCAACTGTAAGAAAAAGACAATCAATTAAAATACAAATTTAGCTTTTTGCTGTCTTCAAGATACTAAATCACAATATATAAAATATTTTTAAAAACAAATTTACATGTATAATTTACAACTAAAATAAAACAATAAACTAAACTAAAAGGACACTGGTGATGTGCACCTTCCAGCATTTCATAGATAAATGACACCTGCCATGGTGCTTAGCCAGCCATTTATAATGCTATAGAATGCAGTAATCATCGCTGGAACAAACCAGGGGGGGGGGGGGGGATTTAATAGGATGAGAGATTCAGAAAGTGAGAGATTTGGTAAGAAATCTCCAGTTTTTTTTAAAGCGGCAATCATTTACACTGCAAAACCAGTTTAAGTTTGAAGTGTAAATGATTGCAGCTTTAAAAAAACTTGAGATTTTTTCCCGCACGGCATAGAAACTCAGATGCTATTACATCTGGCTCCAGGACTTCAATGTCTATATTACAGATCACTGTGCATTTATAGTATAAACATCTTACTTCATAGAACATTTTTATTTCTGCCTTACATGCAGAGAGCTTCATTTCTAAATGCACTACAGAACATTCTTTCAATTTGTGCAAGCATCAAAGACTATCAGTTCAATAAACTATTGATCTGATACAGTGGCGTAGCACCAATTTTTGGGCCCCCTCGCTGGAAAATATCGGCCTCCCCCGCAGTGTCCTACCCTGCCTCCCCTGCCGCGTCTGTATTCGGCCGGGAGTCGGGACCGCAGATCTACTAATCTGCATCCCGGCGCTCCTCCTGGCTCCTTATCAGTCAAATGTCCATCACAAAATGGCCACCCCCTTACAGCAGACCGTTTGTAAGGATGCTAGAGGAGGCCACCACTGCCTCCTCTTGCATCTTAAAAAACTGTATCTAAACAACAAGGTTAATGCAAACTGGCGCAAGATAAGGGTGATTAATTTAATAATCTGCAGCCTGTGGATCCCCGGAGACCATCACACTCCAGAAATAGACATTAGGGAACAACAAAAAATGGGGAAGCCACTGGCGCTTTTAAAGATGAAATAGGCTTCCTTTAGATAACTAGGTGTGGGTGCCCGGTCACCTACAGTAATCCTATGGACATGCGGAGGGACAGTCCAAAACCAGCCACTGTAATCTTGCAAGTGGACAGACACTTACTTCAAAGTTCTGTCTCGCTTGCACATAACGGTTTCTTTATCCCCCTCAGCAGAATTTAACAGCACACATCAATCAGAGACGCTGACACTTACTTATGCGTTCAGTCACGCGTTCACTAAGCAGGTTCTTTAGCCTCGTCAGCAGGGCCGGTGCAAGGTTTCTTGGCACCCTAGGCAAAACTTCTGGTAACTCCCCCCCCCCCTCCCCCATAAACCACTTTTCCAGTCAGTCAGGACTCAGGAGGAAGTCCATAGGCTGTAGGCCATGTCATATACGTTTCCCATGTCTTAAAAGGGACACATGTCCATTAAAAAAATAAAGGACATATGTCTCCACATTAAAACACAATACCCAGCACATCGGGCTCAACCCTTCACCACCCCACTGCTTAATAGTCATTAGCTTCTGGATGGGCTAAAGAGATACAGGATGGTATAGAGGTGAGATGCAGGGTGGTTGGGAGGGTACAGAGAGATGAAGGGCGGTAGGGATAGATAGACTATCACAACGGTACATTTGAATAAATGCAGTTACAGTGAAAAAAGGCATATATACTGTAGTAAATATCAGCAAAAACAGCAGCTGGATAATAAAACCACATGTCACCCTGCTGCTAACTATACAGCGATAAGCAACAACAACATCCAGGAACTTCTAAATAACTCCCCAATAAGAGGTCTACTGACAGGCGGGCACAGAGGTGCCACTTTGACGACAAGTCCCTGCAGGTGGCTGTACTCAGGCTATGGGCCCTGTGGGGGGTCTTATCCTCTGGTTGCACCGCAGACAGGTAATACATACTACATGCAGTACATCATCCATACATACACTGCCTCCATACACACATACAGTCAATACGTATACTGCTCACATACATACAATACAATACCACATTCATACATACACAACCATACACTGCATCCATCCATATATCCATACCCCCTCCTCCCCAGCCTGGGCACACTGTCTGTGGCAACTACTGTATCACTTCCCCAGGGAGTGATTCCCAAGTAGCCGCTACTCCGGGTGCTGCACCATAATAAATAAGCGTCTTACCGCTGGTCGGCATGGCGTGGGGGGTTACTGCACACGCTGCTGGCCTGACACACCTTCTCCCAGCAAGGCTGGACAGCCGCCGCTGCTGCTTCTGCTGATGGGGAGCACTGCTCGGCTCCCTGAAGCTGCTGCCGTCAGGGGTTACTTCAGGCCACTGGGGAGTTACCACACAGCCGCCTCTGCTCCTGCCGACAGGGAAGCACTGCGCTGCTCCCTGATGCTGCGGCCACTGGGGGGGTTACTGAACAGCTGCTGCTGCTGCTGACGGGGAACCTCTACTCTAGCGCTGATGCTGCCGCCGGCTTGCTAGCGGTGCTAGCGCTGCTGATGGCCGGGCAGCTGGCTGCTTCCTCTTTGCTGGGGCGCTTGTCCCCTCAATTCTCCTACCACTGAAACACTATTAGAAAGTGGTAGTCGCTCTGGGGACCTGCAGCCACAATAAAATATAGTTCATCTAAATTTAGTACTGAAAAAGGTGCGCCCTCCAGTGGCCAGCGCCCTAGGCAGCTGCCTAAAGCTGCCTAGTGGTAACGCCGGCCCTGCTCGTCAGGAAGGGACTCTGGTGCTTCCAACAGAAATTTATTTCACAGACGATAAAAACTTTACAGACACTTGTAAAAGCAAGGTAAGCAGACAGGACACGGGACTTCAGGATAGTGTAGATCTTCCGGCGGTGTGACGCTGCAGACGCACCCGCTGTCAAGCTGATCCAGAAGCGAGTCTCCCGTCCTCCTTACGTGCTGACTGACTTCAGTGAAAAGGTCAGCCCCGGCAATCAATCAACGCGTTTCGGAACTGGTGTTCCTTCTTCAAGATCTGCCGTTGTATCTCCTGGGTCTCTTTTTATAGGAGATTTCACTCTCACATGGCTCTCTTCTGCCCAATGTGAGGCGACCTAAAGCCTGGCTTTTAATTAACGCAATATGTGCTGATACAATTTAGTACTCCCTATGTTACAATGTTGCAAGTTAGAGGTACAAATTTTTTTTTTTTAAATGTCATACATCCAGTGTAGGTATAATTATACATCAATAAATAAATATGATACATAAACTGTCTGCTCTAAGGGGGGGGGGGGGGGGCATTTTGTGATGGACATTTGACTCATAAGGAGCCAAAAGGAGCGCCGGGATGCAGATTAGTAGATCTGCGGTCCCGACTCCCGGCCGAATACAGACGCGGCGGCGGGTTAAGGCAGGTAGAGGTAGCGTAACAATAGCCCTGCAGACCCCGGTGCCCACACTTACTTGTCTCCTCCCTGCCACCGCGGGGTCTGCGGCGCTATTGTTATGCCACTGATTTGATATACTGATTCTTGCACAGATTAAAAGAATCTTCAGTAGTTGCAAGGCAACTTTTTGCTCAGCCCTATTTCTGGTGCTTTATACATTACAAATATGCAATATTAGTTCAATCATTGTTACCTTCTGGAAGGCTTTCTTTTGGATTTTGTGGAAGATTAGTCTCTTTCAGTTGTGTCTCTCTTTTTAATAACGATGGGGGTAAAATGAACTGGAATGATTCAGGCCAGGATGCACCCTTTGTTGATTTTACTCCATTGTTTGTAGATTCCTCATATTTGTCCAAGCCAGGTATTTTATGAATGTAAATGGGTCCTCCATTATTATCTAGCATTCCAGCATGGATTGCAGCTCTGCATATAGATGAATCCTAAACGAAGTATAACATATTATAAGTTGTTTCATTTATTTTTTTTATAATCTTTATTCTTGTTTTCTTAACTTAATTTGCAAAAAAGGTAATACAAGAACTGTCTTATCCTATTGAGCTCACCGTTGTATAGACAAGAAATCCTCTAACAGGGCTTTTTATGCTCAGGCATCTTTCTGGACAAACTATTCTAAAAACACAAACAGAGAGAGAGATTTTTTTCTCCATTTGTTCCATACTATTCAGATTTAACTTTTTTGTATTCAGATATATACGTACTCTGTAAATGTTTCTTTTATCATTTCTGCAGTCATGCCACAAGTACCAAGGACTGCAAGAGAAAATAAAATTGTTAACCATTATAATTTGTATCCAAAAAAAGAGATTTAACAAACCATTACTTTATGTTGAGAATAAAAACATGGAACTCTATAGAAGTTGGATTTATCATAGAATTGTGTTTTAAAAGGCTGATTTAGCCTAGTTTATGCAAACTTTAAAAGTGGAAATGAAATTGTGCCTTGTAGATGAGCTGTAACATGTATAGCTTGAGTTAGAGTTGTAAAGGTGATGTATGGCTTAGTTCAACTTTTAGTATTAGTATAAAAATGAAACTGTCTAGTCATACCTGTACTGTTTGCTATTAAAAATGCAGGAACAGATTTGTAAGGTATACCTGATTTTATGTCTTTAGTTGGGAAGTTAGATGTGTCAAAAGGTGGATTTATGGTTGTAGGTGGTGGAGTTGGAATTTCCAGCAGTACAAATGATCCAGACCATGTTCCATATTTTGTTGACTTGATTCCATTCTGCGATGTGCCCTTATACATGGGCTCACCCGGCCTTTTCTCCATTATAAATTCTCCTCCTTTATTATCTTTAATTTTTCCATCATGTAGTGCAGCTCGACACACAGAAGAATCCTGTAACATATAACATTTATGTTCTTGTCTGGGATTTTAACTAATGTGGAAATGCTTGAAATGTAGAATAATTGAGAAATACAATTTAAAAAATGTAGTGTTATCTAAATTGTTGTTTTTGTGTTAGATGTCAATCGGATCAATGCTAACTGATCACTCAAATTGTTTGAAATTTCTTGACAATGATTGAGTAAAATCTGAAGATTGGAAATAAAATAAAACCAGGCTAAATTCTGAATAAGATATTGAGATAAAGGCCCTCTCTAAAATAAATAAAATAAATAAAATACATGTCACACTTTCCAAGGAAGGAAAAGTAATTTAAAGTTCAAAATTGTTTTAAACATTAAAAATTAGTTTGCACTTTTAGATTGATAAAGGTACAACCCTTCTATATTTTTAAATATGTGTCACTTAAAAGTATACATAAAAAAATGAAGTGTGAGCTATAGAATTCTAACAAATAGTGGATAATTATCACAACAGGTAGTAATAACCTTAAAATGTTTTTTAAAGTAAAAAGAAATAAATAATTGATTCATTTAGACATTATCTTACTTCAGTGAAGATTTCAGTTCCCCAGACATCCCCTTCTTTTTCTGTGCATTTTGCTGGGCAAAGAATTCTGTATAATTAAAATAATAATACAAAAAATTGAATATGTAATTTACTCCTGTGTTGTGGTGTGGTGTTCTAACTCAAGTACAAAAATATTTTAAACAATCCATATTTTCTCAGGTATGGATAGGTCTGTTTCTACCAGCCTGGGGGACATGCTATCACACCGGGCACCCGCTTTGACACCTAATGGCTGTTATTGCTGTGTATGCTGCACAAGCTGCTCTGGGTGCTCCCTCCCACCTTAGTGTTCTGCTTGCTGGACGTAGATACTCTAAATCACTCAAATGTGTTGTGATATCACAATGTCATGTTAATAGCCTGTGATGATATTAAGGGACTAGTAAGCCCGCTTGAAGCTAATGCTTCAAAAGTTAGTCTGCTACCTTGTACACACATGCACAAACACTTGCCTCTGTGTTTGTGCATGTGTGAGAGAAAGAGATGTAGTTTCACTCACTGCCAACAGATGGCAGTGTTTTCTAAACACACAGACACTAGACATATATATATATAACTCCAACTCTGCCGGCACTCGAAATAGTGTAACAACTTGCTTGCGGTGCCAGAAACAATGAATTAGATACCTCCAATCCTGTTACAGGAACAAACGGCACTCACAAGACGATTCAGTAGTTTTAACTTTGTATTTCAAATGGCTTTGAAATACAAAGTTGAAAATATTGAATCATCTTGTGAGTGCCGTTTGTTCCTGTAACAGGATTGGAGTATATATATATATATATATATGACATATGCATCCCCCTTAGCAGGAGAAACAGCAGGCGGCACTCAGCGGGCTTTTAGTGAAACAAAACGGTGTCTTTTATTTAGATCGACGTTTCAAAGCCCCAAGGCTTGTTCCTCAGGATGACAAACTAAAAGCCCGCTGAGTGCCGCCTGCTGTTTCTCCTGCTAAGGGGGATGCATATGTCATATGTTGTACTGAGGAAGGCACCAGTGCCAGCATTATACCTGCATATGTGAGTGCCGGACATACATGCCATATACATATATATATATATATATATATATATATATATATATAAAGTGATGTGAAGAAGCGGCACTCTTAGGTCTTTGTTTAAATATTTCTTCAAAGACCTAAGAGTGCCGCCTCTTCACATCACTATCTACCCTCCTACTGGATTGGAGTAATTGAGGAAGGCACCAGGGCAACTCCAGGGTAGCACACCCTAACACTTTATTAACATTTATGTTTTTCCCTATCACATTGTATATATTATTTTAACCACACCTTCACCTCCTTACATAGCACTTATGTGCTTCTTATTTAACACCTACTAACTTTCATTTGTGTGCTGCCCTGGAGTAGTCAGCCTGTGCCGGCATATTGGGGGCCCACACCCCAGACCCATACCCAGTGTTAGGGACCCCCAGTGACAGAGATGCCTTGACGTACGGCCTGGGGGCTTAACCCTATATCTGCAGATATATGCAACCAAGATCTCTGTGTTATCTAATTATTATATGTATATTTCTCATTCAGTGTGCAATAGGGATACAAACTGTTTTTTTTCCTAACCAGATTTACCCCTCCCTGTTGGCACCTGAATGACAGACCTCTGATTGAGCAGCTTGCCAATAAAAGTGTTGTGCAGTTGAGAGAGGCACAGATGGGTCAGCATTAGGAGGGATTGCTGACACCTGAGTGCCATTGGAGAAGCCAGGGGTATCTCCAGGTAAGCTGGCTCTCAGATGTTGTAAGCCATTATCATGTGGCCTTACACTGGGCTATTAGGCCCATAAATTTGTTATTGTGCATGGGATGGGTTTGGGAGTGTGATTCCCTCTTTGTTGGTATGGCTGGTCTGCTCCAGGGTAGCACACCCTAACACTTTATTAACATTTATGTTTTTCCCTATCACATTGTATATATTATTTTAACCACACCTTCACCTCCTTACATAGCACTTATGTGCTTCTTAGTTAACACCTACTAACTTTCATTTGTGTGCTGCCCTGGAGTAGTCAGCCTGTGCCGGCATATTGGGGGCCCACACCCCAGACCCATACCCAGTGTTAGGGACCCCCAGTGACAGAGATGCCTTGACGTACGGCCTGGGGGCTTAACCCTATATCTGCAGATATATGCAACCAAGATCTCTGTATTATCTGATTATTATATGTATATTTCTCATTCAGTGTGCAATAGGGATACAAACTGTTTTTTTTCCTAACCAGATTTACCCCTCCCTGTTGGCACCTGAATGACAGACCTCTGATTGAGCAGCTTGCCAATAAAAGTGTTGTGCAGTTGAGAGAGGCACAGATGGGTCAGCATTAGGAGGGATTGCTGACACCTGAGTGCCATTGGAGAAGCCAGGGGTATCTCCAGGTAAGCTGGCTCTCAGATGTTGTAAGCCATTATCATGTGGCCTTACACTGGGCTATTAGGCCCATAAATTTGTTATTGTGCATGGGATGGGTTTGGGAGTGTGATTCCCTCTTTGTTGGTATGGCTGGTCTGCTCCAGGGTAGCACACCCTAACACTTTATTAACATTTATGTTTTTCCCTATCACATTGTATATATTATTTTAACCACACCTTCACCTACTTACATAGCACTTATGTGCTTCTTATTTAACACCTACTAACTTTCATTTGTGTGCTGCCCTGGAGTAGTCAGCCTGTGCCGGCATATTGGGGGCCCACACCCCAGACCCATACCCAGTGTTAGGGACCCCCAGTGACAGAGATGCCTTGACGTACGGCCTGGGGGCTTAACCCTATATCTGCAGATATATGCAACCAAGATCTCTGTATTATCTGATTATTATATGTATATTTCTCATTCAGTGTGCAATAGGGATACAAACTGTTTTTTTTCCTAACCAGATTTACCCCTCCCTGTTGGCACCTGAATGACAGACCTCTGATTGAGCAGCTTGCCAATAAAAGTGTTGTGCAGTTGAGAGAGGCACAGATGGGTCAGCATTAGGAGGGATTGCTGACACCTGAGTGCCATTGGAGAAGCCAGGGGTATCTCCAGGTAAGCTGGCTCTCAGATGTTGTAAGCCATTATCATGTGGCCTTACACTGGGCTATTAGGCCCATAAATTTGTTATTGTGCATGGGATGGGTTTGGGAGTGTGATTCCCTCTTTGTTGGTATGGCTGGTCTGCTCCAGGGTAGCACACCCTAACACTTTATTAACATTTATGTTTTTCCCTATCACATTGTATATATTATTTTAACCACACCTTCACCTCCTTACATAGCACTTATGTGCTTCTTATTTAACACCTACTAACTTTCATTTGTGTGCTGCCCTGGAGTAGTCAGCCTGTGCCGGCATATTGGGGGCCCACACCCCAGACCCATACCCAGTGTTAGGGACCCCCAGTGACAGAGATGCCTTGACGTATGGCCTGGGGGCTTAACCCTATATCTGCAGATATATGCAACCAAGATCTCTGTATTATCTGATTATTATATGTATATTTCTCATTCAGTGTGCAATAGGGATACAAACTGTTTTTTTTCCTAACCAGATTTACCCCTCCCGGTTGGCACCTGAATGACAGACCTCTGATTGAGCAGCTTGCCAATAAAAGTGTTGTGCAGTTGAGAGAGGCACAGATGGGTCAGCATTAGGAGGGATTGCTGACACCTGAGTGCCATTGGAGAAGCCAGGGGTATCTCCAGGTAAGCTGGCTCTCAGATGTTGTAAGCCATTATCATGTGGCCTTACACTGGGCTATTAGGCCCATAAATTTGTTATTGTGCATGGGATGGGTTTGGGAGTGTGATTCCCTCTTTGTTGGTATGGCTGGTCTGCTCCAGGGTAGCACACCCTAACACTTTATTAACATTTATGTTTTTCCCTATCACATTGTATATATTATTTTAACCACACCTTCACCTCCTTACATAGCACTTATGTGCTTCTTATTTAACACCTACTAACTTTCATTTGTGTGCTGCCCTGGAGTAGTCAGCTTGTGCCGGCATATTGGGGGCCCACACCCCAGACCCATACCCAGTGTTAGGGACCCCCAGTGACAGAGATGCCTTGACGTACGGCCTGGGGGCTTAACCCTATATCTGCAGATATATGCAACCAAGATCTCTGTATTATCTGATTATTATATGTATATTTCTCATTCAGTGTGCAATAGGGATACAAACTGTTTTTTTTCCTAACCAGATTTACCCCTCCCTGTTGGCACCTGAATGACAGACCTCTGATTGAGCAGCTTGCCAATAAAAGTGTTGTGCAACTTCAAGTAAGAAGGGATTGAGTGCTGGTTCCAACCAACATATATATATATATATGTGTGATCCTACAGAGGAGCGGGGGGGGGGGGGGGTGCAATGCCATCTTAGTGTAGCAGTGAGGATGTGCACTGTGCTCTGCCCTAGTCAAGAAACAGAAGATGGTAAGTGTCGGTGGCAACAGCACTGTCAGTTCACACACAGACTTTATCAACCATACCCTGCTTCTTGTTCTACTCCAAACTAATACTGATTTCTTCCTACTGAATTTGCATTCTTCAAGTTCACTGGGTATGTGGGGCATAAAATGGTGTTAGGCATAACTGTGATACATAATGTACTGCATAAGCATCATAAATTTGTGGGGTATAATATGGTCCCGGGGCAAAACTTTTATGGCATAAAATGATGACTGGGGAATTACTGTGTTGGACATAATATTGTATACTGCAGAAGGTGGTATTGCTTCTGCACAGTGGTTGTACCCCGTGAGTTATTGTAAGAGTGCCCCAGCACCAGAGTCTACTTTGTTCTCTGTTTTTCCCATAACATTGTATCAGCAGAATTATGGTGTGTGGCATATTATATACTGGGCATTATGGTGTGTGGCATAATTTTTTATGCGCATTAATGTGAGTGGTGTAATGGGCATTATGGTGTAGGGTGTTAATACAAGGAGTTAAATTACAAATAATGTAAGCTTCATAAATCAGGATTTTGTTTGGAGTGCACAGATATTTTAATTTTACAATGCCCTTGGTGTGTGTATGTGTATGTGTGTGTGTGTGTGTGTGTGTGTGTGTGTGTGTGTGTGTGTATGCAATGTTTTCTGATCCAAATGGGTATGGAGATTTGATTATATTCCCTTTTTTAAACCAAATATGCAGATGATTAGTAACTATTTATCACCAACATAATGGTTGTATACATCCCTTTTCAAAAACTTAAATAACCACTTAGACAGACAAACTGGATAAACTTAATCAGCAGATATTGATAAACCAAGGGTAAAGTCCATCCTAATTCTAGAAAAAAACTCACTGACCATGGAGTGGATTTACTAAGCCTTGGTGCAGTATCATCCCTCTCGCAGTGCAGTTAGTGTCTGTGTCATCACCTGTCAGCATATTTGTGTCAGTGTCCGGGTGTCTGTATTATCATTAAGTCTCCAGATGTCAGCATCAGTGTCTCTATGTGCAGTCCGTGTGTCAGCATATTCCTGTATGTGGGCATCTGTCAGTGTCCATGTGTCATTGGCTATCTGCATTCATATGTATCTGTATCAGCATCCATGCGTCAACTTGTCAGCATCCGTGTGTCAGCACCTGTGTTTTAGAATCTGTCCATTTGTCAGCATCTGTCTGTGTGCCAGCATGTTGGCATCTGTGTGTCCATGGGTTAGCATCTGTCAGCATACAGTACTTCCCTTCTGTACCGATTTTTGTTGGAAAGGGATTTTTTTTGTGAATGTCCCAACCAAGGGCAGCAATGCCCCGCGACAGGGAGAGGGGCAGTTGGGAGACACCCTGTCAGTTGGTAGAGCACGGTGAATAGACATTTTGTGCCTATGCAAAGCATCTATTTACAGGAGAGAGAGGGGCTGGAGGCATGCCAGAAGCTCACAGAGCACTTAGCATGCCTCCATAATGATGAAAACAGGAGGCATGGCTTGTGGGAGCATTATTCCCAATAAACCTTGCCCCCTCCCAGTGAGGTCACACCCTTTTTCTTGCAGTGGTCTGGCTACGTTGCACAGAAGTCTTAATTCCTTCAGTGTTAAGGGCAGTATGGTGTGTGGCCTACAGAGTAAGGAGCATAAGGGTGCGTGACATACAGTATAGAGCAAAATTTTATGGCGCCCAAGTTCAGCGGCAGTGCGAGATGTGCACCAAACTCAGATGTTTTTTTTAAAGGAGAATTAACTTACAAGGCAAAACCATGCCTTGTATGTTAATTCCCCTTTAAAAAATGCCTGAGTTTGGCAGACATCTCACACTGCACTGAACTCGGGCAGCATTAAATTCCGCCCATAGTGTAAGGTGCATTTAGGTGTGTGGAGTATAGTGTAAGGTTAATTACGGCATGTGGCATATAATGTAAGGGGCATTATGATGTATGATGTAATGTGGAAGGGGCAGGGGGGGATGTGGGCGTCAGAAACTTTTTTGGCTGGGGGGAACAAAATTTATAGTTACCCCGCTTATTGACTGGTACTTTATCTCTCTCAATTCTCAATGCATAGACCTCGAAGTACCAACCAATCAGCTCATAACTGTAATTTTTCAAAGCCTGTAACATATCAGTTAAGAGCTAATTAGCTGGCACGTTACCTCTCCAAGGCTTAATAAATAAATCCTCATATGAGCAAAGTCAAAAAGATTTTGTTTGTGTAGAAAGTCAATCTAATGATTCATGGTTCATCTTTCTCAAACTAAGTAACAAAGTTGACATGCAATAGATAAACTCTCCTTCTTATTACCAATTTTATTTTATGTTATTCTATACAAGTTTTCTCATTTGTAATTTATCAACATTTTAATTTTACTTTAAAGTATTATTTTATACTACCTGATTATCTACCAGATTTTACAATTTAATATATATATATATATATATATGTATATATATATGTATATATATATATATATATATATATATATATATATATATATATGTGTGCTTTGGCTATGCACTTCAATATTTAAGTAATATATTTTGTACTTGGTTGGTTGTAATACATTTTCATTTATAAATAAGTTGTGGCATATATTATCATATAATAGGCAGATATATTATTGCCAATAAATTAAGGATGTGCACTAACACTAATGACCCTCTTATTTCAAAATGCCGGGTCTGTCCCAGGATTCTCTATGAAGGATGTTGCTGGGTCATAACTGGTTTAGACCTAGTTTTCACTGCACCTTACTCCAAGGTTTTTCCTGGGTTGCCCTATTTCCACTGAACCTTGGAAAACTCAGGAAAGCCAAGCAAAACTGGTCAATGTCATCAAAAATGGTTACATCAACATACAGTACCTCAGAAGGACAATCAGCAGCTTCTGGTTTTACCTATGTCTAAAGTCCCAGATAAGAGCCATTTCCACTGCTCTATTATTGGGGTTTTCCCACTAAAACCCTGCTTATTACCTGGGAAAAATAACCAAGGATACTAGACCTGGGATTTTTTCCTTGGAGCCATTTACATTGAGCCAATATATGAATATACCAAGTAATTGCCTGTGTTTTTTCACCAGTGGAAAAGGGGTATGATAAGTTGTCTTTGGATGTTCCTGCTTTCATAAATTAGACAGTGCTCTACATCACTTAATATTCAGTGTAGTCTATCAACCATATGCCCTTAGTAAATTTATACTAATGTATTTTAAATTATAAAACAAACTAAGCTTACCGTGCCATTTGTTGTGGTACTTCCTCAGCAGTCATCGAACATGAAGCGGACACTGCAAAGTAAAAGTGTATAACAATAAAGGATGTTTCTATTTAAAATCAGTTTGAGGTTTTAGTGCATCTGGGCTCTAAAATCTTTATGAAATATCTCATAAGCAAAATAAAAAACTATAAAACTAATAAAACTCAATTGAAATAGTGTAAACTGAAGTGCAGAAATGTTATATTAAAGAAGGACTATTTTTTACCCCTTAGTGTTTATTTAAATATTTTATTATTATTATTATTTTATTATTTATCATTTTATTACTTTATTGATAAAATAAACTGAATGTTTACCTTTTGGTAATCTTGAAACATTTTCTGGAGAAAGTAAATTTATATCTTTGGGTGGTAATCTTAAGGTAAATGACCGTGAAGCAGGGCCAGCAGGACCAGTTCTAATTCCATGCTTTTCAGATTCCTGATAATTATTTTGCCCTGGTACCATCTCTACAATTATTTTCGCACTGTCTTCATTATTAGTCAATAGTCCCATGTGAATAGCAGCCTTGCATATGGAAGATTCCTGAAGAAAAGAGAACCATTCTTAGACATTATCTATCTATCTATCTATCTATCAATAAATATATATATATTTGGTACTTGTTTCCTAGCACGGCCACAATCGCGGGCATCGGGTGTAATTTTTAGTGGTCTGCGACGCGACCGACGCGATGCCCCCGATTTCCCATTGAAATGCATTGAAAAAAGTCAAAATCGGGTCGGTCGCATCGCAGGCGGCTAAAAAAGGCTTAAATGGTCCAGATGCGATGCCCCCGATTTCCCATAGGCTTAAATGGTCCAGACGCGATGCCCCCGATTTCCCATAGGGAACAATGTTAAATGCCTCAATTTACCCAAATCATCATAGGGAACAATGGTAAATGGGCCAGAAACCCCCCAAAACACCCCTGAACAATGAAATGGTCCCCCAAAATTAGTTTACGCCACCCCACGATCAACGTGAACCTGAAGCGTGGCGAGCGCAGCGAGCCCGCGAGGGGCGGCGGTACGCATCCGACCGTTTCATACCCCCACTATCCACGTCGGCGTGGAGTTGAGAATAGAATAGTGTGGCGAGCGCAGCGAGCCACCGAGCCCGAATACCCCCACTATCCACGTCGGCGTGGAGTTGAGAATAGAATAGTGAGCCACCGAGCCCGAAGCGTGGCGAGCGCAGCGTGCCCCGCGAGGGGACGCGGATACCTTCACAGGTAAACGCAACCCTTCGCGGGCTTCACAGGTATCCGCGTCCGCTCGCCACGCTTCGGGCTCGGTGGCTCGCTGCGCTCGCCACACTATTCTATTCTCAACTCCACGCCGACGTGGATAGTGGGGGTATCAAAAGGTCGGAGGACGTGTACCGCCGCCCCTCGCGGGCTCGCTGCGCTGGCCACGTTTCGGGTTCACGTTGATCGTGGGGTGGCGTAAACTAATTTTGGGGGGCCATTTCACTGTTCGGGGGTGTTTTTGGGGGGTTCTGGACCATTTACCATTGTTCCCTATGATGATTTGGGTAAATTGAGGCATTTAACATTGTTCCCTATGGGAAATCGCGGGCATCGCATCGGTACCATCGCACCCGATTTTTTAGTGCATGCGATGCCCCCGATTTTTACTAACGATGCCCACGATCATGATCGGTGTGGCCGTGCTAGGAAACAAGTACCATATATTTATATAGCAAATTACTGTAGGCCATGTGCCTTACAGTGCTGAAACAAAGACAATATAACAGCTAATAATGAGGACAAACATAAATGTATTTTTTTTGGTAGGCTTCTCTCTCTCACAAAATACCATTTGTCAATAGTATTACAGAAATCTAAAAATAGAGAGATAATGATAAACATCATTGGTATAATATCTTCAAGTAGCCATCTTCAGTACTGTATGTGCACCAAACAATAGAGTGCTTAGAAAAAGGTACCATACTACAAAACATTACATTTAATATGGCTTAGCTGAGTTCTTTTAAATGTCAAACAATCCCCAAAGATGTATCAGTTGAGTGTGTATCTTCAATCAAACTCCATTAAAAAGCAGCTGACACAAAGAACTGGATTTAGGTCAAAATTATGTTAGGCCTAGTTCTCCTCCTAGCCAAGTGATATAACTACTTTTGGAGGTCATTTGAGGATATTTAGTCAGCTGGAACATCCTTGGAGGAATGTACTACATTTGGAAGAGTTCAGATGAGCAACATTAGCTTTAGTATCTAATATGAGGCTTTGCTATTTTTTGAGGCACTACATTTTATGGGGGACATAGGTGGATTTTTGAAGGAGATGGCAATCCTGGTTTGCAAAATATATTTAGATAAACCAAAGAAATATATTACATATTATTCAAATGTTTTGTCATTACCAGCATGCCACCTTCAGGGTAATTAATGAAGAAACATAAAGTGAATAATACAGTACAGAAAACAAATAGAAGACCAACCACTGTGTAACTGCACAACTAGACTGTCACATGTAGGTGTTCAACATAATGATGGCATGATGTTAATTCCAAAATGTTGGAATAATGTTTATTATCATCCATCACCAGTTTCCTTGGCATACCAGTAACATTTTTATAAAATGCGTCTATAAGATTAACAGACAAAATCTACAGGATTTTCAATTATTTTTCAAATATTTAATTATTTTAAATTAGTTTCATATAATTACATTTTAAGCTAAATATAATACATTTATCACTTTAAATAGATATAATACTACATCTGGGTATAATTGAGCAAAATACCAGTATAATGATACTACTTTCAAAAAAACAAAATGCAGTTTTAGAAAAATAATGCAAAATATACTTTGTGAAAATAGCTCATGTACTGTACATGCTATTTTCCCCTTTAAATGCATGTGTGTACATCATAATGCTAACTAGACACACAAGCAGCCTTTTGCGATTAAAATTCTATATATCATGCATATATACTGTATGCAGTTGTGATTTTATCTGCATAAAAATGTTTTATTGTGTTTTCTAGCCAAACAGTGTAACATTTTTTATGCAAAAATAGTCGCATACAATGATACGTGGCTTGCCTCTAATTGCGACTGTATCTGCAAACAGATACAATGTGCATAACATGCACTTAATGGGGAAAAACTAGGAAAATGACGTGTACAGTACATGAGCTATTTTGACAAATTAAAGAATATTTTACATTTTTAAGGTTAGAAATCATTTTTTGAAAGTTTATTTATTACAAATATGCCATCATTTTGTACTTGGGAGTTAATTTAAACATTGCCAATTATAACTCATCAAACAAACCAGCTCTAATTATGCCTGACTTTATAGAGTCATTTTGTGTGAGATATACGTTGCATTCCAATTGGTCCAAATAAATCAGGCATTTACTTTTCTAAAAATTGGCAAAAGTC
Organism: Crinia signifera; assembly: GCF_055691185.1. Classification (NCBI taxonomy): domain Eukaryota; kingdom Metazoa; phylum Chordata; class Amphibia; order Anura; family Myobatrachidae; genus Crinia; species Crinia signifera. The sequence continues at coordinate 134,618,427 of NC_139224.1, read as the reverse complement.
ACATACAATTTGCATATTGAGTGTAAAAATTGCACATTGGACAAGTTCTGGAAAAAAGTTGAACATTCTAGTGTCCAAGTTGGAACAACTTTTATTGCAGCAAAAATTGTCTCTTATTGCATCTCGGCCCTAGTCTCAATACATCATGCATCATGAAAAACCTGTAGCTAGCTAGCAATGTGTTTGAGTGGAATGTGCATCTTATAAGCAATGCAATAGGACAAGTTTGCATCGATTGATTTGATATGCAACACTTGTATATCTGTGTGTGACCACAGCAATAGTGTATGAGGACACATCTGTAACCAATATTCATTTATTTGACTTACTTTTGTTAATTATTTTTAAATATTGTATTTTAACCACCAGAAACACTTTAAAGACTCATACTGTAGCCTAAATCAATTTGTAAATCAATTTTGTGAAATGATTGGAAATAAGGCTTTTAACATAATTTGTATTTGTATGCATTTCACCCATTTGCTATGTAATTTCTAATTTAAAACACAGCCCAATTGCTGTGTTTTAATTCAGTCATATTTCCAACTCACAATCCTGTAGATGTCGCTTCCCCACACATATCCTGGTTCATTAAGGCATCCTCTTGGACATTTCACTCTAAAAAAATCCCAACAGAATCTGTCAGTAAAGAAAGCTTTAGTTTTCAAACATAGGGGGTTATTCAGACCTGATTGAACTGGTGCTAATTTTGGAGCCTTGCAATCAGGTAATCACTGCCCCACCAAACAAAGGCCTTGACAAAGGCCCTAAGTGGCCGAAACACGTTGGAGACAGTACTCCCACAGTACTCACGCACCATCACACAGAAGCAGAGGCATAGTCTCCTCCGCATACGAGTGAGCGCATAGACCTCCGGTGACGTCACCCCGGAAGCAGCGTTCTCGCGAGCGCTACATCCAGGAAGTACTGTCCCGCACACAAAAGGTCTGTGGAGCCGGAACAACAGGACAATCGATTCAACTCCATGGCAGCCGGCATCGCACTGCCGGCTACAGGAAAACAGACTTCCGGGACGGAAGGCTGAGCATCCCCCTCTTGCGACCTCAGCAGACCGCATGGACAGGGTAAGAAGTAAGCGAGTGGGACGCCGCTCCTTACTCCATCAATACCCGCCCCCCCTGCTGAACACAAGGTTACAACTCAGCTGGACTCGTTACCACTCCTCCGTCGACGGGCAGAACTTTACCCACGAACCTGCACCTGTTTGAGACATAAACCCCAGAGGGCTTATAGTTTAAAAGAGGCCTGCTGGCACTCTTACACCCCGCAGGAGCACAAGTACTGCAGGGCTCATCCAGGCCGCAGCTTAGAGACTTACCCACCTCAAATGAGACATAAGTCTGCATAAGACTTATGGTAGAAAGGAACCTGCTGGCTTCCTCATTCCCTCGAGGCTCATCATGAGGTCATTGACATTGCAGACATTAACCTACTTACAAAAGTGTGTGTTTTCACTTCTTATTGTACATTATTCTAATAAACATTTCTTATTTGCAATCAAGATTTACTCACTAGCTTTCTTAAACCTCCTTAACATCAGCATACACATCATTAGTCACAAGGTGAGCGCTTAACTATAACCTATTATTTTTGCCCCACCAGAGTGTGTCTGACCTGTTCAAGGCTGCAAAAATATAGCAGGACAGCAAATAGCTCTAAATCCATTTGAACCTCACTCACCATTGAATGATTTTTTCACTGTGTGCTGTCTGTATGTAGCTCAGGACTTAGGGTGGGATGTACTTAGCCGAAAATGATGGCAAAACCCCCGTTTTACTGCATTTTCATATGTACTAAAACCCTACCGCGTCACCGCAGGGCAGAGTATCGCCACCTTCGGCTGGCGATACCCTATAAAGGCCTATGGGCTGTGATGTATACATCCCGCCCATAATCAGAGGGTGCAACACAAACAGTCTGATCAAGGCTGGAGCTGAAAAAAGACTTGCGTCCATCTACTTCAACCTAGGCTGTTTTGGTAGGTTCTGATATTTTAAAGACAGATTATATTTTTTATTTGTACCCATGGATGTTTTTATCTAGTAAGTGTTTGTCCAACTTTGTTTTGAACGTATTTATTGAGCCAGCCGACACCACCTCTCCAGGAAGAGAGTTCCAGTGTTTGACTGGAAATTTTTTCTTCTAGCTGAACAAAATCTTTTTTCTTCTAATCTATACTCATGCCCTCGCGTCCTAGATTCCTTTCTAGTAGAAAAAAGGGTGTGTGACAGTTCCTTATATTGGCCCCTGATATATTTGTACATGTTGAGCATGTCCCCCCTTAGACGTCTCTTTTCTAATGTAAATAGTCCCAAATTGCTTACTCTCTCCTCGTAGCTTAAAGTCTCCATTCCCCTAATAAGCTTTATTGCTCGTATTTGGATTTTTTTCTAATTCTATGATGTCCTTTTTATAGTGTGGGGCCCAGAATTGTACTCCGTATTCGAGGTGAGGTATTACCAATGCTTTATACAGTGGCATAATTACCCTTGAGTCAATAGTTTCCATTCCCCTTTTAATGCTTGCTTAAATTTTGTTGGCCTTTTTTGTTGCTACATTACATTGGGCACTACACACCAGTTTGCTGTCCATTTGGACTCCTATATCCTTTTCGAGTATGGAATTACCCAATTCCTCTCCGCTAAGGTTATAACTAGCACACTGGTTGTGTCTCCCAAGGTGCATAACCTTACATTTATCCACATTGATCCTCATCTTCCACTTTTTAGCCCACTCCTCTAGATTTGAAAGATCCTTCTGAAGCGTGGTGACACCTTCTGATGATTTATTAACTTTGCTAAGTTTTGTATCGTCTGCAAAGATGGATACATTGCTGAGTAACCCCATCCCAATATCATTAATAAAAATGTTAAATAAAATGGGCCCTAAAACCGAACCCTGGGGCACTCCACTTAGTAATGGTATCGTATCTGATATGGCACTGTTCACAACCAACTCTTTGTTAACTATTACACAGCCAATTTCCTACCCATCTGCAGATATTTTCACCCAATCCTAGGTCCTCCATTTTATTAATCAAACTCTTGTGTGGGACAGTATCAAATGCTTTAGCGAAATCTAGCGAAATCACATATACATTGTTTCCATTATCAAGGTTTTTGCTAACCTCTTCATAGAACCCTAGTAGATTAGTTTGGCATGAACAATTTTTCACGAACCCATGTTGGTTAGTACTGAGTAGACGGTGATGGTCTAAATATTCCTGGACACCATCCCTTAAAAATCCTTCAAATAGTTTACCCACAATTGATGTTAAACTAATGGGTCTGTAATTAGCGGGATCCTCCTTTTTTCCTTTTTTGAATATTGGCACTACCTCTGCTATTCTCCCATCTTTTGGTACTTTACCTGACGATAGTGACTTGCTAAAGATATAATGTAGGGGGGTAGCTAGTTCATCCCTTACTTCCATTAGTACCCTCGGATGAATCCCATCTGGCCCCGGTGATTTATTTGTTTTGATTTTGCTGAGCCTCAGTATTATTTCCTCAGGCATGAAATCCACAATGAGATCTGGCTTATTTGTCCCATTTGTGGTAGATGTTCGTTCCACAGTCTGCTCTCCCTTAGTAAATACTGATGAGAAGAACTCATTTAACAGTTTTACTTTTCCCTTATCCTCTGTAACACTTTTTCCACTGTTATCAGTTAATGGGCCTATGTTTTAATTAATTATATGCTTACTATTTATGTATTTAAAAAACTTCTTGGGGTTGGTTTTGCTTTCAGTGGCTATGCGCTCTTCATATAATTTTTTAGCTGCTTTGATTACCCCTTTACAAGTTTTGTTTGATTCTTTGTATTTTGTATTTTGCGAACACCTCCTCATTTAAGTTATTTTTATAGAATTTAAATGCTCTTGTTTTTTTGTCCAACCATGGTGGCTTTTTTTATTGCATTTACCCTTATTTACTTTAGGAATGTATTTAATAGTTAATGAATCAAGCACCTTTTTTAGAGTATCCCACATTTCCTCTGCATTTTTTCCTCCCTCCATAACTGTTTCCCACCCAATTCCTTTTATGGCTTCCCTGAATAATTCAAAGTTCGCTTTTCTGAAGTTTAGTATTTTTGCTGATCGTTTTTTATGTAATTTACTGAAGTTGATTTCCAGTGAAACCATATTGTGATAACTGCTCCCTAGTTGTTCATTTACTTTTGTTTTTGAAACTAAGTCTATGTTATTTGTTAATACTAAATCCAAGAGTGCCTCATCACGAGTTGGAGCTTCTACCGTTTGTGTAATAAACTGATCTTTAAGTAAGCTTAAGAGCCCATTGCTTCTTGCTGTTTTACATGTTTCGTTTTCCCAATCAATGTCGGGTAAATTAAAATCCCCCATAATTAATACCTGACCCTGATTTGATGATTGTTTGATTTGGTTTAAAAGAAGATACTCTTCCCTTTCGTTTATGTTCGGTGGTCTATAGCATAACCCTATTATAATTTAGTTTTTTTGTTTTTTTTATTATTGTCGGTTATCTCTGCCCACACTGCCTCTGAGTTATCTTCTTCTGTATCTGTGCTCATTTTTTTCTCACACGACGTTGTTATTATTTACATATAGGCACACACCCCCCGCCCCTTCTATTTTCCCTGTCTTTCCTGTAGAGTTTATATCCCTCCATGCTTAATGCCCAGCCGTGCGACTTATTACACCATGTTTCTGTAATACCAATGATGTCGTAATTGTCTCTACTGACCACCGTTTCTAGCTCCCCACTTTTACCCACTAAGCTTCTTGCATTAGCCAGTAAGGATTTAAATTTATGCTTATTTTTAGATATATCTCTAACATTATGTTTAATTTCTCCCCAAGACTCATTTGTATTCTTTACTAACTTCCTCGTTCCCGCCTCCCCCTCAATAGACTCCAGCCCTTCCCACCATGCTCACTGCCTGACCTATTTACAGTTTTGGAAATTCTTCCTCTGTCCTTCACTCCTTCCCGTATACTAAGATCATCTGTACCTAAGAATTGTAATGGGGTAACGTGACTTACTGTATTACATGACATTCCTGATGCACCCTGGGAGTTACCCCCAAATTTACCCTTGTTATATCCCAGGACATTGTCTGTGTCTCTGTCCTCCCCCTTCTCCTTCCCCCATTTGATTCATGATCCCAATCCAGCTTCTCTCACTGCTGGTCCCATGATGTCTTGCTACCCCCCCCCCCCGTCGCCTAGTTTAAAATCTCCTCCAACCCTCTAACCATCCATCCCCCCAGCACCAAAAAAGATGGCGCCTGACCGAGAAGTCCACCCAGTGTTCCATGAACATGAATCCCTCTTTCCTTCACCAGTCCTTAAGCCACACATTTACCTCCCTGATCTCCCTCTGCCTCCCTGGCACTGGTAATATTTCCGAGAAAATTACCCTAGATGTCCTTACCTAATTCCCTATACTCTTTCTTGAGGACATCCCACCTACCATTAACTTTGTTGTTGGTGCCGATGTGCACCAAGACTGCCCGGTTGCTACCAACCCCTCTCAACAATCTGTCTACTCGGTCCGCGATGTGCTGTACCCGAGCACCCGGGAGGCAACAAACCGTGCGGCGATCACGGTCCCAATAGCAGATTGCCCTGTTTGTTCTCCTAATGATAGAATCCCCTACCACCACTATCTGCCTTGGTACCTCACTATCTGTCATCCCATTTGAGCTAGAGCAGGGGTGGCCAAACCGGTCCTCGAGATCTACCAACGGTACATGTTTTCCAGATCACCTAGCTGGTGCACAGCTGTAGTCTTTACTAACTGTCACATTTTCAAACCTGCTGCATTCACTCCTACTTTAGATCCACAGGTTGCCTGGAAAACATGTACCGTTGGTAGATCTTGAGGACAGGTTTGGCCACCCCTGAGCTAGAGGAACGGCTCCTCTGGGTGCTAGAGGCAACAGTCTCCTCCAGCTCCGTCATTTTGTCGCTATCCTCCACCCAAACTTCATCCAACCGGGCAAATTTATTCAGGTGTGATAGATCCGAGATGTCGTGCCTGTCCCTCCTGACCCTCTTGTTTCTCCTTCTGACCGTGACCCAGCTGGTTACCTGATCCTCCTCATCTACCGATGGTCCCATCTGCAACTCCTCCACCATTCTATCTAGGCTTTGCTTAAGATTAGAAATGTCTCTCAGTCGCTGAACGGCCCACTCTAGATCAATGACATGGGCTTCCAGGGCGGTCGTTCGCTCACATCTCATACAGATGTATTCGCACTGGGACTCTTGCTCCAGATGCACATACATCTTGCACGACATGCACTAAGTGAGGTTTTCAATCAGGGCCCCACCCATTTTATCTATCTCCCTTCAACTCACCCCTACTATACAATAGAAAATAAAATTACACTGCAATTACACACTACAGATGATTACTATCAAATAATAGTTTGTTGATACTTATCTGTTCCTACTGCTGTAACACACTCCTGGTGACCTCACGCCTGATGAGTTTGCAGTATCAACAGCAGGGTTTTTATCTCAGTCCTCAAGTCTACTCCATACCCATCCGCGATGTCACAGACCCTCCCCTGCAAATGCTTAGGAAAGCCTGCATTTTTCCTGACACTCTAGTAAAATGTGACCCCTCCCCAACACTGGCTTCCTGTCAATCAACTTGCAAATTGCTAGTTGTTTGAAATATGCTGAATTTTATTGCAGGATGGCATCGCGTATGTGCACTACGATCCATACACATGCACATTCATTCGTTAAATGCTCTTGCTGTGAATTCGCAGCTGAATAATCAGGACTGAATAACCCACTTAGCCATTACAATACGCACATACTGTACTTACTCTGTGACTTCTTCATGAAGTTGTTTTGCAGATGAAGAACATTGCAATTTTACTGTTAAATACAAAATAAATATAAGATTCACAAATATAACATACATTTATGCAACACATATAACAACAGTGAGGTGGCTTATGGGGCATGTTTCTGAAACACAATCCAGAACTAAAGCAACTATGATGCTGCTAGAGTCAGGAACAGACCACCCCAAGGACCATTCCAGCTCAAAACACTGGGCTCAGGCAGCCTGGACTGACCCTACAAATGGTGATGCAGTGTTATAACATCATAGGGCATAATTAAGACTTTATATCAGGGCAATTTTTTCTCAAGTTGGGCAAAACCATGTGCACATCAAGGGAGGCAAATGTAACAGAGAGGGTTAGATTTTCAGAAAAAAATTGTCCTACAATCAGGTCTGAATTAGGCCCACTGAGGTCTATCCTGAGGGGCTGTAGAAAATGACCAGGGGCTGTGGGCTGTGGAAGGTTCCTAGGAGTTTAGGACTGTGTTGGCGGGCTGGGGGAGGTGATTAGGGGCAGAGAGCTGTACTGACTGTGGAAAGTGACCAAAGGCTGAGTGAAAAAAGTGGGGGGAAAAAACTGTTGAAGGAGACATGGGGCAGAGGGCTGTGGAAAGTGATCAGGAGCTGAGCTGGGAGGTCATGAAAGGTGACCATTGGCTGAAGTAGATGATCTCAGGCTGAGATTGGTGATCTAGGGTTGTGTGGGTAGTAAAGTACTATGAAAAATTATTAAGATCTGTCTGATTTGGCAGGTGATGAGGGGCTGTGAAAGGTGATGAGGGGCTAAGTAATGTGATTAAATACATAGGAAGGTGATGAGGACAGTAATACAGCAGCGGGGCTGAGGAAGGTGTTGAGGGGCTGAAGTGAAAAAAGCTGAGTATGGTGATTATGTGCTTTTGTGTAAGGGAGTGAGCAGGACCAAGTTTAAATCTGGAGGAAGGAACTTGCTTATTTTGGACTGTATATTATGGTTTTCTGTAGGAGCCACAATGTGTGTGTTTGGTTTTCCAGTGGGGGGTCAAAGTATTTTTTTGTGCATTTTTTTTTACTGGAGGTGTCTGTTTTGTTACTACTGGTCCCCACAAACTCATCCTTGGTTAGTAACAACTCATGTTTATATAAAGACATACATGAAATTCTAGATACTGTACATATTTTTTTCAAGATTTGGACAATCCATTACAAAACATTTTAATGATTTCTTGTGCACACAAATGTTTTAAGTACCAACTTTTTAATTATGTTATTGTTTACTAAGCAGTATAATATGTAAAAGATGTTTAAGTGATAGCAGTTTACATAAAAAAATGTTTAAGACAAACCCATATGTGATCCTTTTATTACTTATTGAATGCAAAAAAGAAATTAAAAGACTGCCAAAAGCAATTCAAATTGCTCAAAAATTTTAGCAAAATATTATAAATACCATATGTGCACATGCTCTCTATAAATGTAACACTTTTACAGTTGATTCTAGATTACCTGGTTGTTTATTCGATTTGTTATCTGTAGGATAAGAAGATTCCAGTTTGTTTGTGGGCTCCAAAGAATTTGATATGTCTGAGGATTCAGGTGACACTTTAGTTCTTGGTTTACGGACCTCAAATGATCCAGACCAAGTGCCAAAATTATTGGTTTTTACACCATTCTTTGTAGCTTCATTGTAACTGTCTTGACCTGGTTTCTTTTCTATGACAATGAGTCCTCCCTTATCATCTATTACTCCTTCATGAATACCTGCTCTGCACATTGAAGAATCCTAGAGGAGAAAGAGTTTAAAAAAAATGTATTGAAACCAAAAAATAATATCAAACTAGACCACTGCTGTTCCCAATAGATTATTGATCCACACACACAAATTCACATGCTAGCACCAGTGGCAATAATTAAAAATGTTAAGAAACTTGAAATTCTGTATATAGTAGGGTACAAAATAATTTTTCTACCAAATGTGATTTCTGTGAAATATTGTATGTGTTTCCTGTGATGGGATTATGTAGCTCCAAATAATAAACTAAAGAAAAATTAACTGGAAAATAAAAAAACTTTAGTATACTTTACTCAGTTAAAATCTATTTATTTTATCCTCCTAAATATTGGACACCTTAATTTCATATGCCAATTGTACCTGTGTACATTATAAGATACATGTAGAAATGACATTATATATAGTAATGGGAGAACCTTGCATCAGTAATATCCATTTTGGTACAATTTGGTCTTCATTCCTGGTGCATTTTAATACAAAATAGGCTACTTCAAAAGGGATCTTAAAAAATGTTTCTGTTCAGCAATACTGGAGGTCAAAATTATATCTGCTTTTAGAATTGGGGCTGGATATTCAGGCAAATACTCCAACTACCAGCTTACCCACCAAAATGGAAAAAGTATGAGTTTTTTTTAATAAATTAGTTATAAGGAAATGCAGATCAAACATATATCTATCATACATTGCTCAGTAAACTTGTGAATTTTCTGTAATTATGAAAAATCTGAACTCCCAGATAATTAGAAAATTAAACATATTGCAAAATGCAAATTAATAATAATGGTGGATGGAAACCAGGAACAAAAGCAAATTATTGTGTATATTCAATTCATTTTTACAGCATAACATCAAAACTCATCATTAATTACTTAGACAGCAAACACTGAGAAGTCAGATTATCTGAGTTTATTATATCATCTGTAAAGATGGTTACCATCTCATAGAGGGCTCCTACATTGAAGATCTAAACTAATTGAATTTGTGTATTCAAATGACCACAGGCAGGACTTCTACATTTAAGATATAAACTTGTGTATTCAAATGATCAATTGCAAAAGAGACACAAGAAAGAGACAAGGGAAAAGGGAACATTTCCAAATATCCTTATGCAAAATATATTACCGAGCAGGTTTTTATTTTATTGATATAATAAATGTACCTGCCATTCTAATGTAGAAAAAGATTCTATAATCAAAATAATATAGTGGGTATCTAATACTGGTATGGGTCTCTAATTATTAATGTCCACATGAGAAATGTAACTTAATATATTTAAGATATACTATAAGTTAAGTAGTAACAAAATTAAGATGATATACAAATCTATTAAGTTTCCTTGCGTATAAATGAATAATGGAAATAGGTTTACATAAGTTACAGAAAGTAGTAGAGGGTTAAACGCAATGGCATATCCAATCTATCTGGTAAAGGAAGGAGGAGTGCCCAGGCTGTATTTGAAGACAGTGTTAGAACCATAATGCAGGTTTCATGCCATCATCCAGGGAGACAAGATTCAAGAAACACCTATTCCTGGGTCAAACAGTCCAACATGCTTCAGAGAGAACTTCTGGTTATTAATTAAGGTTTACATATATAGCTATAAAATAAACCCAGGCACCTTTCAAATGGGAGCAATGGAAAGTCTGCCAGTGCATAGACTAAGACATAATGGTGGATTTTACTAGTGATTCTCTATGCCTGCAGCCCCTGGGTAAAAACAGACCCTAGTTATATGCATTATATGTGTTCTTTCCAATGAGGGAGAGAATATCATAAAAAGATACTTTGCTTTTCAACTATTTTAATAATGGAATATCTTTGACATATATATATATATATATATATATATCTAAAAGAAAGTAGAGAAGGTGCGCTTCATGGTGCATTAACGATGTAGATTTTTATTGGACATACAATATCCCAGGTAAAATAGTCAAAAAGACTAGTACCATAAAAAATGACACTGTGGGCTGGTTACCACACGACAATAGCATAAAGCCAAAGCAAAACTGCTCACGATATCCGGGGACACACGGCTGGAATGGACCACCAAGGAAGCCGCCACGCTGGCTTGCTGGACGGCAGGCAGGGGACGTCACAAACCGCAGACACGAGGATGCCGGAGAAAAGATCAGCTGGACGGACACGTCATAAGCCACGCCCTGACGCGTTTCGTCGTAAGACTTCGTCAGAGGGCGTGGCCATGACGTGCACCAGGCCAGCTTATATTGGACCTGATCTGTCAATCAAGACAGACGCGATGTGGGAATCCCACTACGTAGCGCGTAAAGGGGAGGAGGCTAAGAATGCCTATATTGATAGAAGGCAATACATATGGCCAAATGCTTATAATATACCCGGTGACAAGTTTTTCTATCACCGCAATAAAACTGAGGAACGGACATTGAATCAGGTCCATAACCAGGTGATCGTGAGCAGATTTTTACAACAAATACATACTTATTTTGCCACTGTCCTAAGATCACATACAACACAACAGATGTATATAAAAATTACATATAAAAGAACACATTTATAAAAAATTACATATATAAAAAAAAATTTTTCATATAAAAAAACGGAAGATTCCATAGTAGCATATTTAATCCGGTATACCAAAACCTATATATAGATAGGTATAAGAGAATAATAACCCGGCATACATAAATACAAAAATATATATATATATAAAACACCAGGCACACAAAGAAAGCGTATTCGCAAGAAACTACACATCCCAGCGCGTCTAGGGCAGAGCTCACGTTGGAATGACCATTTGGTATACATATTAAAAAAGGACAAAAATATGTATATATAAAAAGGAGAAAATATATAAATATATACTTTGTCAATTGATAAATGGGGTAACCTCATATCCCTCATTTAGCCCCTCTGGAGCCAATGTATTTAATTTGAGTATCCAGGTGGTTTCCCGTTTAAGCAAGTATTTTTCCCGGTCACCTCCACGTTTATTGGGCTGAATACATTCAATACCTCTAACACGAAGGCTGGAGGGATCGCAGTTGTGTGTTTCCTTAAAATGTCTAGAGACACTATGATTAGTAATTCCGTGCTTTATGTTACGGACATGTTCTAAAATGCGGATCTTTAAGCATCTCTTTGTTTTTCCGATATATCGGAGTCCGCAGCCGCAAGTCAATAAATAAACAACAAATGAAGAATTACAATTAATGAAGCTAAGTATCTTGTGATCTGAACCCTCAATAATAGAGCCCTTCTTCATGAGGGGACATATTTTACACCTATTACAGGGAAAGGAACCATGGATAGTGAGAAAAGAATTGGGTTTTGGCCCTCTATCTAGGGGCTGTAGTTGACTTTTAGAAACCATGGACTTAATGGTTTTAGCCCGTCTAAACACCATCTTGGGTCTATCTGATAAATGGTCAGCCAGGACTGGGTCCAATTTAAGGACATTCCAGTGCTTATTTAAGATGGATTTTAGTTCCCTTTCGTGTGTGTTATACTGTGTAATAAACAGTGTGTCAGACGGTTTTTTTGGGAGACTAACATTCACAGTGGATGTATCAGCAGATCCATGAATGGGTTTCAGCAAATTTTTTCTCTCAAGGGTCCGAGATCTTCGAAGTGCACCCTGTATGATTCTGCTGGGGTATCCCCTCTCCTATATATATATAATATTTTGGGGTGGTTTCTATAAATAGTGGGTACATTGCTCAAAATGCATGCTCTCATTGTACATAATAATAATAATATTAATAATAATAATTTGACAGGTAGGAATGCAGCTATCTTCAGCATGTAATTCTGCTACATTATTACTATCCTAGTCAGCAGTGGGGGATTATAATATACATTAATAAGATGCCAAAGTCATCTCTCATTACGGACTTAAGTAAAATGATGTCTTACACAAGCTGATCATCTTACTTTACAAAATAATGTGCATTACATAACATTTTCAATGGTGAAATATAAACATTAATAGGCAGCCTTATTATAATTTACTTAATTTAAAAGTTACAACAGATTATTTTTATCTTACATCCGTATAGGTCTTAGTTCCCCAAACTGATGCTTTATCCTTAAGGCACCCAGGTGGACAAAATATTCTAAAAATTGAAAAAAGAGAAAGTTTCTGGGTTTTACTATGTTTCACACAGCATTATGCACTTTCCAATATTATATTTTTTTCATATTTTCTCCAAATAGTTATTTAGAAAACATGACTTACTCAGCAACATCTTCTTTTATGTCTTTTGCAGCTATCGAACAAGTTGTTTTTTCTGAAAAAAAAAGTATTAAGAAACACATCAGATATTAATTTATTATTTTGTACATTTTCTTTTTAAATGGTGTACAGTTAAATTGTACTCAATATTATTTGGCTATACCACACATATTTGTTTGTTACTTTGTCTTTATTAGAATATTCACCTTTTCCCAAAATCGATTATTATCTCTACTATTTCCCTGCTCTCCCTAAATTATTTCTTTAACTTGCTTGAGTGGGGTTTAACTGATGTTTGGGGCCTTTCTGGGAAAGCTCCAAAAGAATCTGTTGAACATGAGTCAGCATATGAATTTATCTTCTGTAACTTAGATAGGTTTTAGATCTGACTTTAATAGAAAAAGTAATATTCCATCCAAGTAGTCAGATTAGTTTACTCCTAAATTGACCATGTAGTTTATTCCAATGGTTGACATAGTATAGCTGTAAATCTCCAAATGTCTCCTATAAGTCATCGTAACTGGAACCAACTACTCCAAATAATTGTGTTTAATGATTGCATTATAAACTAGACCGGTACTTGTGGATAATCACGGCTCCCACGATGTGCATCGCATAGCAAAAAATCGCATCGCATGCGATTTGATCTCATGCGATCGCATGCGTTTTTTTAACAGAAAAGCATCCAAATGCATTGAAATTAGTATCAAACATGTTCAATGGCCCCCAAATGTCATTGTTGAGGCTGTACCACCCCCAATATCAACGCGAACCCGAAGCGTGGCGAGCGCAGCGAGCCCTCGAGGGGCGGCGGTACGCGTCCTATGACCTTTTCATACCCCCACTATCCACGTCGGCGTGGAGAATAGAAAGTGTGGCGAGCGCAGCAAACCACCGAGCCGGAAGCGTGGCGAGCGCAGCGAGCCCCACGAGGGGACACGGATACCTTCACAGGTATACACGTCCCCTTCGCGGGCTTCACAGGTGTCCTCTGCGCTCGCCACGCTTCGGGCTCGGTGGCTTGCTGCACTCGCCACACTTTCTATTCTCAACTCCACGCCGACGTGGATAGTGGGGGTATGAAAAGGTCGTAGGACGCGTACCGCCGCCCCTCGCGGGCTCGCTGCGCTCGCCACGCTTCGGGTTCACGTTGATAGTGGGGGTGGTACAGCCTCAAAAATGACATTTGGGGGCCATTGAACATGTTTGATACTAATTTCAATGCATTTGGATGCTTTTCTGTTAAAAAACGCATGCGATCGCATGAGATAAAATTGCATGTGATGCGATTGCATGCGATTGCATGAGATCAAATCGCATGCGATGCGATCGCATGCGATTTGGTAAAAAAAACTGCAAAAATCGCATCCAATCGCATGCCATCGCATGGCACTATATATGGCATGCAATGGCATGCGATGGGAGCCGTGATAATCCACAAATACCACTAGACCTTCTATGACTAGCTCCAATGAAAACTACATTTGATTGAAGGATTATTATTGGTGATTATTTGTACAGTAGTCAGTTAATTGTGTTAGCTAATACACTGTTAGGAGAAGGATAGGATTAAAGGATAAGTGTAAATGCTGAAATAAGTGAGAATATTACTTTATTCCTTGAAGGGGAATAGCTTTTATTTAATTTCCACTTAAAGATGTTTCAACAATATATTCAAAAAAATACTATGAACTTAAGATAAAAAAGAGAAACATTTCTAAAAACTGATTGCTATGAGTACCACCTCTTTTTATACAGATATCTACAGAACAGGTCTCCTAAATGTCCTTAAATACTGTATGTTTCAATTTCACATTTATTTCTGAAAAGATTCAATAAGATGAAACACACATGTACTTACAATTAGACCTTTAGTGTCTCAGAATAATTGTATATAATCACCTTCTGGTAGTCTGTAGACTGGTTCATAAATAATTTCAACAAATTCTTCAATGATGATGTTTTCTTCTACTATAAATGACCATGGAGCAGCACCAGAGGATCTTGTTGTTATACCATTTTGCCTAGATTCTGGGTAAGATTTCTGACCTGGCACCCTCTTCACTAGTACAACTCCACCCCTTTTGTCCAGTACACCTTCAAACATTGCTGCTTGGCACACTGAAGACTCCTGATTTTCACAAATAAATATGAAATATGGGAATTATTTCATTTGCTTATTGTAAAATGATAGTGTAACATTGTCTCTTTGCCTGATACAACCTTGTTAAAAATGAAAAGGAATTATTTTAATGGAAACGTACCATGTTGAAAGGGCCTGAACCCCAAACTGTATGTTCTTGTTTGTGGCAGTCTGCTGGACATATCACTCTATAAAAGATGTACATAACTATTTAATGAGAATGCACACGGCAGCAGTAGCAATATAGATGTGTTGGTGAGAGCTGTATACTTACTCTGTCTCTGGGTCAAGTAATTGTTTGGCAGAGGTTAAGCAATCATTCTTCACTGGGAAAAAAAATATATAAAAATCAGTATACACTGTATGTGTTGCCCTCAAATTAGTAAGCACAGGACATGTTTCTGGTGTACATTCTTTAAAATCCTACATCTAGTACAATTGATAATACTTGATGATTTTTTTGTAACAAAACAGAGACCTCTAGATGCCAATTTCAGGGGTATTCAATCTGGGATTCTGATTCCCGACAGTCAGAATACCAGCCCTTTTCGCTGGCCTCTGACACTAATTCGACTGTTGGTAATCAATGTACCGACAGTTGAGTGTTGAAAAGTCCTGTAATCTGTGAAAGTAGCTGCAAATTGTTAAAAAATGGATGTGATTTTTACAATCCACAGCCATTTCTGACAAAGCAGATCCAACTTTAAAAAAATGTCAGCTCTAACAGCCTTCATTGTTTTGGTAATGGCAGCATTGCTGTTGTTAATGACAGCAATGAATAGGTGAGTGCCAATATTTCCCCTGTCAGGAAATATCATCACAGATTGAATACCACTCATCAACAAATCAGAGTGTCGTTATACTTGAAACATAACCTTTATTAATGGTGGTCTCTACCAAAGTTAAAAGTTGTTCTTTTTTGCCAATATGTTAAGAGCTATATTTTTGCATAACTCTGCAGTTGCTCTTTGTAAACTTAGAACTTTTACAATTGATTCTTAATTACCTGGTTTTTTCTTGGGTTTTTTATCTGCAGATGGTTGTTTATCTGTAGATTTTGATGGATCTGGTTTCTTTGTGGGTTCTGAAGGTTTTGATATGTCTGATGGTTCAGAGGACACTGGACTTCTTGGTTTACGGATCTCAAATGATCCTGACCAGGTGCCATGTTTATTTGTTTTCACACCATTCTTTGTATCATCATTGTAACTGGGTTGACCTGGTTTCTTTTCCATGACAATGAGTCCTCCCTCATCACCTATTACTCCTTCATGAATAGCTGCTCTACAAATGGAGGAATCCTAGAGAAGACAGAATTTTTTTAACGTTTAAAAAAAATAATAATATCAAACTGTTCTCTATTGATCCATACACACAAACACAAATACCATAACTGGTGGCAATAATTAAAAAATGATAATAATGAAAGATACTTAAAATTCTTCATGTAATAGGGTGCATATATAGCTTTTCTAAGAAATGTGGTTTCTGTGACAAATGTGTCATGTGATGGTATAATGCGGCTCCAAAAAATAAAGAAAAATGAATTGGAAAAGAAGAACCAACAGTGGACTTTATTCCTTGAAAATGTATATATTTTATCCTGCAACACCTATAACACATTACATGCATATGCTAATTGTACCTGTGGTCAGGATTTAAAAGTATATGATGCAAGGTGGAAATTATAGTATAAATTGAAAACGGAGAACATTGCATCATTAATATCCATTTTGGTTGACTTTGGTCTTTATTCTTTGTATATTTTATTTTGCTTTTCAACTAATTCAATAATTGAATGTCTTTGACATATGTTGTTTTGGGGTGGTTTCAATAAATAGTGGGTACATTGCTCACAATGCATACCCTCATTGTAGATAATAATAATTATTTGACAGGTCAGAATGCAGCCATTTTCAACATGTGATTCTGCTATTAATCATATCCAAGTCAGCAGAGGGGAATTACAATATACATTAATAAGATGCCATAGTCATCTCTCATTACTGACTGAAGTAAAATGATGTCTTACACAAGCTGATCATCTTACTTTCCAAAAAAATGTGCATTACATACCATTTTCAATGGTGAAATATAAACAACAATAGGCAGCCTTATTATAATTTACTTCATTTAAAAGTTACAACAGATTATTTTTATCTTACATCCGTATAGGTCTTAGATCCCCAAACTGATGCTTTATCCTTAAGGCACCCAGGTGGACAAAATATTCTAAAAATTGAAAAAAGAGAAAGTTTCTGGGTTTTACTATATTTCACACAGCATTATGCACTTTCCAATATTATATTTTTTTCATATTTTCTCCAAATAGTTATTTAGAAAACATGACTTACTCAGCAACATCTTCTTTTATGTCTTTTGCAGCTAATGAACAAGTTGTTTCTTCTGAAAAAAAAAAAAAAAAAGTATTAAGAAACACATCAGATATTAATTTATTATTTTGTACATTTTCTTTTTAAATGGTGTACAGTTAAACTGTACTCAATATTATTTGGCTATACCACACATATTTGTTTGTTACTTTGTCTTTATTAGAATATTCACCTTTTCCCAAAATCTATTATTCTCTCTACTATTTCCCTGCTCTCCCTAAATTACTTCTTTTAACTTGCTTGAGTGGGGTTTAACTGATGTTTGGGGCCTTTCTGGGAAAGCTCCAAAAGAATCTGTTGAGCATGAGTCAGCATATGAATTTATCTTCTGGTTGACATTTTTTTGCATATATCCTTATGCTTTTAAAAACTGTAACTAAAGAAAGTTGTTTATAAAAAGATATAGAGCGCAGTATGGGGAATTTGTTAAAAATACATGTAATATTTGAGGGAGACATTTTGTTTATGAGAAAAAAAAATTTTGTTCATTTATTTACTTTCAACTTAAGCAGCATAGAATATAGTATCTAATATGTATATGGAATCAAAAGGTAACATTTCCCTGCTAAGCATCAGAAATGGTCAAACCCCATTTGATGTAAGAAAGATATTTAGCCTTACATCTGTAACTTAGATAGGTTTTAGATCTGACTTTAATAGAAAAAGTAATATTCCATCCAAGTAGTCAGATTAGTTTACTCCTAAATTGACCTTGTAGTTTATTCCAAAGGTTGACATAGTATATCTGTGAATCTCCAAATTTATCCTATAAGTCATCGTAACTGGAACCAACTACTCCAAATAATTATGTTTAATGATTGCATTATAAACTAGACCTTCTATGACTAGCTCCAATGAAAACTACATTTGATTGAAGGATTATTATTGGTGATTATTTGTACAGTAGTCAGTTAATTGTGTTAGCTAATACACTGTTAGGAGAAGGATAGGATTAAAGGATAAGTGTAAATGCTGAAATAAGTGAGAATATTACTTTATTCCTTGAAGAGGAATAGTTTTTATTTAATTTCCACTTAAAGATGTTTCAACAATATAATCAAAAAAATGATTTGAACTTAAGATAAAAAAGAGAAACATTTCTAAAAACTGATTGCTATGAGTACCAGCTCTTTTTATACAGATATCTACAGAACAGGTTTCCTAAATGTCCTTAAATACTGTACGTTTCAATTTCACATTTATTTCTGACATGATTCAATAAGATGAAACACACATGTACTTACAATTAGACCTTTAGTGTCTCAGAATAATTGTATATAATCACCTTCTGGTAGTCTGTAGACTTTTTCATAAATAATTTCAACAAATTCTTCAATGATGATGTTTTCTTCTACTATAAATGACCATGGAGCAGCACCAGAGGATCTTGTTGTTATACCATTTTGCCTAGATTCTGGGTAAGATTTCTGACCTGGCACCCTCTTCACTAGTACAACTCCACCCCTTTTGTCCAGTACACCTTCAAACATTGCTGCTTGGCACACTGAAGACTCCTGATTTTCACAAATAAATATGAAATATGGGTATTATTTAATTTGATTATTGTAAAATGATAGTGTAACATTGTCTCTTCGCATGATACAACCTTGTTAAACATGGAAAGGAATTATTTTAATGGACACTTACGATGTTGAAAGGACCTGAACCCCAAACTGTATGTTCTTGTTTGTGGCAGTCTGCTGGACATATCACTCTATAAAAGATGTACATAACTATTGAACGAGAATGCACACAGCAGCAGTAGCAATATAGATATGTTGGTGAGAGCTGCATACTTACTCTGTCTCTGGGTCAAGTAATTGTTTGGCAGAGGTTAAGCAATCATTCTTCACTGGGAAAAAAATATATAAAAATCAGTATACACTGTATGTGTTGCCCTCAAATTAGTAAGCACAGGACATGTTTCTGGTGTACATTCTTTAAAATCCTACATCTAGTACAATTGATAATACTTGATGATTTTTTTGCAACAAAACAGAGACCTCTAGATGCCAATTTCAGGGGTATTCAATCTGGGATTCTGACTCCCGACAGTCAGAATACCAGCCATTTTCGCTGGCCTCTGACACTAATTCGACTGTTGGTAATTAATGTACCGACAGTTGAGTGTTGAAAAGTCCTCTAATCTGTGAAAGTAGCTGCAAATTGTTAAAAAATGGATGTGATTTTTACAATCCACAGCCATTTCTGATAAAGAAGATCCAACTTTAAAAAAATGTCAGCTCTAACAGCCTTTACTGTTTTGGTAATGGCAGCATTGCTGTTGTTAATGACAGCAATGAATAGGTGAGTGCCAATATTTCCCCTGTCTGAAAATATCATCACAGATTGAATACCACTCATCAACAAATCAGAGTTTCGTTATACTTGAAACATAACCTTTATTAATGGTGGTCTCTTTCAAAGTTAAAAGTTGCTCTTTTTTGCCAATATGTTAAGAGCTATATTTTTGCATAACTCTGCAGTTGCTCTTTGTAAACTTAGAACTTTTACAATTGATTCTTAATTACCTGTTTTTTTCTTGGGTTTTTTATCTGCAGATGGTTGTTTATCTGTAGATTTTGATGGATCTGGTTTCTTTGTGGGTTCTGAAGGTTTTGATATGTCTGATGGTTCAGAGGACACTGGACTTCTTGGTTTACGGATCTCAAATGATCCTGACCAGGTGCCATGTTTATTTGTTTTCACACCATTCTTTGTAGCATCATTGTAACTGGGTTGACCTGGTTTCTTTTCCATGACAATGAGTCCTCCCTCATCACCTATTATTCCTTCATGAATAGCTGCTCTACAGATGGAGGAATCCTAGAGAAGACAGAATTTTTTTAACGTTTAAAAAAAATAATAATATCAAACTAAAGCAGTGCTGTTCTCTATTGATCCATACACACAAACACAAATACCATAACTGGTGGCAATAATTAAAAAATGATAATAATGAAAGATACTTAAAATTCTTCATGTAATAGGGTGCATATATAGCTTTTCTAAGAAATGTGGTTTCTGTGACAAATGTGTCATGTGATGGTATAATGCGGCTCCAAAAAATAAAGAAAAATGAATTGGAAAAGAAGAACCAACAGTGGACTTTATTCCTTGAAAATGTATATATTTTATCCTGCAACACCTATAACACATTACATGCATATGCTAATTGTACCTGTGGTCAGGATTTAAAAGTATATGATGCAAGGTGGAAATTATAGTATAAATTGAAAACGGAGAACATTGCATCATTAATATCCATTTTGGTTGACTTTGGTCTTTATTCTTTGTATATTTTATTTTGCTTTTCAACTAATTCAATAATTGAATGTCTTTGACATATGTTGTTTTGGGGTGGTTTCAATAAATAGTGGGTACATTGCTCACAATGCATACCCTCATTGTAGATAATAATAATTATTTGACAGGTCAGAATGCAGCCATTTTCAACATGTGATTCTACTATTAATCATATCCAAGTCAGCAGAGGGGAATTACAATATACATTAATAAGATGCCATAGTCATCTCTCATTACTGACTGAAGTAAAATGATGTCTTACACAAGCTGATCATCTTACTTTCCAAAAAAATGTGCATTACATACCATTTTCAATGGTGAAATATAAACAACAATAGGCAGCCTTATTATAATTTACTTCATTTAAAAGTTACAACAGATTATTTTTATCTTACATCCGTATAGGTCTTAGATCCCCAAACTGATGCTTTATCCTTAAGGCACCCAGGTGGACAAAATATTCTAAAAATTTAAAAAAGAGAAAGTTTTTGGGTTTTACTATATTTCACACAGCATTATGCACTTTCCAATATTATATTTTTTTCATATTTTCTCCAAATAGTTATTTAGAAAACATGACTTACTCAGCAACATCTTCTTTTATGTCTTTTGCAGCTAATGAACAAGTTGTTTTTTCTGAAAAAAATAAAAGTATTAAGAAACACATCAGATATTAATTTATTATTTTGTACATTTCATTTTCTTTTTAAATGGTGTACAGTTAAACTGTACTCAATATTATTTGGCTATACCACACATATTTGTTTGTTACTTTGTCTTTATTAGAATATTCACCTTTTCCCAAAATCTATTATTCTCTCTACTATTTCCCTGCTCTCCCTAAATTACTTCTTTTAACTTGCTTGAGTGGGGTTTAACTGATGTTTGGGGCCTTTCTGGGAAAGCTCCAAAAGAGTCTGTTGAGCATGAGTCAGCATATGAATTTATCTTCTGGTTGACATTTTCTTGCATATATCCTTATGCTTTTAAATACTTTAACTAAAGAAAGTTGTTTATAAAAAGATATAGAGCGCAGTATGGGGAATTTGTTAAAAATACATGTAATATTTGAGGGAGACATTTTGTTTATGAGAAAATAAAAATTTTGTTCATTTATTTACTTTCAATTTAAGCAGCATAGAATATAGTATCTAATATGTATATGGAATCAAAAGGTAACATTTCCCTGCTAAGCATCAGAAATGGTCAAACCCCATTTGATGTAAGAAAGATATTTAGCCTTACATCTGTAACTTAGATAGGTTTTAGATCTGACTTTAATAGAAAAAGTAATATTCCATCCAAGTAGTCAGATTAGTTTACTCCTAAATTGACCGTGTAGTTTATTCCAAAGGTTGACATAGTATATCTGTGAATCTCCAAATTTCTCCTATAAGTCATCGTAACTGGAACCAACTACTCCAAATAATTATGTTTAATGATTGCATTATAAACTAGACCTTCTATGACTAGCTCCAATGAAAACTACATTTGATTGAAGGATTATTATTGGTGATTATTTGTACAGTAGTCAGTTAATTGTGTTAGCTAATACACTGTTAGGAGAAGGATAGGATTAAAGGATAAGTGTAAATGCTGAAATAAGTGAGAATATTACTTTATTCCTTGAAGAGGAATAGTTTTTATTTAATTTCCACTTAAAGATGTTTCAACAATATAATCAAAAAAATACTATGAAGTTAAGATAAAAAAGAGAAACATTTCTAAAAACTGTTACATTGTATATATTTTGTATTTTAATCCCACCTTCACTTCCCTACATAGCACTTATGTGCTTCTTATTAACCCTTACTAATTTTCATTTGTGTGCTGCCCTGGAGTACTCAGCCTGTGTCGGCATGTTGGGGGCCCACACCCCAGACCCATACCCAGTATTAGGGACCCCCAGTGACAGAGAGGCCTTGACGCACGGCCTGGGGGCTTAGCCCTATATCTGCAGATATATGCAACCAAGATCTCTGTATTATCTGATTAATATGTAGTTATTTTCTCATTCAGTGTGCAATTGGGATACAAACTGTTTTTTTTCCTAACCAGATTTACCCCTCCCTTTTGGCACCTGAATGACACACCTCTGATTGAGCAGCTTACCAACCAAAGTGTTGTGCAGTTGAGAGGCATAGATGGGTCAGCATTAGGAGGGATTGCTGACACCTGAGTGCCATTGGAGAAGCCAGGGGTATCTCCAGGTAAGCTGGCTCTCAGACGTTATAAGCCATTATCATGTGGCCTTACACTGGGCTATTAAGCCCAGACATATATGTTATTGCTTATGGGATGGGTTTGGGAATGTGGTGCCCCCTGTGTTGGTAGGGCTGGTCTGCTCCAGGTTAGCACACCCTAACACTTTATTAACTCTTATTTTTCCTATCACATTGTATATATTTTGTATTTTAATCCCACCTTCACTTCCCTACATAGCACTTATGTGCTTCTTATTAACCCTTACTAATTTTCATTTGTGTGCTGCCCTGGAGTACTCAGCCTGTGTCGGCATGTTGGGGGCCCACACCCCAGACCCATACCCAGTATTAGGGACCCCCAGTGACAGAGAGGCCTTGACGCACGGCCTGGGGGCTTTGCCCTATATCTGCAGATATATGCAACCAAGATCTCTGTATTATCTGATTAATATGTAGTTATTTTCTCATTCAGTGTGCAATTGGGATACAAACTGTTTTTTTTCCTAACCAGATTTACCCCTCCCTTTTGGCACCTGAATGACACACCTCTGATTGAGCAGCTTACCAACCAAAGTGTTGTGCAGTTGAGAGGCATAGATGGGTCAGCATTAGGAGGGATTGCTGACACCTGAGTGCCATTGGAGAAGCCAGGGGTATCTCCAGGTAAGCTGGCTCTCAGACGTTATAAGCCATTATCATGTGGCCTTACACTGGGCTATTAAGCCCAGACATATATGTTATTGCTTATGGGATGGGTTTGGGAATGTGGTGCCCCCTGTGTTGGTAGGGCTGGTCTGCTCCAGGTTAGCACACCCTAACACTTTATTAACTCTTATTTTTCCTATCACATTGTATATATTTTGTATTTTAATCCCACCTTCACTTCCCTACATAGCACTTATGTGCTTCTTATTAACCCTTACTAATTTTCATTTGTGTGCTGCCCTGGAGTACTCAGCCTGTGTCGGCATGTTGGGGGCCCACACCCCAGACCCATACCCAGTATTAGGGACCCCCAGTGACAGAGAGGCCTTGACGCACGGCCTGGGGGCTTAGCCCTATATCTGCAGATATATGCAACCAAGATCTCTGTATTATCTGATTAATATGTAGTTATTTTCTCATTCAGTGTGCAATTGGGATACAAACTGTTTTTTTTCCTAACCAGATTTACCCCTCCCTTTTGGCACCTGAATGACACACCTCTGATTGAGCAGCTTACCAACCAAAGTGTTATTTCTAAAAACTGATTGCTATGAGTACCAGCTCTTTTTATACAGATATCTACAGAACAGGTTTCCTAAATGTCCTTAAATACTGTACGTTTCAATTTCACATTTATTTCTGACATGATTCAATAAGATGAAACACACATGTACGTACAATTAGACCTTTAGTGTCTCAGAATAATTGTATATAATCACCTTCTGGTAGTCTGTAGACTTTTTCATAAATAATTTCAACAAATTCTTCAATGATGATGTTTTCTTCTACTATAAATGACCATGGAGCAGCACCAGAGGATCTTGTTGTTATACCATTTTGCCTAGATTCTGGGTAAGATTTCAGACCTGGCACCCTCTTTACTAGTACAACTCCACCCCTTTTGTCCAGTACACCTTCAAACATTGCTGCTTGGCACACTGAAGACTCCTGATTTTCACAAATAAATATGAAATATGGGTATTATTTCATTTGATTATTGTAAAATGATAGTGTAACATTGTCTCTTCGCATGATACAACCTTGTTAAAAATGAAAAGATATTACTTTAATGGAAACTTACGATGTTGAAAGGACCTGAACCCCAAACTGTATGTTCCTGTTTGTGGCAGTCTGCTGGACATATCACTCTAAAAAAGATGTACATAACTATTGAACGAGAATGCACACGGCAGCAGTAGCAATATAGATATGTTGGTGAGAGCTGTATACTTACTCTGTCTCTGGGTCAAGTAATTGTTTGGCAGAGGTTAAGCAATCATTCTTCACTGGGAAAAAAAATATATAAAAATCAGTATACACTGTATGTGTTGCCCTCAAATTAGTAAGCATAGGACATGTTTCTGGTGTACATTCTTTAAAATCCTACATCTAGTACAATTGAGACCTCTAGATGCCAATTTCAGGGGTATTCAATCTGGGATTCTGATTCCTGACAGTCAGAATACCAGCCCTTTTCGCTGGCCTCTGACACTAATTCGACTGTTGGTAATTAATGTACAGTAGTTGAGTGTTGAAAAGTCCTGTAATCTGTGAAAGTAGCTGCAAATTGTTAAAAAATGGATGTGATTTTTACAATCCACAGCCATTTCTGACAAAGAAGATCCAACTTTAAAAAAAAAAAAGTCAGCTCTAACAGCCTTCACTGTTTTAGTAATGGCAGCATTGCTGTTGTTAATGACAGCAATGAATAGGTGAGTGCCAATATTTCCCCTGTCAGGAAATATCATTACAGATTGAATACCACTCATCAACAAATCAGAGTGTCGTTATACTTGAAACATAACCTTTATTAATGGTGGTCTCTTTCAAAGTTAAAAGTTGCTCTTTTTTGCCAATATGTTAAGAGCTATATTTTTGCATAACTCTGCAGTTGCTCTTTGTAAACTTAGAACTTTTACAATTGATTCTTAATTACCTGTTTTTTTCTTGGGTTTTTTATCTGCAGATGGTTGTTTATCTGTAGATTTTGATGGATCTGGTTTCTTTGTGGGTTCTGAAGGTTTTGATATGTCTGATGGTTCAGAGGACACTGGACTTATTGGTTTACGGATCTCAAATGATCCTGACCAGGTGCCATGTTTATTTGTTTTCACACCATTCTTTGTAGCATCATTGTAACTGGGTTGACCTGGTTTCTTTTCCATGACAATGAGTCCTCCCTCATCACCTATTATTCCTTCATGAATAGCTGCTCTACAGATGGAGGAATCCTAGAGAAGACAGAATTTTTTTAACGTTTAAAAAAAATAATAATATCAAACTAAAGCAGTGCTGTTCTCTATTGATCCATACACACAAACACAAATACCATAACTGGTGGCAATAATTAAAAAATGATAATAATGAAAGATACTTAAAATTCTTCATGTAATAGGGTGCATATATAGCTTTTCTAAGAAATGTGGTTTCTGTGACAAATGTGTCATGTGATGGTATAATGCGGCTCCAAAAAATAAAGAAAAATGAATTGGAAAAGAAGAACCAACAGTGGACTTTATTCCTTGAAAATGTATAGATTTTATCCTGCAACACCTATAACACATTACATGCATATGCTAATTGTACCTGTGGTCAGGATTTAAAAGTATATGATGCAAGGTGGAAATTATAGTATAAATTGAAAACGGAGAACATTGCATCATTAATATCCATTTTGGTTGACTTTGGTCTTTATTCTTTGTATATTTTATTTTGCTTTTCAACTAATTCAATAATTGAATGTCTTTGACATATGTTGTTTTGGGGTGGTTTCAATAAATAGTGGGTACATTGCTCACAATGCATACCCTCATTGTAGATAATAATAATTATTTGACAGGTCAGAATGCAGCCATTTTCAACATGTGATTCTGCTATTAATCATATCCAAGTCAGCAGAGGGGAATTACAATATACATTAATAAGATGCCATAGTCATCTCTCATTACTGACTGAAGTAAAATGATGTCTTACACAAGCTGATCATCTTACTTTCCAAAAAAATGTGCATTACATACCATTTTCAATGGTGAAATATAAACAACAATAGGCAGCCTTATTATAATTTACTTCATTTAAAAGTTACAACAGATTATTTTTATCTTACATCCGTATAGGTCTTAGATCCCCAAACTGATGCTTTATCCTTAAGGCACCCAGGTGGACAAAATATTCTAAAAATTGAAAAAAGAGAAAGTTTCTGGGTTTTACTATATTTCACACAGCATTATGCACTTTCCAATATTATATTTTTTTTCATATTTTCTCCAAATAGTTATTTAGAAAACATGACTTACTCAGCAACATCTTCTTTTATGTCTTTTGCAGCTAATGAACAAGTTGTTTTTTCTGAAAAAAATAAAAGTATTAAGAAACACATCAGATATTAATTTATTATTTTGTACATTTCATTTTCTTTTTAAATGGTGTACAGTTAAACTGTACTCAATATTATTTGGCTATACCACACATATTTGTTTGTTACTTTGTCTTTATTAGAATATTCACCTTTTCCCAAAATCTATTATTCTCTCTACTATTTCCCTGCTCTCCCTAAATTACTTCTTTTAACTTGCTTGAGTGGGGTTTAACTGATGTTTGGGGCCTTTCTGGGAAAGCTTCAAAAGAGTCTGTTGAGCATGAGTCAGCATATGAATTTATCTTCTGGTTGACATTTTCTTGCATATATCCTTATGCTTTTAAATACTGTAACTAAAGAAAGTTGTTTATAAAAAGATATAGAGCGCAGTATGGGGAATTTGTTAAAAATACATGTAATATTTGAGGGAGACATTTTGTTTATGAGAAAATAAAAATTTTGTTCATTTATTTACTTTCAATTTAAGCAGCATAGAATATAGTATCTAATATGTATATGGAATCAAAAGGTAACATTTCCCTGCTAAGCATCAGAAATGGTCAAACCCCATTTGATGTAAGAAAGATATTTAGCCTTACATCTGTAACTTAGATAGGTTTTAGATCTGACTTTAATAGAAAAAGTAATATTCCATCCAAGTAGTCAGATTAGTTTACTCCTAAATTGACCGTGTAGTTTATTCCAAAGGTTGACATAGTATATCTGTGAATCTCCAAATTTCTCCTATAAGTCATCGTAACTGGAACCAACTACTCCAAATAATTATGTTTAATGATTGCATTATAAACTAGACCTTCTATGACTAGCTCCAATGAAAACTACATTTGATTGAAGGATTATTATTGGTGATTATTTGTACAGTAGTCAGTTAATTGTGTTAGCTAATACACTGTTAGGAGAAGGATAGGATTAAAGGATAAGTGTAAATGCTGAAATAAGTGAGAATATTACTTTATTCCTTGAAGAGGAATAGTTTTTATTTAATTTCCACTTAAAGATGTTTCAACAATATAATCAAAAAAATACTATGAAGTTAAGATAAAAAAGAGAAACATTTCTAAAAACTGATTGCTATGAGTACAAGCTCTTTTTATACAGATATCTACAGAACAGGTTTCCTAAATGTCCCAGGTTTCCTAACTGTACGTTTCAATTTCACATTTATTTCTGACATGATTCAATAAGATGAAACACACATGTACGTACAATTAGACCTTTAGTGTCTCAGAATAATTGTATATAATCACCTTCTGGTAGTCTGTAAACTTTTTCATAAATAATTTCAACAAATTCTTCAATGATGATGTTTTCTTCTACTATAAATGACCATGGAGCAGCACCAGAGGATCTTGTTGTTATACCATTTTGCCTAGATTCTGGGTAAGATTTCAGACCTGGCACCCTCTTTACTAGTACAACTCCACCCCTTTTGTCCAGTACACCTTCAAACATTGCTGCTTGGCACACTGAAGACTCCTGATTTTCACAAATAAATATGAAATATGGGTATTATTTCATTTGATTATTGTAAAATGATAGTGTAACATTGTCTCTTCGCATGATACAACCTTGTTAAAAATGGAAAGGAATTACTTTAATGGAAACTTACGATGTTGAAAGGACCTGAACCCCAAACTGTATGTTCCTGTTTGTGGCAGTCTGCTGGACATATCACTCTAAAAAAGATGTACATAACTATTGAACGAGAATGCACACGGCAGCAGTAGCAATATAGATATGTTGGTGAGAGCTGTATACTTACTCTGTCTCTGGGTCAAGTAATTGTTTGGCAGAGGTTAAGCAATCATTCTTCACTGGGAAAAAAAAATATATAAAAATCAGTATACACTGTATGTGTTGCCCTCAAATTAGTAAGCACAGGACATGTTTCTGGTGTACATTCTTTAAAATCCTACATCTAGTACAATTGAGACCTCTAGATGCCAATTTCAGGGGTATTCAATCTGGGATTCTGATTCCTGACAGTCAGAATACCAGCCCTTTTCGCTGGCCTCTGACACTAATTCGACTGTTGGTAATTAATGTACCGACAGTTGAGTGTTGAAAAGTCCTGTAATCTGTGAAAGTAGCTGCAAATTGTTAAAAAATGGATGTGATTTTTACAATCCACAGCCATTTCTGATAAAGAAGATCCAACTTTAAAAAAATGTCAGCTCTAACAGCCTTCACTGTTTTGGTAATGGCAGCATTGCTGTTGTTAATGACAGCAATGAATAGGTGAGTGCCAATATTTCCCCTGTCAGGAAATATCATCACAGATTGAATACCTCTAATCAACAAATCAGAGTGTCGTTATACTTGAAACATAACCTTTATTAATGGTGGTCTCTTTCAAAGTTAAAAGTTGCTCTTTTTTGCCAATATGTTAAGAGCTATATTTTTGCATAACTCTGCAGTTGCTCTTTGTAAACTTAGAACTTTTACAATTGATTCTTAATTACCTGTTTTTTTCTTGGGTTTTTTATCTGCAGATGGTTGTTTATCTGTAGATTTTGATGGATCTGGTTTCTTTGTGGGTTCTGAAGGTTTTGATATGTCTGATGGTTCAGAGGACACTGGACTTATTGGTTTACGGATCTCAAATGATCCTGACCAGGTGCCATGTTTATTTGTTTTCACACCATTCTTTGTAGCATCATTGTAACTGGGTTGACCTGGTTTCTTTTCCATGACAATGAGTCCTCCCTCATCACCTATTACTCCTTCATGAATAGCTGCTCTACAGATGGAGGAATCCTAGAGAAGACAGAATTTTTTTAACGTTTAAAAAAAATAATAATATCAAACTAAAGCAGTGCTGTTCTCTATTGATCCATACACACAAACACAAATACCATAACTGGTGGCAATAATTAAAAAATGATAATAATGAAAGATACTTAAAATTCTTCATGTAATAGGGTGCATATATAGCTTTTCTAAGAAATGTGGTTTCTGTGACAAATGTGTCATGTGATGGTATAATGCGGCTCCAAAAAATAAAGAAAAATGAATTGGAAAAGAAGAACCAACAGTGGACTTTATTCCTTGAAAATGTATAGATTTTATCCTGCAACACCTATAACACATTACATGCATATGCTAATTGTACCTGTGGTCAGGATTTAAAAGTATATGATGCAAGGTGGAAATTATAGTATAAATTGAAAACGGAGAACATTGCATCATTAATATCCATTTTGGTTGACTTTGGTCTTTATTCTTTGTATATTTTATTTTGCTTTTCAACTAATTCAATAATTGAATGTCTTTGACATATGTTGTTTTGGGGTGGTTTCAATAAATAGTGGGTACATTGCTCACAATGCATACCCTCATTGTAGATAATAATAGTTATTTGACAGGTCAGAATGCAGCCATTTTCAACATGTGATTCTGCTATTAATCATATCCAAGTCAGCAGAGGGGAATTACAATATACATTAATAAGATGCCATAGTCATCTCTCATTACTGACTGAAGTAAAATGATGTCTTACACAAGCTGATCATCTTACTTTCCAAAAAAATGTGCATTACATACCATTTTCAATGGTGAAATATAAACAACAATAGGCAGCCTTATTATAATTTACTTCATTTAAAAGTTACAACAGATTATTTTTATCTTACATCCGTATAGGTCTTAGATCCCCAAACTGATGCTTTATCCTTAAGGCACCCAGGTGGACAAAATATTCTAAAAATTGAAAAAAGAGAAAGTTTCTGGGTTTTACTATATTTCACACAGCATTATGCACTTTCCAATATTATATTTTTTTCATATTTTCTCCAAATAGTTATTTAGAAAACATGACTTACTCAGCAACATCTTCTTTTATGTCTTTTGCAGCTAATGAACAAGTTGTTTTTTCTGAAAAAAATAAAAGTATTAAGAAACACATCAGATATTAATTTATTATTTTGTACATTTCATTTTCTTTTTAAATGGTGTACAGTTAAACTGTACTCAATATTATTTGGCTATACCACACATATTTGTTTGTTACTTTGTCTTTATTAGAATATTCACCTTTTCCCAAAATCTATTATTCTCTCTACTATTTCCCTGCTCTCCCTAAATTACTTCTTTTAACTTGCTTGAGTGGGGTTTAACTGATGTTTGGGGCCTTTCTGGGAAAGCTTCAAAAGAGTCTGTTGAGCATGAGTCAGCATATGAATTTATCTTCTGGTTGACATTTTCTTGCATATATCCTTATGCTTTTAAATACTGTAACTAAAGAAAGTTGTTTATAAAAAGATATAGAGCGCAGTATGGGGAATTTGTTAAAAATACATGTAATATTTGAGGGAGACATTTTGTTTATGAGAAAATAAAAATTTTGTTCATTTATTTACTTTCAATTTAAGCAGCATAGAATATAGTATCTAATATGTATATGGAATCAAAAGGTAACATTTCCCTGCTAAGCATCAGAAATGGTCAAACCCCATTTGATGTAAGAAAGATATTTAGCCTTACATCTGTAACTTAGATAGGTTTTAGATCTGACTTTAATAGAAAAAGTAATATTCCATCCAAGTAGTCAGATTAGTTTACTCCTAAATTGACCGTGTAGTTTATTCCAAAGGTTGACATAGTATATCTGTGAATCTCCAAATTTCTCCTATAAGTCATCGTAACTGGAACCAACTACTCCAAATAATTATGTTTAATGATTGCATTATAAACTAGACCTTCTATGACTAGCTCCAATGAAAACTACATTTGATTGAAGGATTATTATTGGTGATTATTTGTACAGTAGTCAGTTAATTGTGTTAGCTAATACACTGTTAGGAGAAGGATAGGATTAAAGGATAAGTGTAAATGCTGAAATAAGTGAGAATATTACTTTATTCCTTGAAGAGGAATAGTTTTTATTTAATTTCCACTTAAAGATGTTTCAACAATATAATCAAAAAAATACTATGAAGTTAAGATAAAAAAGAGAAACATTTCTAAAAATTGATTGCTATGAGTACAAGCTCTTTTTATACAGATATCTACAGAACAGGTTTCCTAAATGTCCCAGGTTTCCTAACTGTACGTTTCAATTTCACATTTATTTCTGACATGATTCAATAAGATGAAACACACATGTATGTACAATTAGACCTTTAGTGTCTCAGAATAATTGTATATAATCACCTTCTGGTAGTCTGTAAACTTTTTCATAAATAATTTCAACAAATTCTTCAATGATGATGTTTTCTTCTACTATAAATGACCATGGAGCAGCACCAGAGGATCTTGTTGTTATACCATTTTGCCTAGATTCTGGGTAAGATTTCAGACCTGGCACCCTCTTTACTAGTACAACTCCACCCCTTTTGTCCAGTACACCTTCAAACATTGCTGCTTGGCACACTGAAGACTCCTGATTTTCACAAATAAATATGAAATATGGGTATTATTTCATTTGATTATTGTAAAATGATAGTGTAACATTGTCTCTTCGCATGATACAACCTTGTTAAAAATGGAAAGGAATTACTTTAATGGAAACTTACGATGTTGAAAGGACCTGAACCCCAAACTGTATGTTCCTGTTTGTGGCAGTCTGCTGGACATATCACTCTAAAAAAGATGTACATAACTATTGAACGAGAATGCACACGGCAGCAGTAGCAATATAGATATGTTGGTGAGAGCTGTATACTTACTCTGTCTCTGGGTCAAGTAATTGTTTGGCAGAGGTTAAGCAATCATTCTTCACTGGGAAAAAAAAATATATAAAAATCAGTATACACTGTATGTGTTGCCCTCAAATTAGTAAGCACAGGACATGTTTCTGGTGTACATTCTTTAAAATCCTACATCTAGTACAATTGAGACCTCTAGATGCCAATTTCAGGGGTATTCAATCTGGGATTCTGATTCCTGACAGTCAGAATACCAGCCCTTTTCGCTGGCCTCTGACACTAATTCGACTGTTGGTAATTAATGTACCGACAGTTGAGTGTTGAAAAGTCCTGTAATCTGTGAAAGTAGCTGCAAATTGTTAAAAAATGGATGTGATTTTTACAATCCACAGCCATTTCTGATAAAGAAGATCCAACTTTAAAAAAATGTCAGCTCTAACAGCCTTCACTGTTTTGGTAATGGCAGCATTGCTGTTGTTAATGACAGCAATGAATAGGTGAGTGCCAATATTTCCCCTGTCAGGAAATATCATCACAGATTGAATACCTCTAATCAACAAATCAGAGTGTCGTTATACTTGAAACATAACCTTTATTAATGGTGGTCTCTTTCAAAGTTAAAAGTTGCTCTTTTTTGCCAATATGTTAAGAGCTATATTTTTGCATAACTCTGCAGTTGCTCTTTGTAAACTTAGAACTTTTACAATTGATTCTTAATTACCTGTTTTTTTCTTGGGTTTTTTATCTGCAGATGGTTGTTTATCTGTAGATTTTGATGGATCTGGTTTCTTTGTGGGTTCTGAAGGTTTTGATATGTCTGATGGTTCAGAGGACACTGGACTTATTGGTTTACGGATCTCAAATGATCCTGACCAGGTGCCATGTTTATTTGTTTTCACACCATTCTTTGTAGCATCATTGTAACTGGGTTGACCTGGTTTCTTTTCCATGACAATGAGTCCTCCCTCATCACCTATTACTCCTTCATGAATAGCTGCTCTACAGATGGAGGAATCCTAGAGAAGACAGAATTTTTTAACGTTTAAAAAAAATAATAATATCAAACTAAAGCAGTGCTGTTCTCTATTGATCCATACACACAAACACAAATACCATAACTGGTGGCAATAATTAAAAAATGATAATAATGAAAGATACTTAAAATTCTTCATGTAATAGGGTGCATATATAGCTTTTCTAAGAAATGTGGTTTCTGTGACAAATGTGTCATGTGATGGTATAATGCGGCTCCAAAAAATAAAGAAAAATGAATTGGAAAAGAAGAACCAACAGTGGACTTTATTCCTTGAAAATGTATATATTTTATCCTGCAACACCTATAACACATTACATGCATATGCTAATTGTACCTGTGGTCAGGATTTAAAAGTATATGATGCAAGGTGGAAATTATAGTATAAATTGAAAACGGAGAACATTGCATCATTAATATCCATTTTGGTTGACTTTGGTCTTTATTCTTTGTATATTTTATTTTGCTTTTCAACTAATTCAATAATTGAATGTCTTTGACATATGTTGTTTTGGGGTGGTTTCAATAAATAGTGGGTACATTGCTCACAATGCATACCCTCATTGTAGATAATAATAATTATTTGACAGGTCAGAATGCAGCCATTTTCAACATGTGATTCTGCTATTAATCATATCCAAGTCAGCAGAGGGGAATTACAATATACATTAATAAGATGCCATAGTCATCTCTCATTACTGACTGAAGTAAAATGATGTCTTACACAAGCTGATCATCTTACTTTCCAAAAAAATGTGCATTACATACCATTTTCAATGGTGAAATATAAACAACAATAGGCAGCCTTATTATAATTTACTTCATTTAAAAGTTACAACAGATTATTTTTATCTTACATCCGTATAGGTCTTAGATCCCCAAACTGATGCTTTATCCTTAAGGCACCCAGGTGGACAAAATATTCTAAAAATTGAAAAAAGAGAAAGTTTCTGGGTTTTACTATATTTCACACAGCATTATGCACTTTCCAATATTATATTTTTTTCATATTTTCTCCAAATAGTTATTTAGAAAACATGACTTACTCAGCAACATCTTCTTTTATGTCTTTTGCAGCTAATGAACAAGTTGTTTTTTCTGAAAAAAATAAAAGTATTAAGAAACACATCAGATATTAATTTATTATTTTGTACATTTCATTTTCTTTTTAAATGGTGTACAGTTAAACTGTACTCAATATTATTTGGCTATACCACACATATTTGTTTGTTACTTTGTCTTTATTAGAATATTCACCTTTTCCCAAAATCTATTATTCTCTCTACTATTTCCCTGCTCTCCCTAAATTACTTCTTTTAACTTGCTTGAGTGGGGTTTAACTGATGTTTGGGGCCTTTCTGGGAAAGCTCCAAAAGAGTCTGTTGAGCATGAGTCAGCATATGAATTTATCTTCTGGTTGACATTTTCTTGCATATATCCTTATGCTTTTAAATACTGTAACTAAAGAAAGTTGTTTATAAAAAGATATAGAGCGCAGTATGGGGAATTTGTTAAAAATACATGTAATATTTGAGGGAGACATTTTGTTTATGAGAAAATAAAAATTTTGTTCATTTATTTACTTTCAATTTAAGCAGCATAGAATATAGTATCTAATATGTATATGGAATCAAAAGGTAACATTTCCCTGCTAAGCATCAGAAATGGTCAAACCCCATTTGATGTAAGAAAGATATTTAGCCTTACATCTGTAACTTAGATAGGTTTTAGATCTGACTTTAATAGAAAAAGTAATATTCCATCCAAGTAGTCAGATTAGTTTACTGCTAAATTGACCGTGTAGTTTATTCCAAAGGTTGACATAGTATATCTGTGAATCTCCAAATTTCTGCTATAAGTCATCGTAATTGGAACAACTACTCCAAATAATTATGTTTAATGATTGCATTATAAACTAGACCTTCTATGACTAGCTCCAATGAAAACTACATTTGATTGAAGGATTATTATTGGTGATTATTTGTACAGTAGTCAGTTAATTGTGTTAGCTAATACACTGTTAGGAGAAGGATAGGATTAAAGGATAAGTGTAAATGCTGAAATAAGTGAGAATATTACTTTATTCCTTGAAGAGGAATAGTTTTTATTTAATTTCCACTTAAAGATGTTTCAACAATATAATCAAAAAAATACTATGAAGTTAAGATAAAAAAGAGAAACATTTCTAAAAACTGATTGCTATGAGTACCAGCTCTTTTTATACAGATATCTACAGAACAGGTTTCCTAAATGTCCTTAAATACTGTACGTTTCAATTTCACATTTATTTCTGACATGATTCAATAAGATGAAACACACATGTACGTACAATTACACCTTTAGTGTCTCAGAATAATTGTATATAATCACCTTCTGGTAGTCTGTAGACTTTTTCATAAATAATTTCAACAAATTCTTCAATGATGATGTTTTCTTCTACTATAAATGACCATGGAGCAGCACCAGAGGATCTTGTTGTTATACCATTTTGCCTAGATTCTGGGTAAGATTTCAGACCTGGCACCCTCTTTACTAGTACAACTCCACCCCTTTTGTCCAGTACACCTTCAAACATTGCTGCTTGGCACACTGAAGACTCCTGATTTTCACAAATAAATATGAAATATGGGTATTATTTCATTTGATTATTGTAAAATGATAGTGTAACATTGTCTCTTCGCATGATACAACCTTGTTAAAAATGGAAAGGAATTACTTTAATGGAAACTTACGATGTTGAAAGGACCTGAACCCCAAACTGTATGTTCGTGTTTGTGGCAGTCTGCTGGACATATCACTCTAAAAAAGATGTACATAACTATTGAACGAGAATGCACACGGCAGCAGTAGCAATATAGATATGTTGGTGAGAGCTGTATACTTACTCTGTCTCTGGGTCAAGTAATTGTTTGGCAGAGGTTAAGCAATCATTCTTCACTGGGAAAAAAAATATATAAAAATCAGTATACACTGTATGTGTTGCCCTCAAATTAGTAAGCATAGGACATGTTTCTGGTGTACATTCTTTAAAATCCTACATCTAGTACAATTGAGACCTCTAGATGCTAATTTCAGGAGCATTCAATCTGGGATTCTGATTCCTGACAGTCAGAATACCAGCCCTTTTCGCTGGCCTCTGACACTAATTCGACTGTTGGTAATTAATGTACCGACAGTTGAGTGTTGAAAAGTCCTGTAATCTGTGAAAGTAGCTGCAAATTGTTAAAAAATGGATGTGATTTTTACAATCCACAGCCATTTCTGACAAAGAAGATCCAACTTTAAAAAAAAAAGTCAGCTCTAACAGCCTTCACTGTTTTAGTAATGGCAGCATTGCTGTTGTTAATGACAGCAATGAATAGGTGAGTGCCAATATTTCCCCTGTCAGGAAATATCATTACAGATTGAATACCACTCATCAACAAATCAGAGTGTCGTTATACTTGAAACATAACCTTTATTAATGGTGGTCTCTTTCAAAGTTAAAAGTTGCTCTTTTTTGCCAATATGTTAAGAGCTATATTTTTGCATAACTCTGCAGTTGCTCTTTGTAAACTTAGAACTTTTACAATTGATTCTTAATTACCTGTTTTTTTCTTGGGTTTTTTATCTGCAGATGGTTGTTTATCTGTAGATTTTGATGGATCTGGTTTCTTTGTGGGTTCTGAAGGTTTTGATATGTCTGATGGTTCAGAGGACACTGGACTTCTTGGTTTACGGATCTCAAATGATCCTGACCAGGTGCCATGTTTATTTGTTTTCACACCATTCTTTGTAGCATCATTGTAACTGGGTTGACCTGGTTTCTTTTCCATGACAATGAGTCCTCCCTCATCACCTATTATTCCTTCATGAATAGCTGCTCTACAGATGGAGGAATCCTAGAGAAGACAGAATTTTTTTAACGTTTAAAAAAAATAATAATATCAAACTAAAGCAGTGCTGTTCTCTATTGATCCATACACACAAACACAAATACCATAACTGGTGGCAATAATTAAAAAATGATAATAATGAAAGATACTTAAAATTCTTCATGTAATAGGGTGCATATATAGCTTTTCTAAGAAATGTGGTTTCTGAGACAAATGTGTCATGTGATGGTATAATGCGGCTCCAAAAAATAAAGAAAAATGAATTGGAAAAGAAGAACCAACAGTGGACTTTATTCCTTGAAAATGTATATATTTTATCCTGCAACACCTATAACACATTACATGCATATGCTAATTGTACCTGTGGTCAGGATTTAAAAGTATATGATGCAAGGTGGAAATTATAGTATAAATTGAAAACGGAGAACATTGCATCATTAATATCCATTTTGGTTGACTTTGGTCTTTATTCTTTGTATATTTTATTTTGCTTTTCAACTAATTCAATAATTGAATGTCTTTGACATATGTTGTTTTGGGGTGGTTTCAATAAATAGTGGGTACATTGCTCACAATGCATACCCTCATTGTAGATAATAATAATTATTTGACAGGTCAGAATGCAGCCATTTTCAACATGTGATTCTGCTATTAATCATATCCAAGTCAGCAAAGGGGAATTACAATATACATTAATAAGATGCCATAGTCATCTCTCATTACTGACTGAAGTAAAATGATGTCTTACACAAGCTGATCATCTTACTTTCCAAAAAAATGTGCATTACATACCATTTTCAATGGTGAAATATAAACAACAATAGGCAGCCTTATTATAATTTACTTCATTTAAAAGTTACAAAAGATTATTTTTATCTTACATCCGTATAGGTCTTAGATCCCCAAACTGATGCTTTATCCTTAAGGCACCCAGGTGGACAAAATATTCTAAAAATTGAAAAAAGAGAAAGTTTCTGGGTTTTACTATATTTCACACAGCATTATGCACTTTCCAATATTATATTTTTTTCATATTTTCTCCAAATAGTTATTTAGAAAACATGACTTACTCAGCAACATCTTCTTTTATGTCTTTTGCAGCTAATGAACAAGTTGTTTTTTCTGAAAAAAATAAAAGTATTAAGAAACACATCAGATATTAATTTATTATTTTGTACATTTCATTTTCTTTTTAAATGGTGTACAGTTAAACTGTACTCAATATTATTTGGCTATACCACACATATTTGTTTGTTACTTTGTCTTTATTAGAATATTCACCTTTTCCCAAAATCTATTATTCTCTCTACTATTTCCCTGCTCTCCCTAAATTACTTCTTTTAACTTGCTTGAGTGGGGTTTAACTGATGTTTGGGGCCTTTCTGGGAAAGCTCCAAAAGAGTCTGTTGAGCATGAGTCAGCATATGAATTTATCTTCTGGTTGACATTTTCTTGCATATATCCTTATGCTTTTAAATACTGTAACTAAAGAAAGTTGTTTATAAAAAGATATAGAGCGCAGTATGGGGAATTTGTTAAAAATACATGTAATATTTGAGGGAGACATTTTGTTTATGAGAAAATAAAAATTTTGTTCATTTATTTACTTTCAATTTAAGCAGCATAGAATATAGTATCTAATATGTATATGGAATCAAAAGGTAACATTTCCCTGCTAAGCATCAGAAATGGTCAAACCCCATTTGATGTAAGAAAGATATTTAGCCTTACATCTGTAACTTAGATAGGTTTTAGATCTGACTTTAATAGAAAAAGTAATATTCCATCCAAGTAGTCAGATTAGTTTACTCCTAAATTGACCGTGTAGTTTATTCCAAAGGTTGACATAGTATATCTGTGAATCTCCAAATTTCTCCTATAAGTCATCGTAACTGGAACCAACTACTCCAAATAATTATGTTTAATGATTGCATTATAAACTAGACCTTCTATGACTAGCTCCAATGAAAACTACATTTGATTGAAGGATTATTATTGGTGATTATTTGTACAGTAGTCAGTTAATTGTGTTAGCTAATACACTGTTAGGAGAAGGATAGGATTAAAGGATAAGTGTAAATGCTGAAATAAGTGAGAATATTACTTTATTCCTTGAAGAGGAATAGTTTTTATTTAATTTCCACTTAAAGATGTTTCAACAATATAATCAAAAAAATACTATGAAGTTAAGATAAAAAAGAGAAACATTTCTAAAAACTGATTGCTATGAGTACAAGCTCTTTTTATACAGATATCTACAGAACAGGTTTCCTAAATGTCCCAGGTTTCCTAACTGTACGTTTCAATTTCACAATTATTTCTGACATGATTCAATAAGATGAAACACACATGTACGTACAATTAGACCTTTAGTGTCTCAGAATAATTGTATATAATCACCTTCTGGTAGTCTGTAAACTTTTTCATAAATAATTTCAACAAATTCTTCAATGATGATGTTTTCTTCTACTATAAATGACCATGGAGCAGCACCAGAGGATCTTGTTGTTATACCATTTTGCCTAGATTCTGGGTAAGATTTCAGACCTGGCACCCTCTTTACTAGTACAACTCCACCCCTTTTGTCCAGTACACCTTCAAACATTGCTGCTTGGCACACTGAAGACTCCTGATTTTCACAAATAAATATGAAATATGGGTATTATTTCATTTGATTATTGTAAAATGATAGTGTAACATTGTCTCTTCGCATGATACAACCTTGTTAAAAATGAAAAAGGAATTACTTTAATGGAAACTTACGATGTTGAAAGGACCTGAACCCCAAACTGTATGTTCCTGTTTGTGGCAGTCTGCTGGACATATCACTCTAAAAAAGATGTACATAACTATTGAACGAGAATGCACACGGCAGCAGTAGCAATATAGATATGTTGGTGAGAGCTGTATACTTACTCTGTCTCTGGGTCAAGTAATTGTTTGGCAGAGGTTAAGCAATCATTCTTCACTGGGAAAAAAAATATATATAAAAATCAGTATACACTGTATGTGTTGCCCTCAAATTAGTAAGCACAGGACATGTTTCTGGTGTACATTCTTTAAAATCCTACATCTAGTACAATTGAGACCTCTAGATGCCAATTTCAGGGGTATTCAATCTGGGATTCTGATTCCTGACAGTCAGAATACCAGCCCTTTTCGCTGGCCTCTGACACTAATTCGACTGTTGGTAATTAATGTACCGACAGTTGAGTGTTGAAAAGTCCTGTAATCTGTGAAAGTAGCTGCAAATTGTTAAAAAATGGATGTGATTTTTACAATCCACAGCCATTTCTGATAAAGAAGATCCAACTTTAAAAAAATGTCAGCTCTAACAGCCTTCACTGTTTTGGTAATGGCAGCATTGCTGTTGTCAAGGAATAAAGTAATATTCTCACTTATGTCAGCATTTACACTTATCCTTTAATCCTATCCTTCTCCTAACAGTGTATTAGCTAACACAATTAACTGACTACTGTACAAATAATCACCAATAATAATCCTTCCTACCTCATTACCTCACCTGTCCTGTTCTTCCCTTCCTCTACTTCATCTTCAGTCTCCTTGACAATTTTGCCACCTACTTCTGAACTGATGCTGATTTTAGTTCGACCAGCTATACCCCTATTTATACTGTATCTTTCAACACACCCTGTACGTTACCTTGTAATTTGTTTTTTTGTTTGCTATGTACGGCGCTGCGGACACTTTGCGGCGCCTTATAAATAAACGTACTACTACTACTACTACTACTACATGAATAGGTGAGTGCCAATATTTCCCCTGTCAGGAAATATCATCACAGATTGAATACCTCTAATCAACAAATCAGAGTGTCGTTATACTTGAAACATAACCTTTATTAATGGTGGTCTCTTTCAAAGTTAAAAGTTGCTCTTTTTTGCCAATATGTTAAGAGCTATATTTTTGCATAACTCTGCAGTTGCTCTTTGTAAACTTAGAACTTTTACAATTGATTCTTAATTACCTGTTTTTTTCTTGGGTTTTTTATCTGCAGATGGTTGTTTATCTGTAGATTTTGATGGATCTGGTTTCTTTGTGGGTTCTGAAGGTTTTGATATGTCTGATGGTTCAGAGGACACTGGACTTATTGGTTTACGGATCTCAAATGATCCTGACCAGGTGCCATGTTTATTTGTTTTCACACCATTCTTTGTAGCATCATTGTAACTGGGTTGACCTGGTTTCTTTTCCATGACAATGAGTCCTCCCTCATCACCTATTACTCCTTCATGAATAGCTGCTCTACAGATGGAGGAATCCTAGAGAAGACAGAATTTTTTTAACGTTTAAAAAAAAATAATAATATCAAACTAAAGCAGTGCTGTTCTCTATTGATCCATACACACAAACACAAATACCATAACTGGTGGCAATAATTAAAAAATGATAATAATGAAAGATACTTAAAATTCTTCATGTAATAGGGTGCATATATAGCTTTTCTAAGAAATGTGGTTTCTGTGACAAATGTGTCATGTGATGGTATAATGCGGCTCCAAAAAATAAAGAAAAATGAATTGGAAAAGAAGAACCAACAGTGGACTTTATTCCTTGAACATGTATATATTTTATCCTGCAACACCTATAACACATTACATGCATATGCTAATTGTACCTGTGGTCAGGATTTAAAAGTATATGATGCAAGGTGGAAATTATAGTATAAATTGAAAACGGAGAACATTGCATCATTAATATCCATTTTGGTTGACTTTGGTCTTTATTCTTTGTATATTTTATTTTGCTTTTCAACTAATTCAATAATTGAATGTCTTTGACATATGTTGTTTTGGGGTGGTTTCAATAAATAGTGGGTACATTGCTCACAATGCATACCCTCATTGTAGATAATAATAATTATTTGACAGGTCAGAATGCAGCCATTTTCAACATGTGATTCTGCTATTAATCATATCCAAGTCAGCAGAGGGGAATTACAATATACATTAATAAGATGCCATAGTCATCTCTCATTACTGACTGAAGTAAAATGATGTCTTACACAAGCTGATCATCTTACTTTCCAAAAAAATGTGCATTACATACCATTTTCAATGGTGAAATATAAACAACAATAGGCAGCCTTATTATAATTTACTTCATTTAAAAGTTACAACAGATTATTTTTATCTTACATCCGTATAGGTCTTAGATCCCCAAACTGATGCTTTATCCGTAAGGCACCCAGGTGGACAAAATATTCTAAAAATTGAAAAAAGAGAAAGTTTCTGGGTTTTACTATATTTCACACAGCATTATGCACTTTCCAATATTATATTTTTTCCATATTTTCTCCAAATAGTTATTGAGAAAACATGACTTACTCAGCA
Source organism: Crinia signifera (assembly GCF_055691185.1). Taxonomy (NCBI): domain Eukaryota; kingdom Metazoa; phylum Chordata; class Amphibia; order Anura; family Myobatrachidae; genus Crinia; species Crinia signifera. Next base: position 134,575,540 of record NC_139224.1, on the reverse strand, counting down.
ACATCTTCTTTTATGTCTTTTGCAGCTAATGAACAAGTTGTTTCTTCTGAAAAAAAAAAAAAGTATTAAGAAACACATCAGATATTAATTTATTATTTTGTACATTTTCTTTTTAAATGGTGTACAGTTAAACTGTACTCAATATTATTTGGCTATACCACACATATTTGTTACTTTGTCTTTATTAGAATATTCACCTTTTCCCAAAATCTATTATTCTCTCTACTATTTCCCTGCTCTCCCTAAATTACTTCTTTTAACTTGCTTGAGTGGGGTTTAACTGATGTTTGGGGCCTTTCTGGGAAAGCTCCAAAAGAGTCTGTTGAGCATGAGTCAGCATATGAATTTATCTTCTGGTTGACATTTTCTTGCATATATCCTTATGCTTTTAAATACTGTAACTAAAGAAAGTTGTTTATAAAAAGATATAGAGCGCAGTATGGGGAATTTGTTAAAAATACATGTAATATTTGAGGGAGACATTTTGTTTATGAGAAAATAAAAATTTTGTTCATTTATTTACTTTCAATTTAAGCAGCATAGAATATAGTATCTAATATGTATATGGAATCAAAAGGTAACATTTCCCTGCTAAGCATCAGAAATGGTCAAACCCCATTTGATGTAAGAAAGATATTTAGCCTTACATCTGTAACTTAGATAGGTTTTAGATCTGACTTTAATAGAAAAAGTAATATTCCATCCAAGTAGTCAGATTAGTTTACTCCTAAATTGACCGTGTAGTTTATTCCAAAGGTTGACATAGTATATCTGTGAATCTCCAAATTTCTCCTATAAGTCATCGTAACTGGAACCAACTACTCCAAATAATTATGTTTAATGATTGCATTATAAACTAGACCTTCTATGACTAGCTCCAATGAAAACTACATTTGATTGAAGGATTATTATTGGTGATTATTTGTACAGTAGTCAGTTAATTGTGTTAGCTAATACACTGTTAGGAGAAGGATAGGATTAAAGGATAAGTGTAAATGCTGAAATAAGTGAGAATATTACTTTATTCCTTGAAGAGGAATAGTTTTTATTTAATTTCCACTTAAAGATGTTTCAACAATATAATCAAAAAAATACTATGAAGTTAAGATAAAAAAGAGAAACATTTCTAAAAACTGATTGCTATGAGTACAAGCTCTTTTTATACAGATATCTACAGAACAGGTTTCCTAAATGTCCCAGGTTTCCTAACTGTACGTTTCAATTTCACATTTATTTCTGACATGATTCAATAAGATGAAACACACATGTACGTACAATTAGACCTTTAGTGTCTCAGAATAATTGTATATAATCACCTTCTGGTAGTCTGTAAACTTTTTCATAAATAATTTCAACAAATTCTTCAATGATGATGTTTTCTTCTACTATAAATGACCATGGAGCAGCACCAGAGGATCTTGTTGTTATACCATTTTGCCTAGATTCTGGGTAAGATTTCAGACCTGGCACCCTCTTTACTAGTACAACTCCACCCCTTTTGTCCAGTACACCTTCAAACATTGCTGCTTGGCACACTGAAGACTCCTGATTTTCACAAATAAATATGAAATATGGGTATTATTTCATTTGATTATTGTAAAATGATAGTGTAACATTGTCTCTTCGCATGATACAACCTTGTTAAAAATGGAAAGGAATTACTTTAATGGAAACTTACGATGTTGAAAGGACCTGAACCCCAAACTGTATGTTCCTGTTTGTGGCAGTCTGCTGGACATATCACTCTAAAAAAGATGTACATAACTATTGAACGAGAATGCACACGGCAGCAGTAGCAATATAGATATGTTGGTGAGAGCTGTATACTTACTCTGTCTCTGGGTCAAGTAATTGTTTGGCAGAGGTTAAGCAATCATTCTTCACTGGGAAAAAAAAATATATAAAAATCAGTATACACTGTATGTGTTGCCCTCAAATTAGTAAGCACAGGACATGTTTCTGGTGTACATTCTTTAAAATCCTACATCTAGTACAATTGAGACCTCTAGATGCCAATTTCAGGGGTATTCAATCTGGGATTCTGATTCCTGACAGTCAGAATACCAGCCCTTTTCGCTGGCCTCTGACACTAATTCGACTGTTGGTAATTAATGTACCGACAGTTGAGTGTTGAAAAGTCCTGTAATCTGTGAAAGTAGCTGCAAATTGTTAAAAAATGGATGTGATTTTTACAATCCACAGCCATTTCTGATAAAGAAGATCCAACTTTAAAAAAATGTCAGCTCTAACAGCCTTCACTGTTTTGGTAATGGCAGCATTGCTGTTGTTAATGACAGCAATGAATAGGTGAGTGCCAATATTTCCCCTGTCAGGAAATATCATCACAGATTGAATACCTCTAATCAACAAATCAGAGTGTCGTTATACTTGAAACATAACCTTTATTAATGGTGGTCTCTTTCAAAGTTAAAAGTTGCTCTTTTTTGCCAATATGTTAAGAGCTATATTTTTGCATAACTCTGCAGTTGCTCTTTGTAAACTTAGAACTTTTACAATTGATTCTTAATTACCTGTTTTTTTCTTGGGTTTTTTATCTGCAGATGGTTGTTTATCTGTAGATTTTGATGGATCTGGTTTCTTTGTGGGTTCTGAAGGTTTTGATATGTCTGATGGTTCAGAGGACACTGGACTTATTGGTTTACGGATCTCAAATGATCCTGACCAGGTGCCATGTTTATTTGTTTTCACACCATTCTTTGTAGCATCATTGTAACTGGGTTGACCTGGTTTCTTTTCCATGACAATGAGTCCTCCCTCATCACCTATTACTCCTTCATGAATAGCTGCTCTACAGATGGAGGAATCCTAGAGAAGACAGAATTTTTTTAACGTTTAAAAAAAATAATAATATCAAACTAAAGCAGTGCTGTTCTCTATTGATCCATACACACAAACACAAATACCATAACTGGTGGCAATAATTAAAAAATGATAATAATGAAAGATACTTAAAATTCTTCATGTAATAGGGTGCATATATAGCTTTTCTAAGAAATGTGGTTTCTGTGACAAATGTGTCATGTGATGGTATAATGCGGCTCCAAAAAATAAAGAAAAATGAATTGGAAAAGAAGAACCAACAGTGGACTTTATTCCTTGAAAATGTATATATTTTATCCTGCAACACCTATAACACATTACATGCATATGCTAATTGTACCTGTGGTCAGGATTTAAAAGTATATGATGCAAGGTGGAAATTATAGTATAAATTGAAAACGGAGAACATTGCATCATTAATATCCATTTTGGTTGACTTTGGTCTTTATTCTTTGTATATTTTATTTTGCTTTTCAACTAATTCAATAATTGAATGTCTTTGACATATGTTGTTTTGGGGTGGTTTCAATAAATAGTGGGTACATTGCTCACAATGCATACCCTCATTGTAGATAATAATAATTATTTGACAGGTCAGAATGCAGCCATTTTCAACATGTGATTCTGCTATTAATCATATCCAAGTCAGCAGAGGGGAATTACAATATACATTAATAAGATGCTATAGTCATCTCTCATTACTGACTGAAGTAAAATGATGTCTTACACAAGCTGATCATCTTACTTTCCAAAAAAATGTGCATTACATACCATTTTCAATGGTGAAATATAAACAACAATAGGCAGCCTTATTATAATTTACTTCATTTAAAAGTTACAACAGATTATTTTTATCTTACATCCGTATAGGTCTTAGATCCCCAAACTGATGCTTTATCCGTAAGGCACCCAGGTGGACAAAATATTCTAAAAATTGAAAAAAGAGAAAGTTTCTGGGTTTTACTATATTTCACACAGCATTATGCACTTTCCAATATTATATTTTTTCCATATTTTCTCCAAATAGTTATTTAGAAAACATGACTTACTCAGCAACATCTTCTTTTATGTCTTTTGCAGCTAATGAACAAGTTGTTTCTTCTGAAAAAAAAAAAAAAGTATTAAGAAACACATCAGATATTAATTTATTATTTTGTACATTTTCTTTTTAAATGGTGTACAGTTAAACTGTACTCAATATTATTTGGCTATACCACACATATTTGTTTGTTACTTTGTCTTTATTAGAATATTCACCTTTTCCCAAAATCTATTATTCTCTCTACTATTTCCCTGCTCTCCCTAAATTACTTCTTTTAACTTGCTTGAGTGGGGTTTAACTGATGTTTGGGGCCTTTCTGGGAAAGCTCCAAAAGAGTCTGTTGAGCATGAGTCAGCATATGAATTTATCTTCTGGTTGACATTTTCTTGCATATATCCTTATGCTTTTAAATACTGTAACTAAAGAAAGTTGTTTATAAAAAGATATAGAGCGCAGTATGGGGAATTTGTTAAAAATACATGTAATATTTGAGGGAGACATTTTGTTTATGAGAAAATAAAAATTTTGTTCATTTATTTACTTTCAATTTAAGCAGCATAGAATATAGTATCTAATATGTATATGGAATCAAAAGGTAACATTTCCCTGCTAAGCATCAGAAATGGTCAAACCCCATTTGATGTAAGAAAGATATTTAGCCTTACATCTGTAACTTAGATAGGTTTTAGATCTGACTTTAATAGAAAAAGTAATATTCCATCCAAGTAGTCAGATTAGTTTACTGCTAAATTGACCGTGTAGTTTATTCCAAAGGTTGACATAGTATATCTGTGAATCTCCAAATTTCTGCTATAAGTCATCGTAATTGGAACAACTACTCCAAATAATTATGTTTAATGATTGCATTATAAACTAGACCTTCTATGACTAGCTCCAATGAAAACTACATTTGATTGAAGGATTATTATTGGTGATTATTTGTACAGTAGTCAGTTAATTGTGTTAGCTAATACACTGTTAGGAGAAGGATAGGATTAAAGGATAAGTGTAAATGCTGAAATAAGTGAGAATATTACTTTATTCCTTGAAGAGGAATAGTTTTTATTTAATTTCCACTTAAAGATGTTTCAACAATATAATCAAAAAAATACTATGAAGTTAAGATAAAAAAGAGAAACATTTCTAAAAACTGATTGCTATGAGTACCAGCTCTTTTTATACAGATATCTACAGAACAGGTTTCCTAAATGTCCTTAAATACTGTACGTTTCAATTTCACATTTATTTCTGACATGATTCAATAAGATGAAACACACATGTACGTACAATTAGACCTTTAGTGTCTCAGAATAATTGTATATAATCACCTTCTGGTAGTCTGTAGACTTTTTCATAAATAATTTCAACAAATTCTTCAATGATGATGTTTTCTTCTACTATAAATGACCATGGAGCAGCACCAGAGGATCTTGTTGTTATACCATTTTGCCTAGATTCTGGGTAAGATTTCAGACCTGGCACCCTCTTTACTAGTACAACTCCACCCCTTTTGTCCAGTACACCTTCAAACATTGCTGCTTGGCACACTGAAGACTCCTGATTTTCACAAATAAATATGAAATATGGGTATTATTTCATTTGATTATTGTAAAATGATAGTGTAACATTGTCTCTTCGCATGATACAACCTTGTTAAAAATGGAAAGGAATTACTTTAATGGAAACTTACGATGTTGAAAGGACCTGAACCCCAAACTGTATGTTCCTGTTTGTGGCAGTCTGCTGGACATATCACTCTAAAAAAGATGTACATAACTATTGAACGAGAATGCACACGGCAGCAGTAGCAATATAGATATGTTGGTGAGAGCTGTATACTTACTCTGTCTCTGGGTCAAGTAATTGTTTGGCAGAGGTTAAGCAATCATTCTTCACTGGGAAAAAAAATATATAAAAATCAGTATACACTGTATGTGTTGCCCTCAAATTAGTAAGCATAGGACATGTTTCTGGTGTACATTCTTTAAAATCCTACATCTAGTACAATTGAGACCTCTAGATGCTAATTTCAGGAGTATTCAATCTGGGATTCTGATTCCTGACAGTCAGAATACCAGCCCTTTTCGCTGGCCTCTGACACTAATTCGACTGTTGGTAATTAATGTACCGACAGTTGAGTGTTGAAAAGTCCTGTAATCTGTGAAAGTAGCTGCAAATTGTTAAAAAATGGATGTGATTTTTACAATCCACAGCCATTTCTGACAAAGAAGATCCAACTTTAAAAAAAAAAGTCAGCTCTAACAGCCTTCACTGTTTTAGTAATGGCAGCATTGCTGTTGTTAATGACAGCAATGAATAGGTGAGTGCCAATATTTCCCCTGTCAGGAAATATCATTACAGATTGAATACCACTCATCAACAAATCAGAGTGTCGTTATACTTGAAACATAACCTTTATTAATGGTGGTCTCTTTCAAAGTTAAAAGTTGCTCTTTTTTGCCAATATGTTAAGAGCTATATTTTTGCATAACTCTGCAGTTGCTCTTTGTAAACTTAGAACTTTTACAATTGATTCTTAATTACCTGTTTTTTTCTTGGGTTTTTTATCTGCAGATGGTTGTTTATCTGTAGATTTTGATGGATCTGGTTTCTTTGTGGGTTCTGAAGGTTTTGATATGTCTGATGGTTCAGAGGACACTGGACTTCTTGGTTTACGGATCTCAAATGATCCTGACCAGGTGCCATGTTTATTTGTTTTCACACCATTCTTTGTAGCATCATTGTAACTGGGTTGACCTGGTTTCTTTTCCATGACAATGAGTCCTCCCTCATCACCTATTATTCCTTCATGAATAGCTGCTCTACAGATGGAGGAATCCTAGAGAAGACAGAATTTTTTTAACGTTTAAAAAAAATAATAATATCAAACTAAAGCAGTGCTGTTCTCTATTGATCCATACACACAAACACAAATACCATAACTGGTGGCAATAATTAAAAAATGATAATAATGAAAGATACTTAAAATTCTTCATGTAATAGGGTGCATATATAGCTTTTCTAAGAAATGTGGTTTCTGAGACAAATGTGTCATGTGATGGTATAATGCGGCTCCAAAAAATAAAGAAAAATGAATTGGAAAAGAAGAACCAACAGTGGACTTTATTCCTTGAAAATGTATATATTTTATCCTGCAACACCTATAACACATTACATGCATATGCTAATTGTACCTGTGGTCAGGATTTAAAAGTATATGATGCAAGGTGGAAATTATAGTATAAATTGAAAACGGAGAACATTGCATCATTAATATCCATTTTGGTTGACTTTGGTCTTTATTCTTTGTATATTTTATTTTGCTTTTCAACTAATTCAATAATTGAATGTCTTTGACATATGTTGTTTTGGGGTGGTTTCAATAAATAGTGGGTACATTGCTCACAATGCATACCCTCATTGTAGATAATAATAATTATTTGACAGGTCAGAATGCAGCCATTTTCAACATGTGATTCTGTTATTAATCATATCCAAGTCAGCAAAGGGGAATTACAATATACATTAATAAGATGCCATAGTCATCTCTCATTACTGACTGAAGTAAAATGATGTCTTACACAAGCTGATCATCTTACTTTCCAAAAAAATGTGCATTACATACCATTTTCAATGGTGAAATATAAACAACAATAGGCAGCCTTATTATAATTTACTTCATTTAAAAGTTACAACAGATTATTTTTATCTTACATCCGTATAGGTCTTAGATCCCCAAACTGATGCTTTATCCTTAAGGCACCCAGGTGGACAAAATATTCTAAAAATTGAAAAAAGAGAAAGTTTCTGGGTTTTACTATATTTCACACAGCATTGTGCACTTTCCAATATTATATTTTTTTCATATTTTCTCCAAATAGTTATTTAGAAAACATGACTTACTCAGCAACATCTTCTTTTATGTCTTTTGCAGCTAATGAACAAGTTGTTTTTTCTGAAAAAAATAAAAGTATTAAGAAACACATCAGATATTAATTTATTATTTTGTACATTTCATTTTCTTTTTAAATGGTGTACAGTTAAACTGTACTCAATATTATTTGGCTATACCACACATATTTGTTTGTTACTTTGTCTTTATTAGAATATTCACCTTTTCCCAAAATCTATTATTCTCTCTACTATTTCCCTGCTCTCCCTAAATTACTTCTTTTAACTTGCTTGAGTGGGGTTTAACTGATGTTTGGGGCCTTTCTGGGAAAGCTCCAAAAGAGTCTGTTGAGCATGAGTCAGCATATGAATTTATCTTCTGGTTGACATTTTCTTGCATATATCCTTATGCTTTTAAATACTGTAACTAAAGAAAGTTGTTTATAAAAAGATATAGAGCGTAGTATGGGGAATTTGTTAAAAATACATGTAATATTTGAGGGAGACATTTTGTTTATGAGAAAATAAAAATTTTGTTCATTTATTTACTTTCAATTTAAGCAGCATAGAATATAGTATCTAATATGTATATGGAATCAAAAGGTAACATTTCCCTGCTAAGCATCAGAAATGGTCAAACCCCATTTGATGTAAGAAAGATATTTAGCCTTACATCTGTAACTTAGATAGGTTTTAGATCTGACTTTAATAGAAAAAGTAATATTCCATCCAAGTAGTCAGATTAGTTTACTCCTAAATTGACCGTGTAGTTTATTCCAAAGGTTGACATAGTATATCTGTGAATCTCCAAATTTCTCCTATAAGTCATCGTAACTGGAACCAACTACTCCAAATAATTATGTTTAATGATTGCATTATAAACTAGACTTTCTATGACTAGCTCCAATGAAAACTACATTTGATTGAAGGATTATTATTGGTGATTATTTGTACAGTAGTCAGTTAATTGTGTTAGCTAATACACTGTTAGGAGAAGGATAGGATTAAAGGATAAGTGTAAATGCTGAAATAAGTGAGAATATTACTTTATTCCTTGAAGAGGAATAGTTTTTATTTAGTTTCCACTTAAAGATGTTTCAACAATATAATCAAAAAAATACTATGAAGTTAAGATAAAAAAGAGAAACATTTCTAAAAACTGATTGCTATGAGTACAAGCTCTTTTTATACAGATATCTACAGAACAGGTTTCCTAAATGTCCCAGGTTTCCTAACTGTACGTTTCAATTTCACATTTATTTCTGACATGATTCAATAAGATGAAACACACATGTACGTACAATTAGACCTTTAGTGTCTCAGAATAATTGTATATAATCACCTTCTGGTAGTCTGTAAACTTTTTCATAAATAATTTCAACAAATTCTTCAATGATGATGTTTTCTTCTACTATAAATGACCATGGAGCAGCACCAGAGGATCTTGTTGTTATACCATTTTGCCTAGATTCTGGGTAAGACTTCAGACCTGGCACCCTCTTTACTAGTACAACTCCACCCCTTTTGTCCAGTACACCTTCAAACATTGCTGCTTGGCACACTGAAGACTCCTGATTTTCACAAATAAATATGAAATATGGGTATTATTTCATTTGATTATTGTAAAATGATAGTGTAACATTGTCTCTTCGCATGATACAACCTTGTTAAAAATGGAAAGGAATTACTTTAATGGAAACTTACGATGTTGAAAGGACCTGAACCCCAAACTGTATGTTCCTGTTTGTGGCAGTCTGCTGGACATATCACTCTAAAAAAGATGTACATAACTATTGAACGAGAATGCACACGGCAGCAGTAGCAATATAGATATGTTGGTGAGAGCTGTATACTTACTCTGTCTCTGGGTCAAGTAATTGTTTGGCAGAGGTTAAGCAATCATTCTTCACTGGGAAAAAAAAATATATAAAAATCAGTATACACTGTATGTGTTGCCCTCAAATTAGTAAGCACGGGACATGTTTCTGGTGTACATTCTTTAAAATCCTACATCTAGTACAATTGAGACCTCTAGATGCCAATTTCAGGGGTATTCAATCTGGGATTCTGATTCCTGACAGTCAGAATACCAGCCCTTTTCGCTGGCCTCTGACACTAATTCGACTGTTGGTAATTAATGTACCGACAGTTGAGTGTTGAAAAGTCCTGTAATCTGTGAAAGTAGCTGCAAATTGTTAAAAAATGGATGTGATTTTTACAATCCACAGCCATTTCTGATAAAGAAGATCCAACTTTAAAAAAATGTCAGCTCTAACAGCCTTCACTGTTTTGGTAATGGCAGCATTGCTGTTGTTAATGACAGCAATGAATAGGTGAGTGCCAATATTTCCCCTGTCAGGAAATATCATCACAGATTGAATACCTCTAATCAACAAATCAGAGTGTCGTTATACTTGAAACATAACCTTTATTAATGGTGGTCTCTTTCAAAGTTAAAAGTTGCTCTTTTTTGCCAATATGTTAAGAGCTATATTTTTGCATAACTCTGCAGTTGCTCTTTGTAAACTTAGAACTTTTACAATTGATTCTTAATTACCTGTTTTTTTCTTGGGTTTTTTATCTGCAGATGGTTGTTTATCTGTAGATTTTGATGGATCTGGTTTCTTTGTGGGTTCTGAAGGTTTTGATATGTCTGATGGTTCAGAGGACACTGGACTTATTGGTTTACGGATCTCAAATGATCCTGACCAGGTGCCATGTTTATTTGTTTTCACACCATTCTTTGTAGCATCATTGTAACTGGGTTGACCTGGTTTCTTTTCCATGACAATGAGTCCTCCCTCATCACCTATTACTCCTTCATGAATAGCTGCTCTACAGATGGAGGAATCCTAGAGAAGACAGAATTTTTTTAACGTTTAAAAAAAATAATAATATCAAACTAAAGCAGTGCTGTTCTCTATTGATCCATACACACAAACACAAATACCATAACTGGTGGCAATAATTAAAAAATGATAATAATGAAAGATACTTAAAATTCTTCATGTAATAGGGTGCATATATAGCTTTTCTAAGAAATGTGGTTTCTGTGACAAATGTGTCATGTGATGGTATAATGCGGCTCCAAAAAATAAAGAAAAATGAATTGGAAAAGAAGAACCAACAGTGGACTTTATTCCTTGAAAATGTATATATTTTATCCTGCAACACCTATAACACATTACATGCATATGCTAATTGTACCTGTGGTCAGGATTTAAAAGTATATGATGCAAGGTGGAAATTATAGTATAAATTGAAAACGGAGAACATTGCATCATTAATATCCATTTTGGTTGACTTTGGTCTTTATTCTTTGTATATTTTATTTTGCTTTTCAACTAATTCAATAATTGAATGTCTTTGACATATGTTGTTTTGGGGTGGTTTCAATAAATAGTGGGTACATTGCTCACAATGCATACCCTCATTGTAGATAATAATAATTATTTGACAGGTCAGAATGCAGCCATTTTCAACATGTGATTCTGCTATTAATCATATCCAAGTCAGCAGAGGGGAATTACAATATACATTAATAAGATGCCATAGTCATCTCTCATTACTGACTGAAGTAAAATGATGTCTTACACAAGCTGATCATCTTACTTTCCAAAAAAATGTGCATTACATACCATTTTCAATGGTGAAATATAAACAACAATAGGCAGCCTTATTATAATTTACTTCATTTAAAAGTTACAACAGATTATTTTTATCTTACATCCGTATAGGTCTTAGATCCCCAAACTGATGCTTTATCCTTAAGGCACCCAGGTGGACAAAATATTCTAAAAATTGAAAAAAGAGAAAGTTTCTGGGTTTTACTATATTTCACACAGCATTATGCACTTTCCAATATTATATTTTTTTCATATTTTCTCCAAATAGTTATTTAGAAAACATGACTTACTCAGCAACATCTTCTTTTATGTCTTTTGCAGCTAATGAACAAGTTGTTTCTTCTGAAAAAAAAAAAAGTATTAAGAAACACATCAGATATTAATTTATTATTTTGTACATTTTCTTTTTAAATGGTGTACAGTTAAACTGTACTCAATATTATTTGGCTATACCACACATATTTGTTTGTTACTTTGTCTTTATTAGAATATTCACCTTTTCCCAAAATCTATTATTCTCTCTACTATTTCCCTGCTCTCCCTAAATTACTTCTTTTAACTTGCTTGAGTGGGGTTTAACTGATGTTTGGGGCCTTTCTGGGAAAGCTCCAAAAGAGTCTGTTGAGCATGAGTCAGCATATGAATTTATCTTCTGGTTGACATTTTCTTGCATATATCCTTATGCTTTTAAATACTGTAACTAAAGAAAGTTGTTTATAAAAAGATATAGAGCGCAGTATGGGGAATTTGTTAAAAATACATGTAATATTTGAGGGAGACATTTTGTTTATGAGAAAATAAAAATTTTGTTCATTTATTTACTTTCAATTTAAGCAGCATAGAATATAGTATCTAATATGTATATGGAATCAAAAGGTAACATTTCCCTGCTAAGCATCAGAAATGGTCAAACCCCATTTGATGTAAGAAAGATATTTAGCCTTACATCTGTAACTTAGATAGGTTTTAGATCTGACTTTAATAGAAAAAGTAATATTCCATCCAAGTAGTCAGATTAGTTTACTGCTAAATTGACCGTGTAGTTTATTCCAAAGGTTGACATAGTATATCTGTGAATCTCCAAATTTCTGCTATAAGTCATCGTAACTGGAACAACTACTCCAAATAATTATGTTTAATGATTGCATTATAAACTAGACCTTCTATGACTAGCTCCAATGAAAACTACATTTGATTGAAGGATTATTATTGGTGATTATTTGTACAGTAGTCAGTTAATTGTGTTAGCTAATACACTGTTAGGAGAAGGATAGGATTAAAGGATAAGTGTAAATGCTGAAATAAGTGAGAATATTACTTTATTCCTTGAAGAGGAATAGTTTTTATTTAATTTCCACTTAAAGATGTTTCAACAATATAATCAAAAAAATACTATGAAGTTAAGATAAAAAAGAGAAACATTTCTAAAAACTGATTGCTATGAGTACCAGCTCTTTTTATACAGATATCTACAGAACAGGTTTCCTAAATGTCCTTAAATACTGTACGTTTCAATTTCACATTTATTTCTGACATGATTCAATAAGATGAAACACACATGTACGTACAATTAGACCTTTAGTGTCTCAGAATAATTGTATATAATCACCTTCTGGTAGTCTGTAGACTTTTTCATAAATAATTTCAACAAATTCTTCAATGATGATGTTTTCTTCTACTATAAATGACCATGGAGCAGCACCAGAGGATCTTGTTGTTATACCATTTTGCCTAGATTCTGGGTAAGATTTCAGACCTGGCACCCTCTTTACTAGTACAACTCCACCCCTTTTGTCCAGTACACCTTCAAACATTGCTGCTTGGCACACTGAAGACTCCTGATTTTCACAAATAAATATGAAATATGGGTATTATTTCATTTGATTATTGTAAAATGATAGTGTAACATTGTCTCTTCGCATGATACAACCTTGTTAAAAATGGAAAGGAATTACTTTAATGGAAACTTACGATGTTGAAAGGACCTGAACCCCAAACTGTATGTTCCTGTTTGTGGCAGTCTGCTGGACATATCACTCTAAAAAAGATGTACATAACTATTGAACGAGAATGCACACGGCAGCAGTAGCAATATAGATATGTTGGTGAGAGCTGTATACTTACTCTGTCTCTGGGTCAAGTAATTGTTTGGCAGAGGTTAAGCAATCATTCTTCACTGGGAAAAAAAATATATAAAAATCAGTATACACTGTATGTGTTGCCCTCAAATTAGTAAGCATAGGACATGTTTCTGGTGTACATTCTTTAAAATCCTACATCTAGTACAATTGAGACCTCTAGATGCTAATTTCAGGAGTATTCAATCTGGGATTCTGATTCCTGACAGTCAGAATACCAGCCCTTTTCGCTGGCCTCTGACACTAATTCGACTGTTGGTAATTAATGTACCGACAGTTGAGTGTTGAAAAGTCCTGTAATCTGTGAAAGTAGCTGCAAATTGTTAAAAAATGGATGTGATTTTTACAATCCACAGCCATTTCTGACAAAGAAGATCCAACTTTAAAAAAAAAAGTCAGCTCTAACAGCCTTCACTGTTTTAGTAATGGCAGCATTGCTGTTGTTAATGACAGCAATGAATAGGTGAGTGCCAATATTTCCCCTGTCAGGAAATATCATTACAGATTGAATACCACTCATCAACAAATCAGAGTGTCGTTATACTTGAAACATAACCTTTATTAATGGTGGTCTCTTTCAAAGTTAAAAGTTGCTCTTTTTTGCCAATATGTTAAGAGCTATATTTTTGCATAACTCTGCAGTTGCTCTTTGTAAACTTAGAACTTTTACAATTGATTCTTAATTACCTGTTTTTTTCTTGGGTTTTTTATCTGCAGATGGTTGTTTATCTGTAGATTTTGATGGATCTGGTTTCTTTGTGGGTTCTGAAGGTTTTGATATGTCTGATGGTTCAGAGGACACTGGACTTCTTGGTTTACGGATCTCAAATGATCCTGACCAGGTGCCATGTTTATTTGTTTTCACACCATTCTTTGTAGCATCATTGTAACTGGGTTGACCTGGTTTCTTTTCCATGACAATGAGTCCTCCCTCATCACCTATTATTCCTTCATGAATAGCTGCTCTACAGATGGAGGAATCCTAGAGAAGACAGAATTTTTTTAACGTTTAAAAAAAATAATAATATCAAACTAAAGCAGTGCTGTTCTCTATTGATCCATACACACAAACACAAATACCATAACTGGTGGCAATAATTAAAAAATGATAATAATGAAAGATACTTAAAATTCTTCATGTAATAGGGTGCATATATAGCTTTTCTAAGAAATGTGGTTTCTGAGACAAATGTGTCATGTGATGGTATAATGCGGCTCCAAAAAATAAAGAAAAATGAATTGGAAAAGAAGAACCAACAGTGGACTTTATTCCTTGAAAATGTATATATTTTATCCTGCAACACCTATAACACATTACATGCATATGCTAATTGTACCTGTGGTCAGGATTTAAAAGTATATGATGCAAGGTGGAAATTATAGTATAAATTGAAAACGGAGAACATTGCATCATTAATATCCATTTTGGTTGACTTTGGTCTTTATTCTTTGTATATTTTATTTTGCTTTTCAACTAATTCAATAATTGAATGTCTTTGACATATGTTGTTTTGGGGTGGTTTCAATAAATAGTGGGTACATTGCTCACAATGCATACCCTCATTGTAGATAATAATAATTATTTGACAGGTCAGAATGCAGCCATTTTCAACATGTGATTCTGCTATTAATCATATCCAAGTCAGCAAAGGGGAATTACAATATACATTAATAAGATGCCATAGTCATCTCTCATTACTGACTGAAGTAAAATGATGTCTTACACAAGCTGATCATCTTACTTTCCAAAAAAATGTGCATTACATACCATTTTCAATGGTGAAATATAAACAACAATAGGCAGCCTTATTATAATTTACTTCATTTAAAAGTTACAACAGATTATTTTTATCTTACATCCGTATAGGTCTTAGATCCCCAAACTGATGCTTTATCCTTAAGGCACCCAGGTGGACAAAATATTCTAAAAATTGAAAAAAGAGAAAGTTTCTGGGTTTTACTATATTTCACACAGCATTATGCACTTTCCAATATTATATTTTTTTCATATTTTCTCCAAATAGTTATTTAGAAAACATGACTTACTCAGCAACATCTTCTTTTATGTCTTTTGCAGCTAATGAACAAGTTGTTTTTTCTGAAAAAAATAAAAGTATTAAGAAACACATCAGATATTAATTTATTATTTTGTACATTTCATTTTCTTTTTAAATGGTGTACAGTTAAACTGTACTCAATATTATTTGGCTATACCACACATATTTGTTTGTTACTTTGTCTTTATTAGAATATTCACCTTTTCCCAAAATCTATTATTCTCTCTACTATTTCCCTGCTCTCCCTAAATTACTTCTTTTAACTTGCTTGAGTGGGGTTTAACTGATGTTTGGGGCCTTTCTGGGAAAGCTCCAAAAGAGTCTGTTGAGCATGAGTCAGCATATGAATTTATCTTCTGGTTGACATTTTCTTGCATATATCCTTATGCTTTTAAATACTGTAACTAAAGAAAGTTGTTTATAAAAAGATATAGAGCGCAGTATGGGGAATTTGTTAAAAATACATGTAATATTTGAGGGAGACATTTTGTTTATGAGAAAATAAAAATTTTGTTCATTTATTTACTTTCAATTTAAGCAGCATAGAATATAGTATCTAATATGTATATGGAATCAAAAGGTAACATTTCCCTGCTAAGCATCAGAAATGGTCAAACCCCATTTGATGTAAGAAAGATATTTAGCCTTACATCTGTAACTTAGATAGGTTTTAGATCTGACTTTAATAGAAAAAGTAATATTCCATCCAAGTAGTCAGATTAGTTTACTCCTAAATTGACCGTGTAGTTTATTCCAAAGGTTGACATAGTATATCTGTGAATCTCCAAATTTCTCCTATAAGTCATCGTAACTGGAACCAACTACTCCAAATAATTATGTTTAATGATTGCATTATAAACTAGACCTTCTATGACTAGCTCCAATGAAAACTACATTTGATTGAAGGATTATTATTGGTGATTATTTGTACAGTAGTCAGTTAATTGTGTTAGCTAATACACTGTTAGGAGAAGGATAGGATTAAAGGATAAGTGTAAATGCTGAAATAAGTGAGAATATTACTTTATTCCTTGAAGAGGAATAGTTTTTATTTAATTTCCACTTAAAGATGTTTCAACAATATAATCAAAAAAATACTATAAAGTTAAGATAAAAAAGAGAAACATTTCTAAAAACTGATTGCTATGAGTACCAGCTCTTTTTATACAGATATCTACAGAACAGGTTTCCTAAATGTCCCAGGTTTCCTAACTGTACGTTTCAATTTCACATTTATTTCTGACATGATTCAATAAGATGAAACACACATGTACGTACAATTAGACCTTTAGTGTCTCAGAATAATTGTATATAATCACCTTCTGGTAGTCTGTAAACTTTTTCATAAATAATTTCAACAAATTCTTCAATGATGATGTTTTCTTCTACTATAAATGACCATGGAGCAGCACCAGAGGATCTTGTTGTTATACCATTTTGCCTAGATTCTGGGTAAGACTTCAGACCTGGCACCCTCTTTACTAGTACAACTCCACCCCTTTTGTCCAGTACACCTTCAAACATTGCTGCTTGGCACACTGAAGACTCCTGATTTTCACAAATAAATATGAAATATGGGTATTATTTCATTTGATTATTGTAAAATGATAGTGTAACATTGTCTCTTCGCATGATACAACCTTGTTAAAAATGGAAAGGAATTACTTTAATGGAAACTTACGATGTTGAAAGGACCTGAACCCCAAACTGTATGTTCCTGTTTGTGGCAGTCTGCTGGACATATCACTCTAAAAAAGATGTACATAACTATTGAACGAGAATGCACACGGCAGCAGTAGCAATATAGATATGTTGGTGAGAGCTGTATACTTACTCTGTCTCTGGGTCAAGTAATTGTTTGGCAGAGGTTAAGCAATCATTCTTCACTGGGAAAAAAAATATATAAAAATCAGTATACACTGTATGTGTTGCCCTCAAATTAGTAAGCACAGGACATGTTTCTGGTGTACATTCTTTAAAATCCTACATCTAGTACAATTGAGACCTCTAGATGCCAATTTCAGGGGTATTCAATCTGGGATTCTGATTCCTGACAGTCAGAATACCAGCCCTTTTCGCTGGCCTCTGACACTAATTCGACTGTTGGTAATTAATGTACCGACAGTTGAGTGTTGAAAAGTCCTGTAATCTGTGAAAGTAGCTGCAAATTGTTAAAAAATGGATGTGATTTTTACAATCCACAGCCATTTCTGATAAAGAAGATCCAACTTAAAAAAAATGTCAGCTCTAACAGCCTTCACTGTTTTGGTAATGGCAGCATTGCTGTTGTTAATGACAGCAATGAATAGGTGAGTGCCAATATTTCCCCTGTCAGGAAATATCATCACAGATTGAATACCTCTAATCAACAAATCAGAGTGTCGTTATACTTGAAACATAACCTTTAT
Source organism: Crinia signifera (assembly GCF_055691185.1). NCBI lineage: Eukaryota > Metazoa > Chordata > Amphibia > Anura > Myobatrachidae > Crinia > Crinia signifera. The sequence goes on along the minus strand of NC_139224.1, from coordinate 134,557,537 downwards.
TAATGGTGGTCTCTTTCAAAGTTAAAAGTTGCTCTTTTTTGCCAATATGTTAAGAGCTATATTTTTGCATAACTCTGCAGTTGCTCTTTGTAAACTTAGAACTTTTACAATTGATTCTTAATTACCTGTTTTTTTCTTGGGTATTTTATCTGCAGATGGTTGTTTATCTGTAGATTTTGATGGATCTGGTTTCTTTGTGGGTTCTGAAGGTTTTGATATGTCTGATGGTTCAGAGGACACTGGACTTATTGGTTTACGGATCTCAAATGATCCTGACCAGGTGCCATGTTTATTTGTTTTCACACCATTCTTTGTAGCATCATTGTAACTGGGTTGACCTGGTTTCTTTTCCATGACAATGAGTCCTCCCTCATCACCTATTACTCCTTCATGAATAGCTGCTCTACAGATGGAGGAATCCTAGAGAAGACAGAATTTTTTTAACGTTTAAAAAAAATAATAATATCAAACTAAAGCAGTGCTGTTCTCTATTGATCCATACACACAAACACAAATACCATAACTGGTGGCAATAATTAAAAAATGATAATAATGAAAGATACTTAAAATTCTTCATGTAATAGGGTGCATATATAGCTTTTCTAAGAAATGTGGTTTCTGTGACAAATGTGTCATGTGATGGTATAATGCGGCTCCAAAAAATAAAGAAAAATGAATTGGAAAAGAAGAACCAACAGTGGACTTTATTCCTTGAAAATGTATATATTTTATCCTGCAACACCTATAACACATTACATGCATATGCTAATTGTACCTGTGGTCAGGATTTAAAAGTATATGATGCAAGGTGGAAATTATAGTATAAATTGAAAACGGAGAACATTGCATCATTAATATCCATTTTGGTTGACTTTGGTCTTTATTCTTTGTATATTTTATTTTACTTTTCAACTAATTCAATAATTGAATGTCTTTGACATATGTTGTTTTGGGGTGGTTTCAATAAATAGTGGGTACATTGCTCACAATGCATACACTCATTGTAGATAATAATAATTATTTGACAGGTCAGAATGCAGCCATTTTCAACATGTGATTCTGCTATTAATCATATCCAAGTAAGCAGAGGGGAATTACAATATACATTAATAAGATGCCATAGTCATCTCTCATTACTGACTGAAGTAAAATGATGTCTTACACAAGCTGATCATCTTACTTTCCAAAAAAATGTGCATTACATACCATTTTCAATGGTGAAATATAAACAACAATAGGCAGCCTTATTATAATTTACTTCATTTAAAAGTTACAACAGATTATTTTTATCTTACATCCGTATAGGTCTTAGATCCCCAAACTGATGCTTTATCCGTAAGGCACCCAGGTGGACAAAATATTCTAAAAATTGAAAAAAGAGAAAGTTTCTGGGTTTTACTATATTTCACACAGCATTATGCACTTTCCAATATTATATTTTTTTCATATTTTCTCCAAATAGTTATTTAGAAAACATGACTTACTCAGCAACATCTTCTTTTATGTCTTTTGCAGCTAATGAACAAGTTGTTTCTTCTGAAAAAAAAAAAAAGTATTAAGAAACACATCAGATATTAATTTATTATTTTGTACATTTTCTTTTTAAATGGTGTACAGTTAAACTGTACTCAATATTATTTGGCTATACCACACATATTTGTTTGTTACTTTGTCTTTATTAGAATATTCACCTTTTCCCAAAATCTATTATTCTCTCTACTATTTCCCTGCTCTCCCTAAATTACTTCTTTTAACTTGCTTGAGTGGGGTTTAACTGATGTTTGGGGCCTTTCTGGGAAAGCTCCAAAAGAGTCTGTTGAGCATGAGTCAGCATATGAATTTATCTTCTGGTTGACATTTTCTTGCATATATCCTTATGCTTTTAAATACTGTAACTAAAGAAAGTTGTTTATAAAAAGATATAGAGCGCAGTATGGGGAATTTGTTAAAAATACATGTAATATTTGAGGGAGACATTTTGTTTATGAGAAAATAAAAATTTTGTTCATTTATTTACTTTTAATTTAAGCAGCATAGAATATAGTATCTAATATGTATATGGAATCAAAAGGTAACATTTCCCTGCTAAGCATCAGAAATGGTCAAACCCCATTTGATGTAAGAAAGATATTTAGCCTTACATCTGTAACTTAGATAGGTTTTAGATCTGACTTTAATAGAAAAAGTAATATTCCATCCAAGTAGTCAGATTAGTTTACTGCTAAATTGACCGTGTAGTTTATTCCAAAGGTTGACATAGTATATCTGTGAATCTCCAAATTTCTGCTATAAGTCATCGTAATTGGAACAACTACTCCAAATAATTATGTTTAATGATTGCATTATAAACTAGACCTTCTATGACTAGCTCCAATGAAAACTACATTTGATTGAAGGATTATTATTGGTGATTATTTGTACAGTATTCAGTTAATTGTGTTAGCTAATACACTGTTAGGAGAAGGATAGGATTAAAGGATAAGTGTAAATGCTGAAATAAGTGAGAATATTACTTTATTCCTTGAAGAGGAATAGTTTTTATTTAATTTCCACTTAAAGATGTTTCAACAATATAATCAAAAAAATACTATGAAGTTAAGATAAAAAAGAGAAACATTTCTAAAAACTGATTGCTATGAGTACCAGCTCTTTTTATACAGATATCTACAGAACAGGTTTCCTAAATGTCCTTAAATACTGTACGTTTCAATTTCACATTTATTTCTGACATGATTCAATAAGATGAAACACACATGTACGTACAATTAGACCTTTAGTGTCTCAGAATAATTGTATATAATCACCTTCTGGTAGTCTGTAGACTTTTTCATAAATAATTTCAACAAATTCTTCAATGATGATGTTTTCTTCTACTACAAATGACCATGGAGCAGCACCAGAGGATCTTGTTGTTATACCATTTTGCCTAGATTCTGGGTAAGATTTCAGACCTGGCACCCTCTTTACTAGTACAACTCCACCCCTTTTGTCCAGTACACCTTCAAACATTGCTGCTTGGCACACTGAAGACTCCTGATTTTCACAAATAAATATGAAATATGGGTATTATTTCATTTGATTATTGTAAAATGATAGTGTAACATTGTCTCTTCGCATGATACAACCTTGTTAAAAATGGAAAGGAATTACTTTAATGGAAACTTACGATGTTGAAAGGACCTGAACCCCAAACTGTATGTTCCTGTTTGTGGCAGTCTGCTGGACATATCACTCTAAAAAAGATGTACATAACTATTGAACGAGAATGCACACGGCAGCAGTAGCAATATAGATATGTTGGTGAGAGCTGTATACTTACTCTGTCTCTGGGTCAAGTAATTGTTTGGCAGAGGTTAAGCAATCATTCTTCACTGGGAAAAAAAAAATATAAAAATCAGTATACACTGTATGTGTTGCCCTCAAATTAGTAAGCATAGGACATGTTTCTGGTGTACATTCTTTAAAATCCTACATCTAGTACAATTGAGACCTCTAGATGCTAATTTCAGGAGTATTCAATCTGGGATTCTGATTCCTGACAGTCAGAATACCAGCCCTTTTCGCTGGCCTCTGACACTAATTCGACTGTTGGTAATTAATGTACCGACAGTTGAGTGTTGAAAAGTCCTGTAATCTGTGAAAGTAGCTGCAAATTGTTAAAAAATGGATGTGATTTTTACAATCCACAGCCATTTCTGACAAAGAAGATCCAACTTTAAAAAAAAAAGTCAGCTCTAACAGCCTTCACTGTTTTAGTAATGGCAGCATTGCTGTTGTTAATGACAGCAATGAATAGGTGAGTGCCAATATTTCCCCTGTCAGGAAATATCATTACAGATTGAATACCACTCATCAACAAATCAGAGTGTCGTTATACTTGAAACATAACCTTTATTAATGGTGGTCTCTTTCAAAGTTAAAAGTTGCTCTTTTTTGCCAATATGTTAAGAGCTATATTTTTGCATAACTCTGCAGTTGCTCTTTGTAAACTTAGAACTTTTACAATTGATTCTTAATTACCTGTTTTTTTCTTGGGTTTTTTATCTGCAGATGGTTGTTTATCTGTAGATTTTGATGGATCTGGTTTCTTTGTGGGTTCTGAAGGTTTTGATATGTCTGATGGTTCAGAGGACACTGGACTTCTTGGTTTACGGATCTCAAATGATCCTGACCAGGTGCCATGTTTATTTGTTTTCACACCATTCTTTGTAGCATCATTGTAACTGGGTTGACCTGGTTTCTTTTCCATGACAATGAGTCCTCCCTCATCACCTATTATTCCTTCATGAATAGCTGCTCTACAGATGGAGGAATCCTAGAGAAGACAGAATTTTTTTAACGTTTAAAAAAAATAATAATATCAATCTAAAGCAGTGCTGTTCTCTATTGATCCATACACACAAACACAAATACCATAACTGGTGGCAATAATTAAAAAATGATAATAATGAAAGATACTTAAAATTCTTCATGTAATAGGGTGCATATATAGCTTTTCTAAGAAATGTGGTTTCTGAGACAAATGTGTCATGTGATGGTATAATGCGGCTCCAAAAAATAAAGAAAAATGAATTGGAAAAGAAGAACCAACAGTGGACTTTATTGCTTGAAAATGTATATATTTTATCCTGCAACACCTATAACACATTACATGCATATGCTAATTGTACCTGTGGTCAGGATTTAAAAGTATATGATGCAAGGTGGAAATTATAGTATAAATTGAAAACGGAGAACATTGCATCATTAATATCCATTTTGGTTGACTTTGGTCTTTATTCTTTGTATATTTTATTTTGCTTTTCAACTAATTCAATAATTGAATGTCTTTGACATATGTTGTTTTGGGGTGGTTTCAATAAATAGTGGGTACATTGCTCACAATGCATACCCTCATTGTAGATAATAATAATTATTTGACAGGTCAGAATGCAGCCATTTTCAACATGTGATTCTGCTATTAATCATATCCAAGTCAGCAAAGGGGAATTACAATATACATTAATAAGATGCCATAGTCATCTCTCATTACTGACTGAAGTAAAATGATGTCTTACACAAGCTGATCATCTTACTTTCCAAAAAAATGTGCATTACATACCATTTTCAATGGTGAAATATAAACAACAATAGGCAGCCTTATTATAATTTACTTCATTTAAAAGTTACAACAGATTATTTTTATCTTACATCCGTATAGGTCTTAGATCCCCAAACTGATGCTTTATCCTTAAGGCACCCAGGTGGACAAAATATTCTAAAAATTGAAAAAAGAGAAAGTTTCTGGGTTTTACTATATTTCACACAGCATTATGCACTTTCCAATATTATATTTTTTTCATATTTTCTCCAAATAGTTATTTAGAAAACATGACTTACTCAGCAACATCTTCTTTTATGTCTTTTGCAGCTAATGAACAAGTTGTTTTTTCTGAAAAAAATAAAAGTATTAAGAAACACATCAGATATTAATTTATTATTTTGTACATTTCATTTTCTTTTTAAATGGTGTACAGTTAAACTGTACTCAATATTATTTGGCTATACCACACATATTTGTTTGTTACTTTGTCTTTATTAGAATATTCACCTTTTCCCAAAATCTATTATTCTCTCTACTATTTCCCTGCTCTCCCTAAATTACTTCTTTTAACTTGCTTGAGTGGGGTTTAACTGATGTTTGGGGCCTTTCTGGGAAAGCTCCAAAAGAGTCTGTTGAGCATGAGTCAGCATATGAATTTATCTTCTGGTTGACATTTTCTTGCATATATCCTTATGCTTTTAAATACTGTAACTAAAGAAAGTTGTTTATAAAAAGATATAGAGCGCAGTATGGGGAATTTGTTAAAAATACATGTAATATTTGAGGGAGACATTTTGTTTATGAGAAAATAAAAATTTTGTTCATTTATTTACTTTCAATTTAAGCAGCATAGAATATAGTATCTAATATGTATATGGAATCAAAAGGTAACATTTCCCTGCTAAGCATCAGAAATGGTCAAACCCCATTTGATGTAAGAAAGATATTTAGTCTTACATCTGTAACTTAGATAGGTTTTAGATCTGACTTTAATAGAAAAAGTAATATTCCATCCAAGTAGTCAGATTAGTTTACTCCTAAATTGACCGTGTAGTTTATTCCAAAGGTTGACATAGTATATCTGTGAATCTCCAAATTTCTCCTATAAGTCATCGTAACTGGAACCAACTACTCCAAATAATTATGTTTAATGATTGCATTATAAACTAGACCTTCTATGACTAGCTCCAATGAAAACTACATTTGATTGAAGGATTATTATTGGTGATTATTTGTACAGTAGTCAGTTAATTGTGTTAGCTAATACACTGTTAGGAGAAGGATAGGATTAAAGGATAAGTGTAAATGCTGAAATAAGTGAGAATATTACTTTATTCCTTGAAGAGGAATAGTTTTTATTTAATTTCCACTTAAAGATGTTTCAACAATATAATCAAAAAAATACTATGAAGTTAAGATAAAAAAGAGAAACATTTCTAAAAACTGATTGCTATGAGTACAAGCTCTTTTTATACAGATATCTACAGAACAGGTTTCCTAAATGTCCTTAAATACTGTACGTTTCAATTTCACATTTATTTCTGACATGATTCAATAAGATGAAACACACATGTACGTACAATTAGACCTTTAGTGTCTCAGAATAATTGTATATAATCACCTTCTGGTAGTCTGTAGACTTTTTCATAAATAATTTCAACAAATTCTTCAATGATGATGTTTTCTTCTACTATAAATGACCATGGAGCAGCACCAGAGGATCTTGTTGTTATACCATTTTGCCTAGATTCTGGGTAAGATTTCAGACCTGGCACCCTCTTTACTAGTACAACTCCACCCCTTTTGTCCAGTACACCTTCAAACATTGCTGCTTGGCACACTGAAGACTCCTGATTTTCACAAATAAATATGAAATATGGGTATTATTTCATTTGATTATTGTAAAATGATAGTGTAACATTGTCTCTTCGCATGATACAACCTTGTTAAAAATGGAAAGGAATTACTTTAATGGAAACTTACGATGTTGAAAGGACCTGAACCCCAAACTGTATGTTCCTGTTTGTGGCAGTCTGCTGGACATATCACTCTAAAAAAGATGTACATAACTATTGAACGAGAATGCACACAGCAGCAGTAGCAATATAGATATGTTGGTGAGAGTTGTATACTTACTCTGTCTCTGGGTCAAGTAATTGTTTGGCAGAGGTTAAGCAATCATTCTTCACTGGGAAAAAAAATATATAAAAATCAGTATACACTGTATGTGTTGCCCTCAAATTAGTAAGCACAGGACATGTTTCTGGTGTACATTCTTTAAAATCCTACATCTAGTACAATTGAGACCTCTAGATGCCAATTTCAGGGGTATTCAATCTGGGATTCTGATTCCTGACAGTCAGAATACCAGCCCTTTTCGCTGGCCTCTGACACTAATTCGACTGTTGGTAATTAATGTACCGACAGTTGAGTGTTGAAAAGTCCTGTAATCTGTGAAAGTAGCTGCAAATTGTTAAAAAATGGATGTGATTTTTACAATCCACAGCCATTTCTGACAAAGAAGATCCAACTTTAAAAAAAAAAGTCAGCTCTAACAGCCTTCACTGTTTTAGTAATGGCAGCATTGCTGTTGTTAATGACAGCAATGAATAGGTGAGTGCCAATATTTCCCCTGTCAGGAAATATCATTACAGATTGAATACCACTCATCAACAAATCAGAGTGTCGTTATACTTGAAACATAACCTTTATTAATGGTGGTCTCTTTCAAAGTTAAAAGTTGCTCTTTTTTGCCAATATGTTAAGAGCTATATTTTTGCATAACTCTGCAGTTGCTCTTTGTAAACTTAGAACTTTTACAATTGATTCTTAATTACCTGTTTTTTTCTTGGGTTTTTTATCTGCAGATGGTTGTTTATCTGTAGATTTTGATGGATCTGGTTTCTTTGTGGGTTCTGAAGGTTTTGATATGTCTGATGGTTCAGAGGACACTGGACTTCTTGGTTTACGGATCTCAAATGATCCTGACCAGGTGCCATGTTTATTTGTTTTCACACCATTCTTTGTAGCATCATTGTAACTGGGTTGACCTGGTTTCTTTTCCATGACAATGAGTCCTCCCTCATCACCTATTATTCCTTCATGAATAGCTGCTCTACAGATGGAGGAATCCTAGAGAAGACAGAATTTTTTTAACGTTTAAAAAAAATAATAATATCAAACTAAAGCAGTGCTGTTCTCTATTGATCCATACACACAAACACAAATACCATAACTGGTGGCAATAATTAAAAAATGATAATAATGAAAGATACTTAAAATTCTTCATGTAATAGGGTGCATATATAGCTTTTCGGTACTTATGTAATATCTGGGCTCCCGTTTTTCTTATGAGACCGCGTCCCCTCGCGGGGCTCGCTGCGCTCGCCACGCTTCGGGCACGGTGGCTCGCTGCGCTCGCCACACTATATAAAATCAACTCCATGCGTAGTTGGATAGTAGGGGTATGAAAAAATTGGGTGCATTTAACATGGGAGCCCAGATAATACATAAGTACCAGCTTTTCTAAAAAATGTGGTTTCTGTGACAAATGTGTCATGTGATGGTATAATGCGGCTCCAAAAAATAAAGAAAAATGAATTGGAAAAGAAGAACCAACAGTGGACTTTATTCCTTGAAAATGTATATATTTTATCCTGCAACACCTATAACACATTACATGCATATGCTAATTGTACCTGTGGTCAGGATTTAAAAGTATATGATGCAAGGTGGAAATTATAGTATAAATTGAAAACGGAGAACATTGCATCATTAATATCCATTTTGGTTGACTTTGGTCTTTATTCTTTGTATATTTTATTTTGCTTTTCAACTAATTCAATAATTGAATGTCTTTGACATATGTTGTTTTGGGGTGGTTTCAATAAATAGTGGGTACATTGCTCACAATGCATACCCTCATTGTAGATAATAATAATTATTTGACAGGTCAGAATGCAGCCATTTTCAACATGTGATTCTGCTATTAATCATATCCAAGTCAGCAAAGGGGAATTACAATATACATTAATAAGATGCCATAGTCATCTCTCATTACTGACTGAAGTAAAATGATGTCTTACACAAGCTGATCATCTTACTTTCCAAAAAAATGTGCATTACATACCATTTTCAATGGTGAAATATAAACAACAATAGGCAGCCTTATTATAATTTACTTCATTTAAAAGTTACAACAGATTATTTTTATCTTACATCCGTATAGGTCTTAGATCCCCAAACTGATGCTTTATCCTTAAGGCACCCAGGTGGACAAAATATTCTAAAAATTGAAAAAAGAGAAAGTTTCTGGGTTTTACTATATTTCACACAGCATTATGCACTTTCCAATATTATATTTTTTTCATATTTTCTCCAAATAGTTATTTAGAAAACATGACTTACTCAGCAACATCTTCTTTTATGTCTTTTGCAGCTAATGAACAAGTTGTTTTTTCTGAAAAAAATAAAAGTATTAAGAAACACATCAGATATTAATTTATTATTTTGTACATTTCATTTTCTTTTTAAATGGTGTACAGTTAAACTGTACTCAATATTATTTGGCTATACCACACATATTTGTTTGTTACTTTGTCTTTATTAGAATATTCACCTTTTCCCAAAATCTATTATTCTCTCTACTATTTCCCTGCTCTCCCTAAATTACTTCTTTTAACTTGCTTGAGTGGGGTTTAACTGATGTTTGGGGCCTTTCTGGGAAAGCTCCAAAAGAGTCTGTTGAGCATGAGTCAGCATATGAATTTATCTTCTGGTTGACATTTTCTTGCATATATCCTTATGCTTTTAAATACTGTAACTAAAGAAAGTTGTTTATAAAAAGATATAGAGCGCAGTATGGGGAATTTGTTAAAAATACATGTAATATTTGAGGGAGACATTTTGTTTATGAGAAAATAAAAATTTTGTTCATTTATTTACTTTCAATTTAAGCAGCATAGAATATAGTATCTAATATGTATATGGAATCAAAAGGTAACATTTCCCTGCTAAGCATCAGAAATGGTCAAACCCCATTTGATGTAAGAAAGATATTTAGCCTTACATCTGTAACTTAGATAGGTTTTAGATCTGACTTTAATAGAAAAAGTAATATTCCATCCAAGTAGTCAGATTAGTTTACTCCTAAATTGACCGTGTAGTTTATTCCAAAGGTTGACATAGTATATCTGTGAATCTCCAAATTTCTCCTATAAGTCATCGTAACTGGAACCAACTACTCCAAATAATTATGTTTAATGATTGCATTATAAACTAGACCTTCTATGACTAGCTCCAATGAAAACTACATTTGATTGAAGGATTATTATTGGTGATTATTTGTACAGTAGTCAGTTAATTGTGTTAGCTAATACACTGTTAGGAGAAGGATAGGATTAAAGGATAAGTGTAAATGCTGAAATAAGTGAGAATATTACTTTATTCCTTGAAGAGGAATAGTTTTTATTTAATTTCCACTTAAAGATGTTTCAACAATATAATCAAAAAAATACTATGAAGTTAAGATAAAAAAGAGAAACATTTCTAAAAACTGATTGCTATGAGTACCAGCTCTTTTTATACAGATATCTACAGAACAGGTTTCCTAAATGTCCTTAAATACTGTACGTTTCAATTTCACATTTATTTCTGACATGATTCAATAAGATGAAACACACATGTACGTACAATTAGACCTTTAGTGTCTCAGAATAATTGTATATAATCACCTTCTGGTAGTCTGTAGACTTTTTCATAAATAATTTCAACAAATTCTTCAATGATGATGTTTTCTTCTACTATAAATGACCATGGAGCAGCACCAGAGGATCTTGTTGTTATACCATTTTGCCTAGATTCTGGGTAAGATTTCAGACCTGGCACCCTCTTTACTAGTACAACTCCACCCCTTTTGTCCAGTACACCTTCAAACATTGCTGCTTGGCACACTGAAGACTCCTGATTTTCACAAATAAATATGAAATATGGGTATTATTTCATTTGATTATTGTAAAATGATAGTGTAACATTGTCTCTTCGATGATACAACCTTGTTAAAAATGGAAAGGAATTACTTTAATGGAAACTTACGATGTTGAAAGGACCTGAACCCCAAACTGTATGTTCCTGTTTGTGGCAGTCTGCTGGACATATCACTCTAAAAAAGATGTACATAACTATTGAACGAGAATGCACACGGCAGCAGTAGCAATATAGATATGTTGGTGAGAGCTGTATACTTACTCTGTCTCTGGGTCAAGTAATTGTTTGGCAGAGGTTAAGCAATCATTCTTCACTGGGAAAAAAAATATATAAAAATCAGTATACACTGTATGTGTTGCCCTCAAATTAGTAAGCACAGGACATGTTTCTGGTGTACATTCTTTAAAATCCTACATCTAGTACAATTGAGACCTCTAGATGCCAATTTCAGGGGTATTCAATCTGGGATTCTGATTCCTGACAGTCAGAATACCAGCCCTTTTCGCTGGCCTCTGACACTAATTCGACTGTTGGTAATTAATGTACCGACAGTTGAGTGTTGAAAAGTCCTGTAATCTGTGAAAGTAGCTGCAAATTGTTAAAAAATGGATGTGATTTTTACAATCCACAGCCATTTCTGACAAAGAAGATCCAACTTTAAAAAAAAAAGTCAGCTCTAACAGCCTTCACTGTTTTAGTAATGGCAGCATTGCTGTTGTTAATGACAGCAATGAATAGGTGAGTGCCAATATTTCCCCTGTCAGGAAATATCATTACAGATTGAATACCACTCATCAACAAATCAGAGTGTCGTTATACTTGAAACATAACCTTTATTAATGGTGGTCTCTTTCAAAGTTAAAAGTTGCTCTTTTTTGCCAATATGTTAAGAGCTATATTTTTGCATAACTCTGCAGTTGCTCTTTGTAAACTTAGAACTTTTACAATTGATTCTTAATTACCTGTTTTTTTCTTGGGTTTTTTATCTGCAGATGGTTGTTTATCTGTAGATTTTGATGGATCTGGTTTCTTTGTGGGTTCTGAAGGTTTTGATATGTCTGATGGTTCAGAGGACACTGGACTTCTTGGTTTACGGATCTCAAATGATCCTGACCAGGTGCCATGTTTATTTGTTTTCACACCATTCTTTGTAGCATCATTGTAACTGGGTTGACCTGGTTTCTTTTCCATGACAATGAGTCCTCCCTCATCACCTATTATTCCTTCATGAATAGCTGCTCTACAGATGGAGGAATCCTAGAGAAGACAGAATTTTTTTAACGTTTAAAAAAAATAATAATATCAAACTAAAGCAGTGCTGTTCTCTTTTGATCCATACACTTAGGGCCTTATTCTGGTTGGTGCGGCCGGGCCGTACGCGTACGTCCCGGGGTTTTTTATGATCTGCGCATGCGTACATTCGCTAATGCGCAGGCGCGAACACTCCACAACGCTTACGGACGGGTCTCTACGTGCGAAAAAACCTATACGCGAGTGTACGGGCATTGGGGACGGCATAGGGGCGTGATGAGGGGAGCGGCCGAAATAATGAGGGAAAATGGGCGTAAATATGGGCGTACACGGGGGTGTGCACCAAAAATGAGCGGTGCTACTACCGCACGATCGACTAAAGCACCGTTCATTTCGGACACAAAACAGGCGGCCGCCAACCGCCATCTCAAACCACCCCTACAGATACCGCATGCCAGCGTGCGCCTGGGTTTGCTAATTTACGCTGATTACTACCAAACACATACACCTGAATGTAATAACCAATGCTGCAGTCTATTAAGTCCAAACCATGATTTCACTACCTGCAAGCCACACACAGCACTCAAACACATTGGAAGCTTATCTTTCTATACTTCTCTACATTTAAAGGTTTGTTTAATTTAAGGTAAGAATCTTTTTAAGACCTGCTTATATATGGTAAGGTAGGTATTTGCTAAACAGTTATACACATTCACTACGTGCTTTCATAGACTTTACACAGTAGCACACTCAATCTACACAAGTCGACATGTGTCAACGTGTTCACTCTAATACAAACATAGGTTTTGTATTTATGATACAATAACATAAACCACATCTAACACCTACAAAGGATGTTTCAGCAATGTTTTAAGGCCATGCCCACTATTTTGCACATTAATTAATTCAATCAATTAATTAATTTTCATAATTCTAGTTGAAAGGCAAGATTTGCAGGTCCATATATGTGAAGGGTATGCCAGCGTACACGGACGTACGCTCACTCTCACGAGCGGTGACATAAGCTGAGTTTTCTATTGAAAACAATAGGGACCCGTCCGTGCAAGCTGGCGTACGCTCAGATAGCCGCAAGAAGTCGGTGGGAAGACGGACGAGAGACGTCCGTAAACGGTGGCGTACGCGCAATTGTACGCCAGTTGTCGGAGTGTAAGGGCTGGCCCGTCCGTGTACGTTGGCGTACGCTCATTTGTACGCCACTCCCCTTTGATGTTGTTTCTGGCCGTACGTATGCGGCTGAGTTGTGGGTGGACTTAACCCCAACGGCCGCGTGCGGATAGCGTACGTTAATAGCGAACGTACGCACGTTTGGCCGCACCGATCAGAATAACCTCCTTAAACACAAATACCATAACTGGTGGCAATAATTAAAAAATGATAATAATGAAAGATACTTAAAATTCTTCATGTAATAGGGTGCATATATAGCTTTTCTAAGAAATGTGGTTTCTGTGACAAATGTGTCATGTGATGGTATAATGCGGCTCCAAAAAATAAAGAAAAATGAATTGGAAAACAAGAACCAACAGTGGACTTTATTCCTTGAAAATATATATATTTTATCCTGCAACACCTATAACACATTACATGCATATGCTAATTGTACCTGTGGTCAGGATTTAAAAGTATATGATGCAAGGTGGAAATTATAGTATAAATTGAAAACGGAGAACATTGCATCATTAATATCCATTTTGGTTGACTTTGGTCTTTATTCTTTGTATATTTTATTTTGCTTTTCAACTAATTCAATAATTGAATGTCTTTGACATATGTTGTTTTGGGGTGGTTTCAATAAATAGTGGGTACATTGCTCACAATGCATACCCTCATTGTAGATAATAATAATTATTTGACAGGTCAGAATGCAGCCATTTTCAACATGTGATTCTGCTATTAATCATATCCAAGTCAGCAGAGGGGAATTACAATATACATTAATAAGATGCCATAGTCATCTCTCATTACTGACTGAAGTAAAATGATGTCTTACACAAGCTGATCATCTTACTTTCCAAAAAAATGTGCATTACATACCATTTTCAATGGTGAAATATAAACAACAATAGGCAGCCTTATTATAATTTACTTCATTTAAAAGTTACAACAGATTATTTTTATCTTACATCCGTATAGGTCTTAGATCCCCAAACTGATGCTTTATCCTTAAGGCACCCAGGTGGACAAAATATTCTAAAAATTGAAAAAAGAGAAAGTTTCTGGGTTTTACTATATTTCACACAGCATTATGCACTTTCCAATATTATATTTTTTTCATATTTTCTCCAAATAGTTATTTAGAAAACATGACTTACTCAGCAACATCTTCTTTTATGTCTTTTGCAGCTAATGAACAAGTTGTTTTTTCTGAAAAAAATAAAAGTATTAAGAAACACATCAGATATTAATTTATTATTTTGTACATTTCATTTTCTTTTTAAATGGTGTACAGTTAAACTGTACTCAATATTATTTGGCTATACCACACATATTTGTTTGTTACTTTGTCTTTATTAGAATATTCACCTTTTCCCAAAATCTATTATTCTCTCTACTATTTCCCTGCTCTCCCTAAATTACTTCTTTTAACTTGCTTGAGTGGGGTTTAACTGATGTTTGGGGCCTTTCTGGGAAAGCTCCAAAAGAGTCTGTTGAGCATGAGTCAGCATATGAATTTATCTTCTGGTTGACATTTTCTTGCATATATCCTTATGCTTTTAAATACTGTAACTAAAGAAAGTTGTTTATAAAAAGATATAGAGCGCAGTATGGGGAATTTGTTAAAAATACATGTAATATTTGAGGGAGACATTTTGTTTATGAGAAAATAAAAATTTTGTTCATTTATTTACTTTCAATTTAAGCAGCATAGAATATAGTATCTAATATGTATATGGAATCAAAAGGTAACATTTCCCTGCTAAGCATCAGAAATGGTCAAACCCCATTTGATGTAAGAAAGATATTTAGCCTTACATCTGTAACTTAGATAAGTTTTAGATCTGACTTTAATAGAAAAAGTAATATTCCATCCAAGATAAGTTTTAGATCTGACTTTAATAGAAAAAGTAATATTCCATCCAAGTAGTCAGATTAGTTTACTCCTAAATTGACCGTGTAGTTTATTCCAAAGGTTGACATAGTATATCTGTGAATCTCCAAATTTCTCCGATAAGTCATCGTAACTGGAACCAACTACTCCAAATAATTATGTTTAATGATTGCATTATAAACTAGACCTTCTATGACTAGCTCCAATGAAAACTACATTTGATTGAAGGATTATTATTGGTGATTATTTGTACAGTAGTCAGTTAATTGTGTTAGCTAATACACTGTTAGGAGAAGGATAGGATTAAAGGATAAGTGTAAATGCTGAAATAAGTGAGAATATTACTTTATTCCTTGAAGAGGAATAGTTTTTATTTAATTTCCACTTAAAGATGTTTCAACAATATAATCAAAAAAATACTATGAAGTTAAGATAAAAAAGAGAAACATTTCTAAGAACTGATTGCTATGAGTACAAGCTCTTTTTATACAGATATCTACAGAACAGGTTTCCTAAATGTCCTTAAATACTGTACGTTTCAATTTCACATTTATTTCTGACATGATTCAATAAGATGAAACACACATGTACGTACAATTAGACCTTTAGTGTCTCAGAATAATTGTATATAATCACCTTCTGGTAGTCTGTAAACTTTTTCATAAATAATTTCAACAAATTCTTCAATGATGATGTTTTCTTCTACTATAAATGACCATGGAGCAGCACCAGAGGATCTTGTTGTTATACCATTTTGCCTAGATTCTGGGTAAGATTTCAGACCTGGCACCCTCTTTACTAGTACAACTCCACCCCTTTTGTCCAGTACACCTTCAAACATTGCTGCTTGGCACACTGAAGACTCCTGATTTTCACAAATAAATATGAAATATGGGTATTATTTCATTTGATTATTGTAAAATGATAGTGTAACATTGTCTCTTCGCATGATACAACCTTGTTAAAAATGGAAAGGAATTACTTTAATGGAAACTTACGATGTTGAAAGGACCTGAACCCCAAACTGTATGTTCCTGTTTGTGGCAGTCTGCTGGACATATCACTCTAAAAAAGATGTACATAACTATTGAACGAGAAAGCACACGGCAGCAGTAGCAATATAGATATGTTGGTGAGAGCTGTATACTTACTCTGTCTCTGGGTCAAGTAATTGTTTGGCAGAGGTTAAGCAATCATTCTTCACTGGGAAAAAAAATATATAAAAATCAGTATACACTGTATGTGTTGCCCTCAAATTAGTAAGCACAGGACATGTTTCTGGTGTACATTCTTTAAAATCCTACATCTAGTACAATTGAGACCTCTAGATGCCAATTTCAGGGGTATTCAATCTGGGATTCTGATTCCTGACAGTCAGAATACCAGCCCTTTTCGCTGGCCTCCTTGACAAAGGCTGTCTCACAGCTGAAACGCGTTGGACCTTACATCACCCACAGGCACCTTGCCGCCCGACACATCCATTTGCCTCCGTTGCCTCCGTGTCAGCACGAGACGCTGACGTCATCACAGTGCGCCGGGACACGCCGCGTCCTGCAGACCGGCAACCCGGCACCCGCACCCGCTAGGAACGGAGGAAGACACCACATCTACGCTGCAGCAGCAGCAGTAACCCAAGGACCCCGGCACTCCCAGTGAGCCCAGGACGTCCGCACAGCAACAGATAACAGGGTAAGAAGCAGGGTAAGAAGCAGGTCGCGGGACGCCGCTACCTGCACGACATTCTTCCCTGCACAACTGTTTTTTTCAACACAGAGTTTGTACTGTCAGCACACTAACAATGTTAGGAGACATAAGTCTGGCAGATTTATGGTAGAAAGGTACCTGTTGGCACCCTGATTCCCACAAGGGACTCCTCACCAGCACGCTGACTATCACCTCAGAGACTCCACACCTCACTGTATCCCAATAGGAGACATATGTCCCTTTAGGACATATGGTAAAAGGGAACCTGTTGGCATCCCAATTCCCACCAAGGGTTCCTACAGGGACAGTGAAGTGTGCAACGATTCATACCGACATTGCTCAGTTGACTGTGTCGACACCAGCCAAGCGGAATACCCGCACATTATTACTGTCATATTAATAAATAATTCTTATTTTACTACTTCTTCTCCTGACTGTCATTAGATACCATCACACCCCCCGACATAACCCCCCCCCCCCACAATCCATTCCCCATCCCCTCTTTCCCCCCCCCCACTCCCCCCTTTTCCCCCCCCCCTTTTTTTCTTACCTTACCTCCCCACCCATTTCACCACACATAGAGTGCGCTAGACAGTTGAGTGTTGAAAAGTCCTGTAATCTGTGAAAGTAGCTGCAAATTGTTAAAAAATGGATGTGATTTTTACAATCCACAGCCATTTCTGACAAAGAAGATCCAACTTTAAAAAAAAAAGTCAGCTCTAACAGCCTTCACTGTTTTAGTAATGGCAGCATTGCTGTTGTTAATGACAGCAATGAATAGGTGAGTGCCAATATTTCCCCTGTCAGGAAATATCATTACAGATTGAATACCACTCATCAACAAATCAGAGTGTCGTTATACTTGAAACATAACCTTTATTAATGGTGGTCTCTTTCAAAGTTAAAAGTTGCTCTTTTTTGCCAATATGTTAAGAGCTATATTTTTGCATAACTCTGCAGTTGCTCTTTGTAAACATAGAACTTTTACAATTGATTCTTAATTACCTGTTTTTTTCTTGGGTTTTTTATCTGCAGATGGTTGTTTATCTGTAGATTTTGATGGATCTGGTTTCTTTGTGGGTTCTGAAGGTTTTGATATGTCTGATGGTTCAGAGGACACTGGGCTTCTTGGTTTACGGATCTCAAATGATCCTGACCAGGTGCCATGTTTATTTGTTTTCACACCATTCTTTGTAGCATCATTGTAACTGGGTTGACCTGGTTTCTTTTCCATGACAATGAGTCCTCCCTCATCACCTATTACTCCTTCATGAATAGCTGCTCTACAGATGGAGGAATCCTAGAGAAGACAGAATTTTTTTAACGTTTAAAAAAAATAATAATATCAAACTAAAGCAGTGCTGTTCTCTATTGATCCATACACACAAACACAAATACCATAACTGGTGGCAATAATTAAAAAATGATAATAATGAAAGATACTTAAAATTCTTCATGTAATAGGGTGCATATATAGCTTTTCTAAGAAATGTGGTTTCTGTGACAAATGTGTCATGTGATGGTATAATGCGGCTCCAAAAAATAAAGAAAAATGAATTGGAAAAGAAGAACCAACAGTGGACTTTATTGCTTGAAAATGTATATATTTTATCCTGCAACACCTATAACACATTACATGCATATGCTAATTGTACCTGTGGTCAGGATTTAAAAGTATATGATGCAAGGTGGAAATTATAGTATAAATTGAAAACGGAGAACATTGCATCATTAATATCCATTTTGGTTGACTTTGGTCTTTATTCTTTGTATATTTTATTTTGCTTTTCAACTAATTCAATAATTGAATGTCTTTGACATATGTTGTTTTGGGGTGGTTTCAATAAATAGTGGGTACATTGCTCACAATGCATACCCTCATTGTAGATAATAATAATTATTTGACAGGTCAGATTGCAGCCATTTTCAACATGTGATTCTGCTATTAATCATATCCAAGTCAGCAGAGGGGAATTACAATATACATTAATAAGATGCCATAGTCATCTCTCATTACTGACTGAAGTAAAATGATGTCTTACACAAGCTGATCATCTTACTTTCCAAAAAAATGTGCATTACATACCATTTTCAATGGTGAAATATAAACAACAATAGGCAGCCTTATTATAATTTACTTCATTTAAAAGTTACAACAGATTATTTTTATCTTACATCCGTATAGGTCTTAGATCCCCAAACTGATGCTTTATCCTTAAGGCACCCAGGTGGACAAAATATTCTAAAAATTGAAAAAAAGAGAAAGTTTCTGGGTTTTACTATATTTCACACAGCATTATGCACTTTCCAATATTATATTTTTTTCATATTTTCACCAAATAGTTATTTAGAAAACATGACTTACTCAGCAACATCTTCTTTTATGTCTTTTGCAGCTAATGAACAAGTTGTTTTTTCTGAAAAAAATAAAAGTATTAAGAAACACATCAGATATTAATTTATTATTTTGTACATTTCATTTTCTTTTTTAATGGTGTACAGTTAAACTGTACTCAATATTATTTGGCTATACCACACATATTTGTTTGTTACTTTGTCTTTATTAGAATATTCACCTTTTCCCAAAATCTATTATTCTCTCTACTATTTCCCTGCTCTCCCTAAATTACTTCTTTTAACTTGCTTGAGTGGGGTTTAACTGATGTTTGGGGCCTTTCTGGGAAAGCTCCAAAAGAGTCTGTTGAGCATGAGTCAGCATATGAATTTATCTTCTGGTTGACATTTTCTTGCATATATCCTTATGCTTTTAAATACTGTAACTAAAGAAAGTTGTTTAGAAAAAGATATAGAGCGCAGTATGGGGAATTTGTTAAAAATACATGTAATATTTGAGGGAGACATTTTGTTTATGAGAAAATAAAAATTTTGTTCATTTATTTACTTTCAATTTAAGCAGCATAGAATATAGTATCTAATATGTATATGGAATCAAAAGGTAACATTTCCCTGCTAAGCATCAGAAATGGTCAAACCCCATTTGATGTAAGAAAGATATTTAGCCTTACATCTGTAACTTAGATAGGTTTTAGATCTGACTTTAATAGAAAAAGTAATATTCCATCCAAGTAGTCAGATTAGTTTACTCCTAAATTGACCGTGTAGTTTATTCCAAAGGTTGACATAGTATATCTGTGAATCTCCAAATTTCTCCTATAAGTCATCGTAACTGGAACCAACTACTCCAAATAATTATGTTTAATGATTGCATTATAAACTAGACCTTCTATGACTAGCTCCAATGAAAACTACATTTGATTGAAGGATTATTATTGGTGATTATTTGTACAGTAGTCAGTTAATTGTGTTAGCTAATACACTGTTAGTAGAAGGATAGGATTAAAGGATAAGTGTAAATGCTGAAATAAGTGAGAATATTACTTTATTCCTTGAAGAGGAATAGTTTTTATTTAATTTCCACTTAAAGATGTTTCAACAATATAATCAAAAAAATACTATGAAGTTAAGATAAAAAAGAGAAACATTTCTAAAAACTGATTGCTATGAGTACAAGCTCTTTTTATACAGATATCTACAGAACAGGTTTCCTAAATGTCCTTAAATACTGTACGTTTCAATTTCACATTTATTTCTGACATGATTCAATAAGATGAAACACACATGTACGTACAATTAGACCTTTAGTGTCTCAGAATAATTGTATATAATCACCTTCTGGTAGTCTGTAAACTTTTTCATAAATAATTTCAACAAATTCTTCAATGATGATGTTTTCTTCTACTATAAATGACCATGGAGCAGCACCAGAGGATCTTGTTGTTATACCATTTTGCCTAGATTCTGGGTAAGATTTCAGACCTGGCACCCTCTTTACTAGTACAACTCCACCCCTTTTGTCCAGTACACCTTCAAACATTGCTGCTTGGCACACTGAAGACTCCTGATTTTCACAAATAAATATGAAATATGGGTATTATTTCATTTAATTATTGTAAAATGATAGTGTAACATTGTCTCTTCGCATGATACAACCTTGTTAAAAATGGAAAGGAATTACTTTAATGGAAACTTACGATGTTGAAAGGACCTGAACCCCAAACTGTATGTTCCTGTTTGTGGCAGTCTGCTGGACATATCACTCTAAAAAAGATGTACATAACTATTGAACGAGAATGCACACGGCAGCAGTAGCAATATAGATATGTTGGTGAGAGCTGTATACTTACTCTGTCTCTGGGTCAAGTAATTGTTTGGCAGAGGTTAAGCAATCATTCTTCACTGGGGAAAAAAAAATATAAAAATCAGTATACACTGTATGTGTTGCCCTCAAATTAGTAAGCACAGGACATGTTTCTGGTGTACATTCTTTAAAATCCTACATCTAGTACAATTGAGACCTCTAGATGCCAATTTCAGGGGTATTCAATCTGGGATTCTGATTCCTGACAGTCAGAATACCAGCCCTTTTCGCTGGCCTCTGACACTAATTCGACTGTTGGTAATTAATGTACCGACAGCTGAGTGTTGAAAAGTCCTGTAATCTGTGAAAGTAGCTGCAAATTGTTAAAAAATGGATGTGATTTTTACAATCCACAGCCATTTCTGACAAAGAAGATCCAACTTTAAAAAAAAAAGTCAGCTCTAACAGCCTTCACTGTTTTGGTAATGGCAGCATTGCTGTTGTTAATGACAGCAATGAATAGGTGAGTGCCAATATTTCCCCTGTCAGGAAATATCATTACAGATTGAATACCACTCATCAACAAATCAGAGTGTCGTTATACTTGAAACATAACCTTTATTAATGGTGGTCTCTTTCAAAGTTAAAAGTTGCTCTTTTTTGCCAATATGTTAAGAGCTATATTTTTGCATAACTCTGCAGTTGCTCTTTGTAAACTTAGAACTTTTACAATTGATTCTTAATTACCTGTTTTTTTCTTGGGTTTTTTATCTGCAGATGGTTGTTTATCTGTAGATTTTGATGGATCTGGTTTCTTTGTGGGTTCTGAAGGTTTTGATATGTCTGATGGTTCAGAGGACACTGGGCTTTTTGGTTTACGGATCTCAAATGATCCTGACCAGGTGCCATGTTTATTTGTTTTCACACCATTCTTTGTAGCATCATTGTAACTGGGTTGACCTGGTTTCTTTTCCATGACAATGAGTCCTCCCTCATCACCTATTACTCCTTCATGAATAGCTGCTCTACAGATGGAGGAATCCTAGAGAAGACAGAATTTTTTTAACGTTTAAAAAAAATAATAATATCAAACTAAAGCAGTGCTGTTCTCTATTGATCCATACACACAAACACAAATACCATAACTGGTGGCAATAATTAAAAAATGATAATAATGAAAGATACTTAAAATTCTTCATGTAATAGGGTGCATATATAGCTTTTCTAAGAAATGTGGTTTCTGTGACAAATGTGTCATGTGATGGTATAATGCGGCTCCAAAAAATAAAGAAAAATTAATTGGAAAAGAAGAACCAACAGTGGACTTTATTCCTTGAAAATGTATATATTTTATCCTGCAACACCTATAACACATTACATGCATATGCTAATTGTACCTGTGGTCAGGATTTAAAAGTATATGATGCAAGGTGGAAATTATAGAATAAATTGAAAACGGAGAACATTGCATCATTAATATCCATTTTGGTTGACTTTGGTCTTTATTCTTTGTATATTTTATTTTGCTTTTCAACTAATTCAATAATTGAATGTCTTTGACATATGTTGTTTTGGGGTGGTTTCAATAAATAGTGGGTACATTGCTCACAATGCATACCCTCATTGTAGATAATAATTATTTGACAGGTCAGATTGCAGCCATTTTCAACATGTGATTCTGCTATTAATCATATCCAAGTCAGCAGAGGGGAATTACAATATACATTAATAAGATGCCATAGTCATCTCTCATTACTGACTGAAGTAAAATGATGTCTTACACAAGCTGATCATCTTACTTTCCAAAAAAATGTGCATTACATACCATTTTCAATGGTGAAATATAAACAACAATAGGCAGCCTTATTATAATTTACTTCATTTAAAAGTTACAACAGATTATTTTTATCTTACATCCGTATAGGTCTTAGATCCCCAAACTGATGCTTTATCCTTAAGGCACCCAGGTGGACAAAATATTCTAAAAATTGAAAAAAGAGAAAGTTTCTGGGTTTTACTATATTTCACACAGCATTATGCACTTTCCAATATTAAATTTTTTCATATTTTCTCCAAATAGTTATTTAGAAAACATGACTTACTCAGCAACATCTTCTTTTATGTCTTTTGCAGCTAATGAACAAGTTGTTTTTTCTGAAAAAAATAAAAGTATTAAGAAACACATCAGATATTAATTTATTATTTTGTACATTTCATTTTCTTTTTAAATGGTGTACAGTTAAACTGTACTCAATATTATTTGGCTATACCACACATATTTGTTTGTTACTTTGTCTTTATTAGAATATTCACCTTTTCCCAAAATCTATTATTCTCTCTACTATTTCCCTGCTCTCCCTAAATTACTTCTTTTAACTTGCTTGAGTGGGGTTTAACTGATGTTTGGGGCCTTTCTGGGAAAGCTCCAAAAGAGTCTGTTGAGCATGAGTCAGCATATGAATTTATCTTCTGGTTGACATGTTCTTGCATATATCCTTATGCTTTTAAATACTGTAACTAAAGAAAGTTGTTTATAAAAAGATATAGAGCGCAGTATGGGGAATTTGTTAAAAATACATGTAATATTTGAGGGAGACATTTTGTTTATGAGAAAATAAAAATTTTGTTCATTTATTTACTTTCAATTTAAGCAGCATAGAATATAGTATCTAATATGTATATGGAATCAAAAGGTAACATTTCCCTCCTAAGCATCAGAAATGGTCAAACCCCATTTGATGTAAGAAAGATATTTAGCCTTACATCTGTAACTTAGATAGGTTTTAGATCTGACTTTAATAGAAAAAGTAATATTCCATCCAAGTAGTCAGATTAGTTTACTCCTAAATTGACCTTGTAGTTTATTCCAAAGGTTGACATAGTATATCTGTGAATCTCCAAATTTCTCCTATAAGTCATCGTAACTGGAACCAACTACTCCAAATAATTATGTTTAATGATTGCATTATAAACTAGACCTTCTATGACTAGCTCCAATGAAAACTACATTTGATTGAAGGATTATTATTGGTGATTATTTGTACAGTAGTCAGTTAATTGTGTTAGCTAATACACTGTTAGGAGAAGGATAGGATTAAAGGATAAGTGTAAATGCTGAAATAAGTGAGAATATTACTTTATTCCTTGAAGAGGAATAGTTTTTATTTAATTTCCACTTAAAGATGTTTCAACAATATAATCAAAAAAATACTATGAAGTTAAGATAAAAAAGAGAAACATTTCTAAAAACTGATTGCTATGAGTACCAGCTCTTTTTATACAGATATCTACAGAACAGGTTTCCTAAATGTCCTTAAATACTGTACGTTTCAATTTCACATTTATTTCTGACATGATTCAATAAGATGAAACACACATGTACGTACAATTAGACCTTTAGTGTCTCAGAATAATTGTATATAATCACCTTCTGGTAGTCTGTAGACTTTTTCATAAATAATTTCAACAAATTCTTCAATGATGATGTTTTCTTCTACTATAAATGACCATGGAGCAGCACCAGAGGATCTTGTTGTTATACCATTTTGCCTAGATTCTGGGTAAGATTTCAGACCTGGCACCCTCTTTACTAGTACAACTCCACCCCTTTTGTCCAGTACACCTTCAAACATTGCTGCTTGGCACACTGAAGACTCCTGATTTTCACAAATAAATATGAAATATGGGTATTATTTCATTTGATTATTGTAAAATGATAGTGTAACATTGTCTCTTCGCATGATACAACCTTGTTAAAAATGGAAAGGAATTACTTTAATGGAAACTTACGATGTTGAAAGGACCTGAACCCCAAACTGTATGTTCCTGTTTGTGGCAGTCTGCTGGACATATCACTCTAAAAAAGATGTACATAACTATTGAACGAGAATGCACACGGCAGCAGTAGCAATATAGATATGTTGGTGAGAGCTGTATACTTACTCTGTCTCTGGGTCAAGTAATTGTTTGGCAGAGGTTAAGCAATCATTCTTCACTGGGAAAAAAAATATATAAAAATCAGTATACACTGTATGTGTTGCCCTCAAATTAGTAAGCACAGGACATGTTTCTGGTGTACATTCTTTAAAATCCTACATCTAGTACAATTGAGACCTCTAGATGCCAATTTCAGGGGTATTCAATCTGGGATTCTGATTCCTGACAGTCAGAATACCAGCCCTTTTCGCTGGCCTCTGACACTAATTCGACTGTTGGTAATTAATGTACCGACAGTTCAGTGTTGAAAAGTCCTGTAATCTGTGAAAGTAGCTGCAAATTGTTAAAAAATGGATGTGATTTTTACAATCCACAGCCATTTCTGACAAAGAAGATCCAACTTTAAAAAAAAAAGTCAGCTCTAACAGCCTTCACTGTTTTGGTAATGGCAGCATTGCTGTTGTTAATGACAGCAATGAATAGGTGAGTGCCAATATTTCCCCTGTCAGGAAATATCATTACAGATTGAATACCACTCATCAACAAATCAGAGTGTCGTTATACTTGAAACATAACCTTTATTAATGGTGGTCTCTTTCAAAGTTAAAAGTTGCTCTTTTTTTTTTTTTTTTTTTAGGCCATCGAGCCTTTGGCATGTAACCTTAGGCAAGATCTGTCGGGTGCGCGGATGGGGGAAGGGGTATCAGTGGGCAGTCTTGTCTCACTGTATGCCGACGATCTACTGGTGGGAATGTCTGACCATAGGGTAGATCTTCCTCGGGTTATGGCAATTCTGAATGAGTTTGGATCCCTTTCCGGTCTGATGATCAATAGTGATAAATCCCACCTAATGGTACTGGGAGGACGGGAGGTTATACCCAATGAGGAAGGGAGTATTCCCAGGGTGGATAAATTTAACTATCTGGGAGTAGTGATCTCCCAAAACCCGGATGACTATGTTGCCATGAACATCGCCCCACTGATAGATGAAATTAAGATAAAATGTAAAAATTGGGTCAAATTACCCTTGACCCTTATGGGGCGGGTTAATCTTATAAAAATGATAATATTACCGAAACTTCTCTATAAGTTACAGCACTCACCGGTATACATCAGTAATGCCGTATTTAGGAGAATGAATGGGGTGCTGACATCATTTATTTGGAGAAATAAGACCCCCAGGATTAAGCTTGCCACACTTATGCGGCCTAGAGAACAGGGGGGGCTCGCCTTCCCAGACTTTAAATCCTACGATATAGCAGCCCAGCTGGCATATTTGCAGGAATGGCTCAAGGATTCGGGACAACTAAGAGAAACAATGAACATGGTAAAATTAAGCACTCCAGGTTACTCGCCACTACAAGCCATTCTTGCAAATAGATGCTCCAAAAAATATCCCCCGATCTTAAACCAGGCCATAAAAATATGGAGATGGGTCAATAAGGAACAAGGCTATAAAGGGTTGGATCCTGAAACAAATATTTTTTCTTTAGCTCCCTTTATTAAATTAAAGGAACAGCAGGGAAATAGAGTTTGGATAGAGGTGGGAATTGAAACTATTGGCCAAATTACAGATCAAAATAGAATGAAAACATTCATGCAACTTCAGGAAGAATATGCTTTGTCAAAAAATATGTTTTTTCGATACCTCCAAATGAGGAGTGCATTTGAGGAACATATAAAAAATTCTCCCAGTGAGGTAAAGGACAATCCAACAAAAACCCTTGTCAGGAAATTGGGTACAAGTAAAACCACCTCGAAAATGTATAAATTTATAACATCCATTATACAGACAGATCAGTTGGACGGCCTCATGCGAAAATGGGTTGAAGATCTCCCAGATTTAACAAAAGGGGACTGGGATAAAGCACTTTTTAATATTAAATTATCAACTAATTCCCTTAAAATCCAACAGATTCAGTATAATATCATTCACCGAATCTATTTTACCCCAATGAAAATAAGTAGGTTTACCGATAAAGAGGCGGATGGATGCCCCAAATGTGGGGAAGGTGGATGTAATTTTTGGCACCTTATATGGCAGTGTAACTCAGTGCAACAACTCTGGAAGGACATCAGAGGTATTCTGATTGGAATGGGTATTCCCCAACGGGCAATCAATCCGGCAGCCCTGATATTGGGAGCCTGGCCTGAACAGGGAATATCCAGTCAATCCAAACAGCTGGCTCTGAATCTAAGCTCAATAGCTAAGGTGTCCATTGCACGAGCATGGATGGCCAAAAACACTCCGGGGATAACAGAATGGGTTAATCTGGTTAATCACACATTTAAACACGAGAAAGAAGTTTATATCACAAGAAATAATATAAATAAATTTTTTAACATATGGGGTGAATGGTACCATTCACGGTATTATAGAGATGCATAAACTATGTAAGTGAAAATTTAAAAATGGGGATAGTTGCAATCTGAATAAATATGTCACGGTTATAAAATATATAGTATAGTTTGTAAAATCACAGAATAAAACGAGAACGGGAAACATATCACAAAAAATGATTGAGAAACTCACTAAAAATAATAATCTCTAGATAGAGCACTAAGCTAGTGTAAACGCACTCACAAAGGGTATAATATTGATAAAAATAACCATTTACCACGGAAGCACAGAATAGTAGATTAACTAGACAGGTAGTCCAAAAATAAAATTAAAACGTTCCCCTGGAATAACAACAGAATTTTGGTGCTTAGCCGGGAAAATATGTAGTAGCGAGTCTCCGTTGTGGGATAGAGGTGGGGGGGAGGGGGAATAGGGTTTTCTATAATGCAGGATGTTTTAAGATGTGTGTGTAGTAGTGTAATGTTTATGTACTGTGATGTTTTCTGTATGAATTGTTAAATGTCATTTGTTACTTGTCGTAAAAACCAAATAAAGACAATTATAAAAAAAAAAAGTTGCTCTTTTTTGCCAATATGTTAAGAGCTATAGTTTTGCATAACTCTGCAGTTGCTCTTTGTAAACTTAGAACTTTTACAATTGATTCTTAATTACCTGTTTTTTTCTTGGGTTTTTTATCTGCAGATGGTTGTTTATCTGTAGATTTTGATGGATCTGGTTTATTTGTGGGTTCTGAAGGTTTTGATATGTCTGATGGTTCAGAGGACACTGGACTTCTTGGTTTACGGATCTCAAATGATCCTGACCAGGTGCCATGTTTATTTGTTTTCACACCATTCTTTGTAGCATCATTGTAACTGGGTTGACCTGGTTTCTTTTCCATGACAATGAGTCCTCCCTCATCACCTATTACTCCTTCATGAATAGCTGCTCTACAGATGGAGGAATCCTAGAGAAGACAGAATTTTTTTAACGTTTAAAAAAAATAATAATATCAAACTAAAGCAGTGCTGTTCTCTATTGATCCATACACACAAACACAAATACCATAACTGGTGGCAATAATTAAAAAATGATAATAATGAAAGATACGTAAAATTCTTCATGTAATAGGGTGCATATATAGCTTTTCTAAGAAATGTGGTTTCTGTGACAAATGTGTCATGTGATGGTATAATGCGGCTCCAAAAAATAAAGAAAAATGAATTGGAAAAGAAGAACCAACAGTGGACTTTATTGCTTGAAAATGTATATATTTTATCCTGCAACACCTATAACACATTACATGCATATGCTAATTGTACCTGTGGTCAGGATTTAAAAGTATATGATGCAAGGTGGAAATTATAGTATAAATTGAAAACGGAGAACATTGCATCATTAATATCCATTTTGGTTGACTTTGGTCTTTATTCTTTGTATATTTTATTTTGCTTTTCAACTAATTCAATAATTGAATGTCTTTGACATATGTTGTTTTGGGGTGGTTTCAATAAATAGTGGGTACATTGCTCACAATGCATACCCTCATTGTAGATAATAATAATTATTTGACAGGTCAGAATGCAGCCATTTTCAACATGTGATTCTGCTATTAATCATATCCAAGTCAGCAGAGGGGAATTACAATATACATTAATAAGATGCCATAGTCATCTCTCATTACTGACTGAAGTAAAATGATGTCTTACACAAGCTGATCATCTTACTTTCCAAAAAAATGTGCATTACATACCATTTTCAATGGTGAAATATAAACAACAATTGGCCGCCTTATTATAATTTACTTCATTTAAAAGTTACAACAGATTATTTTTATCTTACATCCGTATAGGTCTTAGATCCCCAAACTGATGCTTTATCCTTAAGGCACCCAGGTGGACAAAATATTCTAAAAATTGAAAAAAGAGAAAGTTTCTGGGTTTTACTATATTTCACACAGCATTATGCACTTTCCAATATTATATTTTTTTCATATTTTCTCCAAATAGTTATTTAGAAAACATGACTTACTCAGCAACATCTTCTTTTATGTCTTTTGCAGCTAATGAACAAGTTGTTTTTTCTGAAAAAAATAAAAGTATTAAGAAACACATCAGATATTAATTTATTATTTTGTACATTTCATTTTCTTTTTAAATGGTGTACAGTTAAACTGTACTCAATATTATTTGGCTATACCACACATATTTGTTTGTTACTTTGTCTTTATTAGAATATTCACCTTTTCCCAAAATCTATTATTCTCTCTACTATTTCCCTGCTCTCCCTAAATTACTTCTTTTAACTTGCTTGAGTGGGGTTTAACTGATGTTTGGGGCCTTTCTGGGAAAGCTCCAAATGAATCTGTTAAACATGAGTCAGTTCATTTATTTTCTTTCAATTTAAGCAGCATAGAATATAGTATCTAATATGTATATGGAATCAAAAGCTAACATTTCCCTGCTAAGCATCAGAAATGGTCAAACCCCATTTGATGTACAGGTAAGAAAGATATTTAGCCTCACATCTGTAACTTCGATAGGTTTTAGATCTGACTTTAATAGAAAAAGTAATATTCCATTCAAGTAGTCAGATTAGTTTACTCCTAAATTGACCGTGTAGTTTATTCCAAAGGTTGACATAGTATATCTGTGAATCTCCAAATTTCTCCTATAAGTCATCGTAACTGGAACCAACTACTCCAAATAATTTTGTTTAATGATTGCATTATAAACTAGACCTTTTATGACTAGCGCCAATGAAAACTACATTTGATTGGTGATTATTTGTACAGTAGTTAGTTAATTCTGTTAGCTAATACACTGTTAGGAGAAGGACAGGATTAAAGGATAAGTGTAAATGCTGAAATAAGTGAGAATATTACTTTATTCCTTGAAGAGGAATAGTTTTTATTTAATTTCCACTTAAAGATGTTTCAACAATATAATCAAAAAAATACTATGAACTTAAGATAAAAAAAGAGAAACATTTCTAAAAACTGATTGCTCTAAGTACCACCTCTTTTTATACAGATATCTACAGAACAGGTTTCCTAAATGTCCTTAAATACTGTACGTTTCAATTTCACATTTATTTCTGACATGATTCAATAAGATGAAACACACATGTACTTACAATTAGACCTTTAGTGTCTCAGAATAATTGTATATAATCACCTTCTGGTAGTCTGTAGACTGGTTCATAAATAATTTCAACAAATTCTTCAATGATGATGTTTTCTTCTACTATAAATGACCATGGAGCAGCACCAGAGGATCTTGTTGTTATACCATTTTGCCTAGATTCTGGGTAAGATTTCAGACCTGGCACCCTCTTTACTAGTACAACTCCACCCCTTTTGTCCAGTACACCTTCAAACATTGCTGCTTGGCACACTGAAGACTCCTGATTTTCACAAATAAATATGAAATATGGGTATTATTTCATTTGATTATTGTAAAATGATAGTGTAACATTGTCTCTTCGATGATACAACCTTGTTAAAAATGGAAAGGAATTACTTTAATGGAAACTTACGATGTTGAAAGGACCTGAACCCCAAACTGTATGTTCCTGTTTGTGGCAGTCTGCTGGACATATCACTCTAAAAAAGATGTACATAACTATTGAACGAGAATGCACACGGCAGCAGTAGCAATATAGATATGTTGGTGAGAGCTGTATACTTACTCTGTCTCTGGGTCAAGTAAT
This sequence comes from Crinia signifera, assembly GCF_055691185.1. Lineage (NCBI taxonomy): Eukaryota > Metazoa > Chordata > Amphibia > Anura > Myobatrachidae > Crinia > Crinia signifera. The sequence continues at coordinate 134,526,297 of NC_139224.1, read as the reverse complement.
TGTTTGGCAGAGGTTAAGCAATCATTCTTCACTGGGAAAAAAAATATATAAAAATCAGTATACACTGTATGTGTTGCCCTCAAATTAGTAAGCACAGGACATGTTTCTGGTGTACATTCTTTAAAATCCTACATCTAGTACAATTGAGACCTCTAGATGCCAATTTCAGGGGTATTCAATCTGGGATTCTGATTCCTGACAGTCAGAATACCAGCCCTTTTCGCTGGCCTCTGACACTAATTCGACTGTTGGTAATTAATGTACCGACAGTTGAGTGTTGAAAAGTCCTGTAATCTGTGAAAGTAGCTGCAAATTGTTAAAAAATGGATGTGATTTTTACAATCCACAGCCATTTCTGACAAAGAAGATCCAACTTTAAAAAAAAAAGTCAGCTCTAACAGCCTTCACTGTTTTAGTAATGGCAGCATTGCTGTTGTTAATGACAGCAATGAATAGGTGAGTGCCAATATTTCCCCTGTCAGGAAATATCATTACAGATTGAATACCACTCATCAACAAATCAGAGTGTCGTTATACTTGAAACATAACCTTTATTAATGGTGGTCTCTTTCAAAGTTAAAAGTTGCTCTTTTTTGCCAATATGTTAAGAGCTATATTTTTGCATAACTCTGCAGTTGCTCTTTGTAAACTTAGAACTTTTACAATTGATTCTTAATTACCTGTTTTTTTCTTGGGTTTTTTATCTGCAGATGGTTGTTTATCTGTAGATTTTGATGGATCTGGTTTCTTTGTGGGTTCTGAAGGTTTTGATATGTCTGATGGTTCAGAGGACACTGGACTTCTTGGTTTACGGATCTCAAATGATCCTGACCAGGTGCCATGTTTATTTGTTTTCACACCATTCTTTGTAGCATCATTGTAACTGGGTTGACCTGGTTTCTTTTCCATGACAATGAGTCCTCCCTCATCACCTATTATTCCTTCATGAATAGCTGCTCTACAGATGGAGGAATCCTAGAGAAGACAGAATTTTTTTAACGTTTAAAAAAAATAATAATATCAAACTAAAGCAGTGCTGTTCTCTTTTGATCCATACACTTAGGGCCTTATTCTGGTTGGTGCGGCCGGGCCGTACGCGTACGTCCCGGGGTTTTTTATGATCTGCGCATGCGTACATTCGCTAATGCGCAGGCGCGAACACTCCACAACGCTTACGGACGGGTCTCTACGTGCGAAAAAACCTATACGCGAGTGTACGGGCATTGGGGACGGCATAGGGGCGTGATGAGGGGAGCGGCCGAAATAATGAGGGAAAATGGGCGTAAATATGGGCGTACACGGGGGTGTGCACCAAAAATGAGCGGTGCTACTACCGCACGATCGACTAAAGCACCGTTCATTTCGGACACAAAACAGGCGGCCGCCAACCGCCATCTCAAACCACCCCTACAGATACCGCATGCCAGCGTGCGCCTGGGTTTGCTAATTTACGCTGATTACTACCAAACACATACACCTGAATGTAATAACCAATGCTGCAGTCTATTAAGTCCAAACCATGATTTCACTACCTGCAAGCCACACACAGCACTCAAACACATTGGAAGCTTATCTTTCTATACTTCTCTACATTTAAAGGTTTGTTTAATTTAAGGTAAGAATCTTTTTAAGACCTGCTTATATATGGTAAGGTAGGTATTTGCTAAACAGTTATACACATTCACTACGTGCTTTCATAGACTTTACACAGTAGCACACTCAATCTACACAAGTCGACATGTGTCAACGTGTTCACTCTAATACAAACATAGGTTTTGTATTTATGATACAATAACATAAACCACATCTAACACCTACAAAGGATGTTTCAGCAATGTTTTAAGGCCATGCCCACTATTTTGCACATTAATTAATTCAATCAATTAATTAATTTTCATAATTCTAGTTGAAAGGCAAGATTTGCAGGTCCATATATGTGAAGGGTATGCCAGCGTACACGGACGTACGCTCACTCTCACGAGCGGTGACATAAGCTGAGTTTTCTATTGAAAACAATAGGGACCCGTCCGTGCAAGCTGGCGTACGCTCAGATAGCCGCAAGAAGTCGGTGGGAAGACGGACGAGAGACGTCCGTAAACGGTGGCGTACGCGCAATTGTACGCCAGTTGTCGGAGTGTAAGGGCTGGCCCGTCCGTGTACGTTGGCGTACGCTCATTTGTACGCCACTCCCCTTTGATGTTGTTTCTGGCCGTACGTATGCGGCTGAGTTGTGGGTGGACTTAACCCCAACGGCCGCGTGCGGATAGCGTACGTTAATAGCGAACGTACGCACGTTTGGCCGCACCGATCAGAATAACCTCCTTAAACACAAATACCATAACTGGTGGCAATAATTAAAAAATGATAATAATGAAAGATACTTAAAATTCTTCATGTAATAGGGTGCATATATAGCTTTTCTAAGAAATGTGGTTTCTGTGACAAATGTGTCATGTGATGGTATAATGCGGCTCCAAAAAATAAAGAAAAATGAATTGGAAAACAAGAACCAACAGTGGACTTTATTCCTTGAAAATATATATATTTTATCCTGCAACACCTATAACACATTACATGCATATGCTAATTGTACCTGTGGTCAGGATTTAAAAGTATATGATGCAAGGTGGAAATTATAGTATAAATTGAAAACGGAGAACATTGCATCATTAATATCCATTTTGGTTGACTTTGGTCTTTATTCTTTGTATATTTTATTTTGCTTTTCAACTAATTCAATAATTGAATGTCTTTGACATATGTTGTTTTGGGGTGGTTTCAATAAATAGTGGGTACATTGCTCACAATGCATACCCTCATTGTAGATAATAATAATTATTTGACAGGTCAGAATGCAGCCATTTTCAACATGTGATTCTGCTATTAATCATATCCAAGTCAGCAGAGGGGAATTACAATATACATTAATAAGATGCCATAGTCATCTCTCATTACTGACTGAAGTAAAATTATGTCTTACACAAGCTGATCATCTTACTTTCCAAAAAAATGTGCATTACATACCATTTTCAATGGTGAAATATAAACAACAATAGGCAGCCTTATTATAATTTACTTCATTTAAAAGTTACAACAGATTATTTTTATCTTACATCCGTATAGGTCTTAGATCCCCAAACTGATGCTTTATCCTTAAGGCACCCAGGTGGACAAAATATTCTAAAAATTGAAAAAAGAGAAAGTTTCTGGGTTTTACTATATTTCACACAGCATTATGCACTTTCCAATATTATATTTTTTTCATATTTTCTCCAAATAGTTATTTAGAAAACATGACTTACTCAGCAACATCTTCTTTTATGTCTTTTGCAGCTAATGAACAAGTTGTTTTTTCTGAAAAAAATAAAAGTATTAAGAAACACATCAGATATTAATTTATTATTTTGTACATTTCATTTTCTTTTTAAATGGTGTACAGTTAAACTGTACTCAATATTATTTGGCTATACCACACATATTTGTTTGTTACTTTGTCTTTATTAGAATATTCACCTTTTCCCAAAATCTATTATTCTCTCTACTATTTCCCTGCTCTCCCTAAATTACTTCTTTTAACTTGCTTGAGTGGGGTTTAACTGATGTTTGGGGCCTTTCTGGGAAAGCTCCAAAAGAGTCTGTTGAGCATGAGTCAGCATATGAATTTATCTTCTGGTTGACATTTTCTTGCATATATCCTTATGCTTTTAAATACTGTAACTAAAGAAAGTTGTTTATAAAAAGATATAGAGCGCAGTATGGGGAATTTGTTAAAAATACATGTAATATTTGAGGGAGACATTTTGTTTATGAGAAAATAAAAATTTTGTTCATTTATTTACTTTCAATTTAAGCAGCATAGAATATAGTATCTAATATGTATATGGAATCAAAAGGTAACATTTCCCTGCTAAGCATCAGAAATGGTCAAACCCCATTTGATGTAAGAAAGATATTTAGCCTTACATCTGTAACTTAGATAAGTTTTAGATCTGACTTTAATAGAAAAAGTAATATTCCATCCAAGATAAGTTTTAGATCTGACTTTAATAGAAAAAGTAATATTCCATCCAAGTAGTCAGATTAGTTTACTCCTAAATTGACCGTGTAGTTTATTCCAAAGGTTGACATAGTATATCTGTGAATCTCCAAATTTCTCCGATAAGTCATCGTAACTGGAACCAACTACTCCAAATAATTATGTTTAATGATTGCATTATAAACTAGACCTTCTATGACTAGCTCCAATGAAAACTACATTTGATTGAAGGATTATTATTGGTGATTATTTGTACAGTAGTCAGTTAATTGTGTTAGCTAATACACTGTTAGGAGAAGGATAGGATTAAAGGATAAGTGTAAATGCTGAAATAAGTGAGAATATTACTTTATTCCTTGAAGAGGAATAGTTTTTATTTAATTTCCACTTAAAGATGTTTCAACAATATAATCAAAAAAATACTATGAAGTTAAGATAAAAAAGAGAAACATTTCTAAGAACTGATTGCTATGAGTACAAGCTCTTTTTATACAGATATCTACAGAACAGGTTTCCTAAATGTCCTTAAATACTGTACGTTTCAATTTCACATTTATTTCTGACATGATTCAATAAGATGAAACACACATGTACGTACAATTAGACCTTTAGTGTCTCAGAATAATTGTATATAATCACCTTCTGGTAGTCTGTAAACTTTTTCATAAATAATTTCAACAAATTCTTCAATGATGATGTTTTCTTCTACTATAAATGACCATGGAGCAGCACCAGAGGATCTTGTTGTTATACCATTTTGCCTAGATTCTGGGTAAGATTTCAGACCTGGCACCCTCTTTACTAGTACAACTCCACCCCTTTTGTCCAGTACACCTTCAAACATTGCTGCTTGGCACACTGAAGACTCCTGATTTTCACAAATAAATATGAAATATGGGTATTATTTCATTTGATTATTGTAAAATGATAGTGTAACATTGTCTCTTCGCATGATACAACCTTGTTAAAAATGGAAAGGAATTACTTTAATGGAAACTTACGATGTTGAAAGGACCTGAACCCCAAACTGTATGTTCCTGTTTGTGGCAGTCTGCTGGACATATCACTCTAAAAAAGATGTACATAACTATTGAACGAGAAAGCACACGGCAGCAGTAGCAATATAGATATGTTGGTGAGAGCTGTATACTTACTCTGTCTCTGGGTCAAGTAATTGTTTGGCAGAGGTTAAGCAATCATTCTTCACTGGGAAAAAAAATATATAAAAATCAGTATACACTGTATGTGTTGCCCTCAAATTAGTAAGCACAGGACATGTTTCTGGTGTACATTCTTTAAAATCCTACATCTAGTACAATTGAGACCTCTAGATGCCAATTTCAGGGGTATTCAATCTGGGATTCTGATTCCTGACAGTCAGAATACCAGCCCTTTTCGCTGGCCTCCTTGACAAAGGCTGTCTCACAGCTGAAACGCGTTGGACCTTACATCACCCACAGGCACCTTGCCGCCCGACACATCCATTTGCCTCCGTTGCCTCCGTGTCAGCACGAGACGCTGACGTCATCACAGTGCGCCGGGACACGCCGCGTCCTGCAGACCGGCAACCCGGCACCCGCACCCGCTAGGAACGGAGGAAGACACCACATCTACGCTGCAGCAGCAGCAGTAACCCAAGGACCCCGGCACTCCCAGTGAGCCCAGGACGTCCGCACAGCAACAGATAACAGGGTAAGAAGCAGGGTAAGAAGCAGGTCGCGGGACGCCGCTACCTGCACGACATTCTTCCCTGCACAACTGTTTTTTTCAACACAGAGTTTGTACTGTCAGCACACTAACAATGTTAGGAGACATAAGTCTGGCAGATTTATGGTAGAAAGGTACCTGTTGGCACCCTGATTCCCACAAGGGACTCCTCACCAGCACGCTGACTATCACCTCAGAGACTCCACACCTCACTGTATCCCAATAGGAGACATATGTCCCTTTAGGACATATGGTAAAAGGGAACCTGTTGGCATCCCAATTCCCACCAAGGGTTCCTACAGGGACAGTGAAGTGTGCAACGATTCATACCGACATTGCTCAGTTGACTGTGTCGACACCAGCCAAGCGGAATACCCGCACATTATTACTGTCATATTAATAAATAATTCTTATTTTACTACTTCTTCTCCTGACTGTCATTAGATACCATCACACCCCCCGACATAACCCCCCCCCCCCACAATCCATTCCCCATCCCCTCTTTCCCCCCCCCCACTCCCCCCTTTTCCCCCCCCCCTTTTTTTCTTACCTTACCTCCCCACCCATTTCACCACACATAGAGTGCGCTAGACAGTTGAGTGTTGAAAAGTCCTGTAATCTGTGAAAGTAGCTGCAAATTGTTAAAAAATGGATGTGATTTTTACAATCCACAGCCATTTCTGACAAAGAAGATCCAACTTTAAAAAAAAAAGTCAGCTCTAACAGCCTTCACTGTTTTAGTAATGGCAGCATTGCTGTTGTTAATGACAGCAATGAATAGGTGAGTGCCAATATTTCCCCTGTCAGGAAATATCATTACAGATTGAATACCACTCATCAACAAATCAGAGTGTCGTTATACTTGAAACATAACCTTTATTAATGGTGGTCTCTTTCAAAGTTAAAAGTTGCTCTTTTTTGCCAATATGTTAAGAGCTATATTTTTGCATAACTCTGCAGTTGCTCTTTGTAAACATAGAACTTTTACAATTGATTCTTAATTACCTGTTTTTTTCTTGGGTTTTTTATCTGCAGATGGTTGTTTATCTGTAGATTTTGATGGATCTGGTTTCTTTGTGGGTTCTGAAGGTTTTGATATGTCTGATGGTTCAGAGGACACTGGGCTTCTTGGTTTACGGATCTCAAATGATCCTGACCAGGTGCCATGTTTATTTGTTTTCACACCATTCTTTGTAGCATCATTGTAACTGGGTTGACCTGGTTTCTTTTCCATGACAATGAGTCCTCCCTCATCACCTATTACTCCTTCATGAATAGCTGCTCTACAGATGGAGGAATCCTAGAGAAGACAGAATTTTTTTAACGTTTAAAAAAAATAATAATATCAAACTAAAGCAGTGCTGTTCTCTATTGATCCATACACACAAACACAAATACCATAACTGGTGGCAATAATTAAAAAATGATAATAATGAAAGATACTTAAAATTCTTCATGTAATAGGGTGCATATATAGCTTTTCTAAGAAATGTGGTTTCTGTGACAAATGTGTCATGTGATGGTATAATGCGGCTCCAAAAAATAAAGAAAAATGAATTGGAAAAGAAGAACCAACAGTGGACTTTATTGCTTGAAAATGTATATATTTTATCCTGCAACACCTATAACACATTACATGCATATGCTAATTGTACCTGTGGTCAGGATTTAAAAGTATATGATGCAAGGTGGAAATTATAGTATAAATTGAAAACGGAGAACATTGCATCATTAATATCCATTTTGGTTGACTTTGGTCTTTATTCTTTGTATATTTTATTTTGCTTTTCAACTAATTCAATAATTGAATGTCTTTGACATATGTTGTTTTGGGGTGGTTTCAATAAATAGTGGGTACATTGCTCACAATGCATACCCTCATTGTAGATAATAATAATTATTTGACAGGTCAGATTGCAGCCATTTTCAACATGTGATTCTGCTATTAATCATATCCAAGTCAGCAGAGGGGAATTACAATATACATTAATAAGATGCCATAGTCATCTCTCATTACTGACTGAAGTAAAATGATGTCTTACACAAGCTGATCATCTTACTTTCCAAAAAAATGTGCATTACATACCATTTTCAATGGTGAAATATAAACAACAATAGGCAGCCTTATTATAATTTACTTCATTTAAAAGTTACAACAGATTATTTTTATCTTACATCCGTATAGGTCTTAGATCCCCAAACTGATGCTTTATCCTTAAGGCACCCAGGTGGACAAAATATTCTAAAAATTGAAAAAAAGAGAAAGTTTCTGGGTTTTACTATATTTCACACAGCATTATGCACTTTCCAATATTATATTTTTTTCATATTTTCACCAAATAGTTATTTAGAAAACATGACTTACTCAGCAACATCTTCTTTTATGTCTTTTGCAGCTAATGAACAAGTTGTTTTTTCTGAAAAAAATAAAAGTATTAAGAAACACATCAGATATTAATTTATTATTTTGTACATTTCATTTTCTTTTTTAATGGTGTACAGTTAAACTGTACTCAATATTATTTGGCTATACCACACATATTTGTTTGTTACTTTGTCTTTATTAGAATATTCACCTTTTCCCAAAATCTATTATTCTCTCTACTATTTCCCTGCTCTCCCTAAATTACTTCTTTTAACTTGCTTGAGTGGGGTTTAACTGATGTTTGGGGCCTTTCTGGGAAAGCTCCAAAAGAGTCTGTTGAGCATGAGTCAGCATATGAATTTATCTTCTGGTTGACATTTTCTTGCATATATCCTTATGCTTTTAAATACTGTAACTAAAGAAAGTTGTTTAGAAAAAGATATAGAGCGCAGTATGGGGAATTTGTTAAAAATACATGTAATATTTGAGGGAGACATTTTGTTTATGAGAAAATAAAAATTTTGTTCATTTATTTACTTTCAATTTAAGCAGCATAGAATATAGTATCTAATATGTATATGGAATCAAAAGGTAACATTTCCCTGCTAAGCATCAGAAATGGTCAAACCCCATTTGATGTAAGAAAGATATTTAGCCTTACATCTGTAACTTAGATAGGTTTTAGATCTGACTTTAATAGAAAAAGTAATATTCCATCCAAGTAGTCAGATTAGTTTACTCCTAAATTGACCGTGTAGTTTATTCCAAAGGTTGACATAGTATATCTGTGAATCTCCAAATTTCTCCTATAAGTCATCGTAACTGGAACCAACTACTCCAAATAATTATGTTTAATGATTGCATTATAAACTAGACCTTCTATGACTAGCTCCAATGAAAACTACATTTGATTGAAGGATTATTATTGGTGATTATTTGTACAGTAGTCAGTTAATTGTGTTAGCTAATACACTGTTAGTAGAAGGATAGGATTAAAGGATAAGTGTAAATGCTGAAATAAGTGAGAATATTACTTTATTCCTTGAAGAGGAATAGTTTTTATTTAATTTCCACTTAAAGATGTTTCAACAATATAATCAAAAAAATACTATGAAGTTAAGATAAAAAAGAGAAACATTTCTAAAAACTGATTGCTATGAGTACAAGCTCTTTTTATACAGATATCTACAGAACAGGTTTCCTAAATGTCCTTAAATACTGTACGTTTCAATTTCACATTTATTTCTGACATGATTCAATAAGATGAAACACACATGTACGTACAATTAGACCTTTAGTGTCTCAGAATAATTGTATATAATCACCTTCTGGTAGTCTGTAAACTTTTTCATAAATAATTTCAACAAATTCTTCAATGATGATGTTTTCTTCTACTATAAATGACCATGGAGCAGCACCAGAGGATCTTGTTGTTATACCATTTTGCCTAGATTCTGGGTAAGATTTCAGACCTGGCACCCTCTTTACTAGTACAACTCCACCCCTTTTGTCCAGTACACCTTCAAACATTGCTGCTTGGCACACTGAAGACTCCTGATTTTCACAAATAAATATGAAATATGGGTATTATTTCATTTAATTATTGTAAAATGATAGTGTAACATTGTCTCTTCGCATGATACAACCTTGTTAAAAATGGAAAGGAATTACTTTAATGGAAACTTACGATGTTGAAAGGACCTGAACCCCAAACTGTATGTTCCTGTTTGTGGCAGTCTGCTGGACATATCACTCTAAAAAAGATGTACATAACTATTGAACGAGAATGCACACGGCAGCAGTAGCAATATAGATATGTTGGTGAGAGCTGTATACTTACTCTGTCTCTGGGTCAAGTAATTGTTTGGCAGAGGTTAAGCAATCATTCTTCACTGGGGAAAAAAAAATATAAAAATCAGTATACACTGTATGTGTTGCCCTCAAATTAGTAAGCACAGGACATGTTTCTGGTGTACATTCTTTAAAATCCTACATCTAGTACAATTGAGACCTCTAGATGCCAATTTCAGGGGTATTCAATCTGGGATTCTGATTCCTGACAGTCAGAATACCAGCCCTTTTCGCTGGCCTCTGACACTAATTCGACTGTTGGTAATTAATGTACCGACAGCTGAGTGTTGAAAAGTCCTGTAATCTGTGAAAGTAGCTGCAAATTGTTAAAAAATGGATGTGATTTTTACAATCCACAGCCATTTCTGACAAAGAAGATCCAACTTTAAAAAAAAAAGTCAGCTCTAACAGCCTTCACTGTTTTGGTAATGGCAGCATTGCTGTTGTTAATGACAGCAATGAATAGGTGAGTGCCAATATTTCCCCTGTCAGGAAATATCATTACAGATTGAATACCACTCATCAACAAATCAGAGTGTCGTTATACTTGAAACATAACCTTTATTAATGGTGGTCTCTTTCAAAGTTAAAAGTTGCTCTTTTTTGCCAATATGTTAAGAGCTATATTTTTGCATAACTCTGCAGTTGCTCTTTGTAAACTTAGAACTTTTACAATTGATTCTTAATTACCTGTTTTTTTCTTGGGTTTTTTATCTGCAGATGGTTGTTTATCTGTAGATTTTGATGGATCTGGTTTCTTTGTGGGTTCTGAAGGTTTTGATATGTCTGATGGTTCAGAGGACACTGGGCTTTTTGGTTTACGGATCTCAAATGATCCTGACCAGGTGCCATGTTTATTTGTTTTCACACCATTCTTTGTAGCATCATTGTAACTGGGTTGACCTGGTTTCTTTTCCATGACAATGAGTCCTCCCTCATCACCTATTACTCCTTCATGAATAGCTGCTCTACAGATGGAGGAATCCTAGAGAAGACAGAATTTTTTTAACGTTTAAAAAAAAAAATAATATCAAACTAAAGCAGTGCTGTTCTCTATTGATCCATACACACAAACACAAATACCATAACTGGTGGCAATAATTAAAAAATGATAATAATGAAAGATACTTAAAATTCTTCATGTAATAGGGTGCATATATAGCTTTTCTAAGAAATGTGGTTTCTGTGACAAATGTGTCATGTGATGGTATAATGCGGCTCCAAAAAATAAAGAAAAATTAATTGGAAAAGAAGAACCAACAGTGGACTTTATTCCTTGAAAATGTATATATTTTATCCTGCAACACCTATAACACATTACATGCATATGCTAATTGTACCTGTGGTCAGGATTTAAAAGTATATGATGCAAGGTGGAAATTATAGAATAAATTGAAAACGGAGAACATTGCATCATTAATATCCATTTTGGTTGACTTTGGTCTTTATTCTTTGTATATTTTATTTTGCTTTTCAACTAATTCAATAATTGAATGTCTTTGACATATGTTGTTTTGGGGTGGTTTCAATAAATAGTGGGTACATTGCTCACAATGCATACCCTCATTGTAGATAATAATTATTTGACAGGTCAGATTGCAGCCATTTTCAACATGTGATTCTGCTATTAATCATATCCAAGTCAGCAGAGGGGAATTACAATATACATTAATAAGATGCCATAGTCATCTCTCATTACTGACTGAAGTAAAATGATGTCTTACACAAGCTGATCATCTTACTTTCCAAAAAAATGTGCATTACATACCATTTTCAATGGTGAAATATAAACAACAATAGGCAGCCTTATTATAATTTACTTCATTTAAAAGTTACAACAGATTATTTTTATCTTACATCCGTATAGGTCTTAGATCCCCAAACTGATGCTTTATCCTTAAGGCACCCAGGTGGACAAAATATTCTAAAAATTGAAAAAAGAGAAAGTTTCTGGGTTTTACTATATTTCACACAGCATTATGCACTTTCCAATATTAAATTTTTTCATATTTTCTCCAAATAGTTATTTAGAAAACATGACTTACTCAGCAACATCTTCTTTTATGTCTTTTGCAGCTAATGAACAAGTTGTTTTTTCTGAAAAAAATAAAAGTATTAAGAAACACATCAGATATTAATTTATTATTTTGTACATTTCATTTTCTTTTTAAATGGTGTACAGTTAAACTGTACTCAATATTATTTGGCTATACCACACATATTTGTTTGTTACTTTGTCTTTATTAGAATATTCACCTTTTCCCAAAATCTATTATTCTCTCTACTATTTCCCTGCTCTCCCTAAATTACTTCTTTTAACTTGCTTGAGTGGGGTTTAACTGATGTTTGGGGCCTTTCTGGGAAAGCTCCAAAAGAGTCTGTTGAGCATGAGTCAGCATATGAATTTATCTTCTGGTTGACATGTTCTTGCATATATCCTTATGCTTTTAAATACTGTAACTAAAGAAAGTTGTTTATAAAAAGATATAGAGCGCAGTATGGGGAATTTGTTAAAAATACATGTAATATTTGAGGGAGACATTTTGTTTATGAGAAAATAAAAATTTTGTTCATTTATTTACTTTCAATTTAAGCAGCATAGAATATAGTATCTAATATGTATATGGAATCAAAAGGTAACATTTCCCTCCTAAGCATCAGAAATGGTCAAACCCCATTTGATGTAAGAAAGATATTTAGCCTTACATCTGTAACTTAGATAGGTTTTAGATCTGACTTTAATAGAAAAAGTAATATTCCATCCAAGTAGTCAGATTAGTTTACTCCTAAATTGACCTTGTAGTTTATTCCAAAGGTTGACATAGTATATCTGTGAATCTCCAAATTTCTCCTATAAGTCATCGTAACTGGAACCAACTACTCCAAATAATTATGTTTAATGATTGCATTATAAACTAGACCTTCTATGACTAGCTCCAATGAAAACTACATTTGATTGAAGGATTATTATTGGTGATTATTTGTACAGTAGTCAGTTAATTGTGTTAGCTAATACACTGTTAGGAGAAGGATAGGATTAAAGGATAAGTGTAAATGCTGAAATAAGTGAGAATATTACTTTATTCCTTGAAGAGGAATAGTTTTTATTTAATTTCCACTTAAAGATGTTTCAACAATATAATCAAAAAAATACTATGAAGTTAAGATAAAAAAGAGAAACATTTCTAAAAACTGATTGCTATGAGTACCAGCTCTTTTTATACAGATATCTACAGAACAGGTTTCCTAAATGTCCTTAAATACTGTACGTTTCAATTTCACATTTATTTCTGACATGATTCAATAAGATGAAACACACATGTACGTACAATTAGACCTTTAGTGTCTCAGAATAATTGTATATAATCACCTTCTGGTAGTCTGTAGACTTTTTCATAAATAATTTCAACAAATTCTTCAATGATGATGTTTTCTTCTACTATAAATGACCATGGAGCAGCACCAGAGGATCTTGTTGTTATACCATTTTGCCTAGATTCTGGGTAAGATTTCAGACCTGGCACCCTCTTTACTAGTACAACTCCACCCCTTTTGTCCAGTACACCTTCAAACATTGCTGCTTGGCACACTGAAGACTCCTGATTTTCACAAATAAATATGAAATATGGGTATTATTTCATTTGATTATTGTAAAATGATAGTGTAACATTGTCTCTTCGCATGATACAACCTTGTTAAAAATGGAAAGGAATTACTTTAATGGAAACTTACGATGTTGAAAGGACCTGAACCCCAAACTGTATGTTCCTGTTTGTGGCAGTCTGCTGGACATATCACTCTAAAAAAGATGTACATAACTATTGAACGAGAATGCACACGGCAGCAGTAGCAATATAGATATGTTGGTGAGAGCTGTATACTTACTCTGTCTCTGGGTCAAGTAATTGTTTGGCAGAGGTTAAGCAATCATTCTTCACTGGGAAAAAAAATATATAAAAATCAGTATACACTGTATGTGTTGCCCTCAAATTAGTAAGCACAGGACATGTTTCTGGTGTACATTCTTTAAAATCCTACATCTAGTACAATTGAGACCTCTAGATGCCAATTTCAGGGGTATTCAATCTGGGATTCTGATTCCTGACAGTCAGAATACCAGCCCTTTTCGCTGGCCTCTGACACTAATTCGACTGTTGGTAATTAATGTACCGACAGTTCAGTGTTGAAAAGTCCTGTAATCTGTGAAAGTAGCTGCAAATTGTTAAAAAATGGATGTGATTTTTACAATCCACAGCCATTTCTGACAAAGAAGATCCAACTTTAAAAAAAAAAGTCAGCTCTAACAGCCTTCACTGTTTTGGTAATGGCAGCATTGCTGTTGTTAATGACAGCAATGAATAGGTGAGTGCCAATATTTCCCCTGTCAGGAAATATCATTACAGATTGAATACCACTCATCAACAAATCAGAGTGTCGTTATACTTGAAACATAACCTTTATTAATGGTGGTCTCTTTCAAAGTTAAAAGTTGCTCTTTTTTTTTTTTTTTTTTTAGGCCATCGAGCCTTTGGCATGTAACCTTAGGCAAGATCTGTCGGGTGCGCGGATGGGGGAAGGGGTATCAGTGGGCAGTCTTGTCTCACTGTATGCCGACGATCTACTGGTGGGAATGTCTGACCATAGGGTAGATCTTCCTCGGGTTATGGCAATTCTGAATGAGTTTGGATCCCTTTCCGGTCTGATGATCAATAGTGATAAATCCCACCTAATGGTACTGGGAGGACGGGAGGTTATACCCAATGAGGAAGGGAGTATTCCCAGGGTGGATAAATTTAACTATCTGGGAGTAGTGATCTCCCAAAACCCGGATGACTATGTTGCCATGAACATCGCCCCACTGATAGATGAAATTAAGATAAAATGTAAAAATTGGGTCAAATTACCCTTGACCCTTATGGGGCGGGTTAATCTTATAAAAATGATAATATTACCGAAACTTCTCTATAAGTTACAGCACTCACCGGTATACATCAGTAATGCCGTATTTAGGAGAATGAATGGGGTGCTGACATCATTTATTTGGAGAAATAAGACCCCCAGGATTAAGCTTGCCACACTTATGCGGCCTAGAGAACAGGGGGGGCTCGCCTTCCCAGACTTTAAATCCTACGATATAGCAGCCCAGCTGGCATATTTGCAGGAATGGCTCAAGGATTCGGGACAACTAAGAGAAACAATGAACATGGTAAAATTAAGCACTCCAGGTTACTCGCCACTACAAGCCATTCTTGCAAATAGATGCTCCAAAAAATATCCCCCGATCTTAAACCAGGCCATAAAAATATGGAGATGGGTCAATAAGGAACAAGGCTATAAAGGGTTGGATCCTGAAACAAATATTTTTTCTTTAGCTCCCTTTATTAAATTAAAGGAACAGCAGGGAAATAGAGTTTGGATAGAGGTGGGAATTGAAACTATTGGCCAAATTACAGATCAAAATAGAATGAAAACATTCATGCAACTTCAGGAAGAATATGCTTTGTCAAAAAATATGTTTTTTCGATACCTCCAAATGAGGAGTGCATTTGAGGAACATATAAAAAATTCTCCCAGTGAGGTAAAGGACAATCCAACAAAAACCCTTGTCAGGAAATTGGGTACAAGTAAAACCACCTCGAAAATGTATAAATTTATAACATCCATTATACAGACAGATCAGTTGGACGGCCTCATGCGAAAATGGGTTGAAGATCTCCCAGATTTAACAAAAGGGGACTGGGATAAAGCACTTTTTAATATTAAATTATCAACTAATTCCCTTAAAATCCAACAGATTCAGTATAATATCATTCACCGAATCTATTTTACCCCAATGAAAATAAGTAGGTTTACCGATAAAGAGGCGGATGGATGCCCCAAATGTGGGGAAGGTGGATGTAATTTTTGGCACCTTATATGGCAGTGTAACTCAGTGCAACAACTCTGGAAGGACATCAGAGGTATTCTGATTGGAATGGGTATTCCCCAACGGGCAATCAATCCGGCAGCCCTGATATTGGGAGCCTGGCCTGAACAGGGAATATCCAGTCAATCCAAACAGCTGGCTCTGAATCTAAGCTCAATAGCTAAGGTGTCCATTGCACGAGCATGGATGGCCAAAAACACTCCGGGGATAACAGAATGGGTTAATCTGGTTAATCACACATTTAAACACGAGAAAGAAGTTTATATCACAAGAAATAATATAAATAAATTTTTTAACATATGGGGTGAATGGTACCATTCACGGTATTATAGAGATGCATAAACTATGTAAGTGAAAATTTAAAAATGGGGATAGTTGCAATCTGAATAAATATGTCACGGTTATAAAATATATAGTATAGTTTGTAAAATCACAGAATAAAACGAGAACGGGAAACATATCACAAAAAATGATTGAGAAACTCACTAAAAATAATAATCTCTAGATAGAGCACTAAGCTAGTGTAAACGCACTCACAAAGGGTATAATATTGATAAAAATAACCATTTACCACGGAAGCACAGAATAGTAGATTAACTAGACAGGTAGTCCAAAAATAAAATTAAAACGTTCCCCTGGAATAACAACAGAATTTTGGTGCTTAGCCGGGAAAATATGTAGTAGCGAGTCTCCGTTGTGGGATAGAGGTGGGGGGGAGGGGGAATAGGGTTTTCTATAATGCAGGATGTTTTAAGATGTGTGTGTAGTAGTGTAATGTTTATGTACTGTGATGTTTTCTGTATGAATTGTTAAATGTCATTTGTTACTTGTCGTAAAAACCAAATAAAGACAATTATAAAAAAAAAAAGTTGCTCTTTTTTGCCAATATGTTAAGAGCTATAGTTTTGCATAACTCTGCAGTTGCTCTTTGTAAACTTAGAACTTTTACAATTGATTCTTAATTACCTGTTTTTTTCTTGGGTTTTTTATCTGCAGATGGTTGTTTATCTGTAGATTTTGATGGATCTGGTTTATTTGTGGGTTCTGAAGGTTTTGATATGTCTGATGGTTCAGAGGACACTGGACTTCTTGGTTTACGGATCTCAAATGATCCTGACCAGGTGCCATGTTTATTTGTTTTCACACCATTCTTTGTAGCATCATTGTAACTGGGTTGACCTGGTTTCTTTTCCATGACAATGAGTCCTCCCTCATCACCTATTACTCCTTCATGAATAGCTGCTCTACAGATGGAGGAATCCTAGAGAAGACAGAATTTTTTTAACGTTTAAAAAAAATAATAATATCAAACTAAAGCAGTGCTGTTCTCTATTGATCCATACACACAAACACAAATACCATAACTGGTGGCAATAATTAAAAAATGATAATAATGAAAGATACGTAAAATTATTCATGTAATAGGGTGCATATATAGCTTTTCTAAGAAATGTGGTTTCTGTGACAAATGTGTCATGTGATGGTATAATGCGGCTCCAAAAAATAAAGAAAAATGAATTGGAAAAGAAGAACCAACAGTGGACTTTATTGCTTGAAAATGTATATATTTTATCCTGCAACACCTATAACACATTACATGCATATGCTAATTGTACCTGTGGTCAGGATTTAAAAGTATATGATGCAAGGTGGAAATTATAGTATAAATTGAAAACGGAGAACATTGCATCATTAATATCCATTTTGGTTGACTTTGGTCTTTATTCTTTGTATATTTTATTTTGCTTTTCAACTAATTCAATAATTGAATGTCTTTGACATATGTTGTTTTGGGGTGGTTTCAATAAATAGTGGGTACATTGCTCACAATGCATACCCTCATTGTAGATAATAATAATTATTTGACAGGTCAGAATGCAGCCATTTTCAACATGTGATTCTGCTATTAATCATATCCAAGTCAGCAGAGGGGAATTACAATATACATTAATAAGATGCCATAGTCATCTCTCATTACTGACTGAAGTAAAATGATGTCTTACACAAGCTGATCATCTTACTTTCCAAAAAAATGTGCATTACATACCATTTTCAATGGTGAAATATAAACAACAATTGGCCGCCTTATTATAATTTACTTCATTTAAAAGTTACAACAGATTATTTTTATCTTACATCCGTATAGGTCTTAGATCCCCAAACTGATGCTTTATCCTTAAGGCACCCAGGTGGACAAAATATTCTAAAAATTGAAAAAAGAGAAAGTTTCTGGGTTTTACTATATTTCACACAGCATTATGCACTTTCCAATATTATATTTTTTTCATATTTTCTCCAAATAGTTATTTAGAAAACATGACTTACTCAGCAACATCTTCTTTTATGTCTTTTGCAGCTAATGAACAAGTTGTTTTTTCTGAAAAAAATAAAAGTATTAAGAAACACATCAGATATTAATTTATTATTTTGTACATTTCATTTTCTTTTTAAATGGTGTACAGTTAAACTGTACTCAATATTATTTGGCTATACCACACATATTTGTTTGTTACTTTGTCTTTATTAGAATATTCACCTTTTCCCAAAATCTATTATTCTCTCTACTATTTCCCTGCTCTCCCTAAATTACTTCTTTTAACTTGCTTGAGTGGGGTTTAACTGATGTTTGGGGCCTTTCTGGGAAAGCTCCAAATGAATCTGTTAAACATGAGTCAGTTCATTTATTTTCTTTCAATTTAAGCAGCATAGAATATAGTATCTAATATGTATATGGAATCAAAAGCTAACATTTCCCTGCTAAGCATCAGAAATGGTCAAACCCCATTTGATGTACAGGTAAGAAAGATATTTAGCCTCACATCTGTAACTTCGATAGGTTTTAGATCTGACTTTAATAGAAAAAGTAATATTCCATTCAAGTAGTCAGATTAGTTTACTCCTAAATTGACCGTGTAGTTTATTCCAAAGGTTGACATAGTATATCTGTGAATCTCCAAATTTCTCCTATAAGTCATCGTAACTGGAACCAACTACTCCAAATAATTTTGTTTAATGATTGCATTATAAACTAGACCTTTTATGACTAGCGCCAATGAAAACTACATTTGATTGGTGATTATTTGTACAGTAGTTAGTTAATTCTGTTAGCTAATACACTGTTAGGAGAAGGACAGGATTAAAGGATAAGTGTAAATGCTGAAATAAGTGAGAATATTACTTTATTCCTTGAAGAGGAATAGTTTTTATTTAATTTCCACTTAAAGATGTTTCAACAATATAATCAAAAAAATACTATGAACTTAAGATAAAAAAAGAGAAACATTTCTAAAAACTGATTGCTCTAAGTACCACCTCTTTTTATACAGATATCTACAGAACAGGTTTCCTAAATGTCCTTAAATACTGTACGTTTCAATTTCACATTTATTTCTGACATGATTCAATAAGATGAAACACACATGTACTTACAATTAGACCTTTAGTGTCTCAGAATAATTGTATATAATCACCTTCTGGTAGTCTGTAGACTGGTTCATAAATAATTTCAACAAATTCTTCAATGATGATGTTTTCTTCTACTATAAATGACCATGGAGCAGCACCAGAGGATCTTGTTGTTATACCATTTTGCCTAGATTCTGGGTAAGATTTCTGACCTGGCACCCTCTTCACTAGTACAACTCCACCCTTTTTGTCCAGTACACCTTCAAACATTGCTGCTTGGCACACTGAAGACTCCTGATTTTCACAAATAAATATGAAATATGGGTATTATTTCATTTGATTATTGTAAAATGATAGTGTAACATTGTCTCTTCGCATGATACAACCTTGTTAAAAATGGAAAGGAATTATTTTAATGGAAACTTACCATGTTGAAAGGGCCTGAACCCCAAACTGTATGTTCTTGTTTGTGGCAGTCTGCTGGACATATCACTCTATAAAAGATGTACATAACTATTGAATGAGAATGCACACGGCAGCAGTAGCAATATAGATATGTTGGTGAGAGCTGTATACTTACTCTGTCTCTGGGTCAAGTAATTGTTTGGCAGAGGTTAAGCAATCATTCTTCACTGGGAAAAAAATATATATAAAAATCAGTATACACTGTATGTGTTGCCCTCAAATTAGTAAGCACAGGACATGTTTCTGTTGTACATTCTTTAAAATCCTACATCTAGTTCAATTGATAATACTTGATGATTTTTTTGCAACAAAACAGAGACCTCTAGATGCCAATTTCAGGGGTATTCAATCTGGGATTCTGACTCCCGACAGTCAGAATACCAGCCCTTTTCGCTGGCCTCTGACACTAATTCGACTGTTGGTAATCAATGTACCGACAGTTGAGTGTTGAAAAGTCCTGTAATCTGTGAAAGAAGCTGCAAATTGTTAAAAAATGGATGTGATTTTGACAATCCACAGCGATTTCTGACAAAGAAGATCCAACTTTAAAAAAATGTCAGCTCTAACAGCCTTCACTGTTTTGGTAATGGCAGCATTGCTGTTGTTAATGACAGCAATGAATAGGTGAGTGCCAATATTTCCCCTGTCAGGAAATATCATCACAGATTGAATACCACTCATCAACAAATCAGAGTGTCATTATACTTGAAACATAACCTTTATTAATGGTGGTCTCTTTCAAAGTTAAGAGTTGCACTTTTTTGCCAATATGTTAAAAACTAAATTTTTACATAACTCTGCAGTTGCTCTTTGTAAACTTAGAACTTTTACAATTGATTCTTAATTACCTGTTTTTTTCTTGTTTTTTTTATCTGCAGATGGTTGTTTATCTGTAGATTTTGATGGATCTGGTTTCTTTGTGGGTTCTGAAGGTTTTGATGGATCTGGTTTCTTTGCGGGTTCTGAAGGTTTTGATATGTCTGATGGTTCAAAGGACACTGGACTTCTTGGTTTACGGACCTCAAATGATCCAGACCAGGTGCCATGTTTATTGGTTTTCACACCATTCTTTGTAGCTTCATTGTAACTGGGTTGACCTGGTTTCTTTTCCACGACAATGAGTCCTCCCTTATCGTCTATTACGCCTTCGTGAATAGCTGCTCTGCACATTGAGGAATCCTAGAGAAGACAGACATTTCTTTCATTTAAAAAAAATTATAATAAATGATATCAAACTAGACCACTGATGTTCCCAATTTACCTGTTAGGCGCTGAGCACCCACCCTATTCGACTGAAGTGTGTCGACACGGCTCAGACGTGCTAGGATACCTGGCCCACAAGGAGAAGGGCATAGGTCCTAGCTGGTAATCATTACCGGTCGATTGGCGCAACACCGAGACCAAGGGACATGAGGGGGCAGGGCCCTGTGGGATAGACGGGAGCGCACAGGGAACTGACCAGAGTGGATAGGTCAGTATGGACAGGGAGAGTCTGTCTCAGCCGCTGACTCTGTTGCCACCCTATAGGTCCACCGGAAGGTGCAGAAGCCCTAGATCTTCTCGCACGGCAGCCACGTTTGAAGCACGGGTTAAGCCTGTGCAACTCCGGTGCCCTCCAAAGCGTTTTAGGTGGTGGCGACAACCAACCGGCGGAGGTAACAGGTGTACAAGAGGAAAACTAACTAATACCCCGGTGGCTGAGACAGGGGGGCCCCAGGAAGGGAATATACTAAAAGGAAAGGTGACCCAGAATAAACCTAAGATATACTGAGCTAAATGTATACAACAAAATAACAAACTGAGATACAGCAAGAATAGGCACAAAACAGGTATGGAACGATACCACAGGATTCTGACAGGAACAGCTCCTAAGTGACCAGGAGACGGATGATGCAGGGAAGGAACTGCAGCAGGAACGCAGGTCTGAAGCTGGAGAGTAGCCAGAGTGAGGAAGCTGCAAAGCGCCCACAAAGGATTATAGCCAGCGTCTAAGTGGAGAAAGACGCCGGTATATAAAGGGAAAAGCGCGCGCAAGGCGCGTTCCGGGATGCGCCGTGATGACGGCGCTAAGAGAGAGAGGAAGACGCCGGGCGGCTGGACAGCGTGATTGCTAGGCAACCCCCTGACGCCCGGACGCCGCGCAGGACGTAGCCGGCGCTAAGAACGTTGCCTGGCAACGTGTGTCAGAGAGCCGACCGCCGTGCGCCCCGGAGGACGGGGAAGACCGTGCACGGCGGCGACATCTGACATTACCATTTGATCCATATGCAGAAACACATATACCAGCACTAGTGGCAATAATTTAAAATGATTAAAATAATGAATGAGATGTAAAATTCTGTGTATATATAGGGTACATCAATAGCTTTTCTAAGAAATTAGATTTCTGTGAAATATGTGTTACTGTATGTGATTTGATAATGCAGCTCCAAACAGTAAATGAAAGAAAAAATAATTGGAAAAGGAGAACTTATAGTACATTTTATTCAGTGTCAAAGAATATATGTTATCCTTCCAAATCGTTAACACCTTTAAATCATATGCCAATTATAGCCATGGTCAGGATTTGCCATTGATATAGAAATCATGTCTCAAAATAGTGGATCATCATATTTTACATAGAAATATGCATTACATAACATTTTCAATGGTGAAATATAAATGACAGAAGGCAGTCTTATTATAATTTACTTAATATCAAAGTCACAATAGATTTTTTTTTATTCTTACATCCGTATAGGTCTTAGATCCCCAAACTGATGCTTTATCCTTAAGGCAACCAGGTGGACAAAATATTCTAGAAAATGAAAAAAGAGGAAGTTTCTGGGGTTTACTATATTTTAGACAGCATTATACACTTTCCAATATTTTATTTATTTCAACTTTTCTTCAAATATTTATGTAGAAAACATGACTTACTCAGCAACATTTTCTTTCAGGTCTTTTGCCATTAATGAACAAGTTGTTTTTTCTGAAATAAATAAGTGTTATGAAACAAAGCAGATATTAATTTCTTATATTGTACATCTCTCTACAGTAAGTGGTCTACAGTTAAACTGTACTCAATATTCTATGGCTCCATCCAACTTTTTTTGTCACTTTTTCTTTATTAGCATACTCTCCTTTTCCCCAAGTCTATAATTATCTCTACTGTTTCCCTGCTCTCTCTGAGTTATTTCTTTCCTCTTGCTTGAATTGGGTTTTGCTGATGTTGGGAGGCTGTATGGTAAAGTTCTGAAAGCATTGTATGAACATAAGTCAGCATATGAAAATATCTTATGGTTTACATGTTTTTGCACATGCCAAATGCTTAGAAATACTCAAACTATAGTTGTTTTAAAAATATATATAGAGAAGAATTATGGGGAAATTGCTGAAAATAAATGCATTTTTTGAATGAGGACATTCTGTCAATGACAAAGGGAATATTTTCATTTATTTACCATCAACTTTAGCATATAGTAAAATATCTAAGATTTATATGGAATCAAAAGGCAACATTTGCTGGTGATGTATCAGAAGTGGCCAAAGACCATTTAATGTAATATATTTAGCCTTGCATCTGTAACTTAGGTTAGAATTTTTCTTTCAACCAGAAAAGTAATATTCCATCCACATAGTCATACTATTTTACTCATAAATTTACCTTGTAGTTTATCCCATAGGAGGACAAAGTACATCTGTAAACCTTCAAATTTCTCCTCTCAGCCATAGTAAATGGGAACCAACTATCCCAAATAGTTCTGTATTTAATGATTGCATAATAAACTATACCTTTTATGACTTACTTTTAATAAAATCTATGTCTGATTTAAGGATTATCAATGGTGATCATTTATAATCAGTTAATCAGTTTAGCTAATACATTGTTGTTAATACAAAAATGATAAGTGTAGTTAAAGTAATGAGTAAGAAAATAAGCAGAATATTACATTATTCCTTGAAGAGGAATAGTTTTTCTTAAAAATATCCACATAAAGATGCTTTAACAATATAAACAAAACATACCAGGAATTTAGGAAAAAAGACAAACATTTATAAAAACCGTTCCCTGACCAGTTTTGTAAAAATGGTTGTGATGCACACATTAAAAAATCAGGGTATGCCCTTAGTTATTTAAATTGTATTAGCTAAATGATAACTATATATAATATTAAAGGTTGCTATGAGCACCACCACTTTTTATATACAGTTGTCTACATAACAGTATTCCGAAATGTCCCTAAATACAGTATGTTTCAATTTCCCATTTTTTTTACATGATTTATGTATATGAAACACAAATCTGTGTACAAGTATTTCCTTATTGTCTTAGAATAGTTTGATATAATCACCTGCTGGTAGTGTGTAACGTGGTTCAGGAATTACTTCAATAAATTCTTCAATGATGATGACTTTTTCTACTATAAATGACCATGGAGCAGCACCATAGGATTTTGTGGCTATACCATTTTGCCTAGACTCTGGGTAAGCTTTTTGACCTGGCACCCTCTTCACTAGTACATGTCCACCCTTTGTATCCATTACTCCTCCAAATATTGCTGCTTGGCACACTGAAGAGTCCTGATGTTAACAAATAAATATGCAATATGGGTATTATTTCATTTTATTATTGCAAAGTGACAGAGTAACATTGTCTTTTCTCATGATACAACCTTGTTTAAAATGAAAAGGATTCAATTTAACGGTAACTTACAATGCTGAAGGGGCCTGAACCCCAAACTCTATGTTCTTGCTTGTGGCAATCTGCTGGACAGATCACTCTATAAAAGATGTATATAACTATTTTATAAGAATGCAAATGGCAACAGCAGCAATATAGATCTGTTGGTGAGAGCTGTATACTTACTCTGTGTCTGGGTCAAGTAACTGCTTGGCAGAAGTTAAGCAATCATTTCTCACTAATAAATAAAAATGTAATTAAATTATTAAATTATACACTGTATATGTTGCCCTCAAAGTAGCAAGCCGAGAATATGTTTATGGTGTACACACTTTGTTTGCAAAGTAATCTGCCCATTTTGAATTAAAACAAAAAGATATTTTTTTTTATAATCCTACATCTTTTCAGAGTACAATTGATAATACTTGATTTTCTGGAATTTATTATTTTGACATAGAAAAAAAGTTTAACAGTACAACAAAAAGGAGACTTCTAGATTTCACTTTTATCCACAAATCACAGTGATATACAGAAAACATAACCTTTTTTTATGGTCCTTACTAAAGTTAAAAGTTGTTCTTTTTGTCAATACTGTATGTTAGGAGTTATATTTTTTGCATGGATGTAGAATTGCTCTTTGTAAACGTAGCACTTTTACACTTGATTCTAAATTACCTGGTTGTTTCTTGGGTTTTTTATCTGTAGATGGTTGTTTATCTGTAGATTTGGAAGGATCTGTTTTCTTTGTGGGTTCTGAAGGTTTTGATATGTCTGAGGGTTGAGGTGACACTGGACTTCTTGGTTTATGGACCTCAAATGATCCAGACCAGGTGCCATGTTTATTGGTTTTCACACCATTCTTTGTAGCTTCATTGTAAGTGGGTTGACCTGGTTTCTTTTCCACGACAATGAGTCCTCCCTTATCATCTATTACGCCTTCGTGAATAGCTGCTCTGCACATTGAGGAATCCTAGAGAAGACAGACATTTCTTTCATTTAAAAAAAAATTATAATAAATGATATCAAACTAGACCACTGATGTTCCCAATTTACCATTTGATCCATATGCAGAAACACATATACCAGCACTAGTGGCAATAATTTAAAATGATTAAAATAATGAATGAGATGTAAAATTCTGTATATATAGGGTACATCAATAGCTTTTCTAAGAAATTTGATTTCTGTGAAATATGTGTTACTGTATGTGATTTGATAATGCAGCTCCAAATAGTAAATGAAAGAAAAAATAATTGGAAAAGGAGAACTTATAGTACATTTTATTCAGTGTCAAAGAATATATGTTATCCTTCCAAATCGTTAACACCTTTAAATCATATGCCAATTATAGCCATGGTCAGGATTTGCCATTGATATAGA
Source organism: Crinia signifera (assembly GCF_055691185.1). Lineage (NCBI taxonomy): Eukaryota > Metazoa > Chordata > Amphibia > Anura > Myobatrachidae > Crinia > Crinia signifera. The sequence continues at coordinate 134,500,499 of NC_139224.1, read as the reverse complement.
AATCATGTCTTAAAATAGTGGATCATCATATTTTACATAGATATATGCATTACATAACATTTTCAATGGTGAAATATAAATGACAGAAGGCAGTCTTATTATAATTTACTTAATATCAAAGTCACAATAGATTTTTTTTTATTCTTACATCCGTATAGGTCTTAGATCCCCAAACTGATGCTTTATCCTTAAGGCAACCAGGTGGACAAAATATTCTAGAAAATGAAAAAAGAGGAAGTTTCTTGGGTTTACTATATTTTAGACAGCATTATACACTTTCCAATATTTTATTTATTTCAACTTTTCTTCAAATATTTATGTAGAAAACATGACTTACTCAGCAACATTTTCTTTCAGGTCTTTTGCCATTAATGAACAAGTTGTTTTTTCTGAAATAAATAAGTGTTATGAAACAAAGCAGATATGAATTTCTTATATTGTACATCTCTCTACAGTAAGTGGTCTACAGTTAAACTGTACTCAATATTCTATGGCTCCATCCAACTTTTTTTGTCACTTTTTCTTTATTAGCATACTCTCCTTTTCCCCAAGTCTATAATTATCTCTACTGTTTCCCTGCTCTCTCTGAGTTATTTCTTTCCTCTTGCTTGAATTGGGTTTTGCTGATGGTGGGAGGCTGTATGGTAAAGTTCTAAAAGCATTGTATGAACATAAGTCAGCATATGAAAATATCTTATGGTTTACATGTTTTTGCACATGCCAAATGCTTAGAAATACTCAAACTATAGTTGTTTTAAAAATATATATAGAGAAGAATTATGGGGAATTTGCTGAAAATAAATGCATTTTTTGAATGAGGACATTCTGTCAATGACAAAGGGAATATTTTCATTTATTTACCATCAACTTTAGCATATAGTAAAATATCTAAGATTTATATGGAATCAAAAGGCAACATTTGCTGGTGATGTATCAGAAGTGGCCAAAGACCATTTAATGTAATATATTTAGCCTTGCATCTGTAACAGGTTAGAATTTTTCTTTCAACCCGAAAAGTAATATTCCATCCACATAGTCATACTATTTTACTCCTAAATTTACCTTGTAGTTTATCCCATAGGAGGACAAAGTACATCTGTAAACCTTCAAATTTCTCCTCTCAGCCATAGTAAATGGGAACCAACTATCCCAAATAGTTCTGTATTTAATGATTGCATAATAAACTATACCTTTTATGACTTACTTTTAATAAAATCTATGTCTGATTTAAGGATTATCAATGGTGATCATTTATAATCAGTTAATCAGTTTAGCTAATACATTGTTGTTAATACAAAAATGATAAGTGTAGTTGCAGTAATGAGTAAGAAAATAAGCAGAATATTACATTATTCCTTGAAGAGGAATAGTTTTTCTTTAAAATATCCACATAAAGATGTTTTAACAATATAAACAAAACATACCAGGAATTTAGGAAAAAAGACAAACATTTATAAAAACCGTTCCCTGACCAGTTTTGTAAAAATGGTTGTGATGCACACATAAAAAAATCAGGGTTTGCCCTTAGTCATTTAAATTGTATTAGCTAAATGATAACTATATATAATACTATATATAATATTAAAGGTTGCTATGAGCACCACAACTTTTTATATACAGTTGTCTACATAATAGTATTCCGAAATGTCCCTAAATACAGTATGTTTCAATTTCCCATTTTTTTTACATGATTTACGTATATGAAACACAAATCTGTGTACAAGTATTTCCTTATTGTCTTAGAATAGTTTGATATAATCACCTGCTGGTAGTGTGTAACGTGGTTCAGGAATTACTTCAATAAATTCTTCAATGATGATGACTTTTTCTACTATAAATGACCATGGAGCAGCACCATAGGATTTTGTGGCTATACCATTTTGCCTAGACTCTGGGTAAGCTTTTTGACCTGGCACCCTCTTCACTAGTAAATGTCCACCCTTTGTATCCATTACTCCTCCAAATATTGCTGCTTGGCACACTGAAGAGTCCTGATGTTAACAAATAAATATGCAATATGGGTATTATTTCATTTTATTATTGCAAAGTGACAGAGTAACATTGTCTTTTCTCATTATACAACCTTGTTTAAAATTAAAAGGATTCAATTTAACGGTAACTTACAATGCTGAAGGGGCCTGAACCCCAAACTCTATGTTCTTGCTTGTGGCAATCTGCTGGACAGATCACTCTATAAAAGATGTACATAACTATTTTATGAGAATGCAAATGGCAACAGCAGCAATATAGATCTGTTGGTAAGAGCTGTATACTTACTCTGTGTCTGGGTCAAGTAACTGCTTGGCAGAAGTTAAGCAATCATTTCTCACTAATAAATAAAAATGTAATTAAATTATTAAATTATACACTGTATATGTTGCCCTCAAAGTAGCAAGCCCAGAATATGTTTATGGTGTACACACTTTGTTTGCAAAGTAATCTGCCCATTTTGAATTAAAACAAAAAGATATTTTTTTTATAATCCTACATCTTTTCAGAGTACAATTGATACTTGATTTTCTGGAATTTATTATTTTGACATAGAAAAAAAGGTTTAACAGTACAACAAAAAGGAGACTTCTAGATTCCACTTTTATCCACAAATCACAGTGATATACAGGAAACATAACCTTTTTTTATGGTCCTTACTAAAGTTAAAAGTTGTTCTTTTTGTCAATACTGTATGTTAGGAGTTATATTTTTGCATGGATGTAGAATTGCTCTTTGTAAACGTAGCACTTTTACACTTGATTCTAAATTACCTGGTTGTTTCTTGGGTTTTTTATCTGTAGATGGTTGTTTATCTGTAGATTTGGAAGGATCTGTTTTCTTTGTGGGTTCTGAAGGTTTTGATATGTCTGAGGGTTGAGGTGACACTGGACTTCTTGGTTTATGGACCTCAAATGATCCAGACCAGGTGCCATGTTTATTGGTTTTCACACCATTCTTTGTAGCTTCATTGTAAGTGGGTTGACCTGGTTTCTTTTCCACGACAATGAGTCCTCCCTTATCATCTATTACGCCTTCGTGAATAGCTGCTCTGCACATTGAGGAATCCTAGAGAAGACAGACATTTCTTTCATTTAAAAAAAAATTATAATAAATGATATCAAACTAGACCACTGATGTTCCCAATTTACCATTTGATCCATATGCAGAAACACATATACCAGCACTAGTGGCAATAATTTAAAATGATTAAAATAATGAATGAGATGTAAAATTCTGTATATATAGGGTATATCAATAGCTTTTCTAAGAAATTTGATTTCTGGGAAATATGTGTTACTGTATGTGATTTGATAATGCAGCTCCAAATAGTAAATGAAAGAAAAAATAATTGGAAAAGGAGAACTTATAGTACATTTTATTCAGTGTCAAAGAATATATGTTATCCTTCCAAATCGTTAACACCTTTAAATCATATGCCAATTATAGCCAAGGTCAGGATTTGCCATTGATATAGAAATCATGTCTCAAAATAGTGGATCATCATATTTTACATAGAAATATGCATTACATAACATTTTCAATGGTGAAATATAAATGACAGAATGCAGTCTTATTATAATTTACTTAATATCAAAGTCACAATAGATTTTTTTTTATTCTTACATCCGTATAGGTCTTAGATCCCCAAACTGATGCTTTATCCTTAAGGCAACCAGGTGGACAAAATATTCTAGAAAATGAAAAAAGAGGAAGTTTCTGGGGTTTACTATATTTTAGACAGCATTATACACTTTCCAATATTTTATTTATTTCAACTTTTCTTCAAATATTTATGTAGAAAACATGACTTACTCAGCAACATTTTCTTTCAGGTCTTTTGCCATTAATGAACAAGTTGTTTTTTCTGAAATAAATAAGTGTTATGAAACAAAGCAGATATTAATTTCTTATATTGTACATCTCTCTACAGTAAGTGGTCTACAGTTAAACTGTACTCAATATTCTATGGCTCCATCCAACTTTTTTTGTCACTTTTTCTTTATTAGCATACTCTCCTTTTCCCCAAGTCTATAATTATCTCTACTGTTTCCCTGCTCTCTCTGAGTTATTTCTTTCCTCTTGCTTGAATTGGGTTTTGCTGATGTTGGGAGGCTGTATGGTAAAGTTCTGAAAGCATTGTATGAACATAAGTCAGCATATGAAAATATCTTATGGTTTACATGTTTTTGCACATGCCAAATGCTTAGAAATACTCAAACTATAGTTGTTTTAAAAATATATATAGAGAAGAATTATGGGAAATTTGCTGAAAATAAATGCATTTTTTGAATGAGGACATTCTGTCAATGACAAAGGGAATATTTTCATTTATTTACCATCAACTTTAGCATATAGTAAAATATCTAAGATTTATATGGAATCAAAAGGCAACATTTGCTGGTGATGTACTGTATCAGAAGTGGCCAAAGACCGTTTAATGTAATATATTTAGCCTTGCATCTGTAACTTAGGTTAGAATTTTTCTTTCAACCAGAAAAGTAATATTCCATCCACATAGTCATACTATTTTACTCCTAAATTTCCCTTGTAGTTTATCCCATAGGAGGACAAAGTACATCTGTAAACCTTCAAATTTCTCCTCTCAGCCATAGTAAATGGGAACCAACTATCCCAAATAGTTCTGTATTTAATGATTGCATAATAAACTATACCTTTTATGACTTACTTTTAATAAAATCTATGTCTGATTTAAGGATTATCAATGGTGATCATTTATAATCAGTTAATTAGTTTAGCTAATACATTGTTGTTAATACAAAAATGATAAGTGTAGTTGCAGTAATGAGTAAGAAAATAAGCAGAATATTACATTATTCCTTGAAGAGGAATAGTTTTTCTTTAAAATATCCACATAAAGATGTTTTAACAATATAAACAAAACATACCAGGAATTTAGGAAAAAAGACAAACATTTATAAAAACCGTTCCCTGACCAGTTTTGTAAAAATGGTTGTGATGCACACATTAAAAAATCAGGGTATGCCCTTAGTTATTTAAATTGTATTAGCTAAATGATAACTATATATAATATTAAAGGTTGCTATGAGCACCACCACTTTTTATATACAGTTGTCTACATAACAGTATTCCGAAATGTCCCTAAATACAGTATGTTTCAATTTCCCATTTTTTTTACATGATTTACGTATATGAAACACAAATCTGTGTACAAGTATTTCCTTATTGTCTTAGAATAGTTTGATATAATCACCTGCTGGTAGTGTGTAACGTGGTTCAGGAATTACTTCAATAAATTCTTCAATGATGATGACTTTTTCTACTATAAATGACCATGGAGCAGCACCATAGGATTTTGTGGCTATACCATTTTGCCTAGACTCTGGGTAAGCTTTTTGACCTGGCACCCTCTTCACTAGTACATGTCCACCCTTTGTATCCATTACTCCTCCAAATATTGCTGCTTGGCACACTGAAGAGTCCTGATGTTAACAAATAAATATGCAATATGGGTATTATTTCATTTTATTATTGCAAAGTGACAGAGTAACATTGTCTTTTCTCATGATACAACCTTGTTTAAAATGAAAAGGATTCAATTTAACGGTAACTTACAATGCTGAAGGGGCCTGAACCCCAAACTCTATGTTCTTGCTTGTGGCAATTTGCTGGACAGATCACTCTATAAAAGATGTACATAACTATTTTATGAGAATGCAAATGGCAACAGCAGCAATATAGATCTGTTGGTGAGAGCTGTATACTTACTCTGTGTCTGGGTCAAGTAACTGCTTGGCAGAAGTTAAGCAATCATTTCTCACTAATAAATAAAAATTAAATTAAATTATTAAATTATACACTGTATATGTTGCCCTCAAAGTAGCAAGCCCAGAATACTGTATGTTTATGGTGTACACACTTTGTTTGCAAAGTAATCTGCCCATTTTGAATTAAAACAAAAAGATATTTTTTTTTATAATCCTACATCTTTTCAGAGTACAATTGATAATACTTGATTTTCTGGAATTTATTATTTTGACATAGAAAAAAGGTTTAACAGTACAACAAAAAGGAGACTTCTAGATTCCACTTTTATCCACAAATCACAGTGATATACAGGAAACATAACCTTTTTTTATGGTCCTTACTAAAGTTAAAAGTTGTTCTTTTTGTCAATACTGTATGTTAGGAGTTATATTTTTTGCATGGATGTAGAATTGCTCTTTGTAAACGTAGCACTTTTACACTTGATTCTAAATTACCTGGTTGTTTCTTGGGTTTTTTATCTGTAGATGGTTGTTTATCTGTAGATTTGGAAGGATCTGTTTTCTTTGTGGGTTCTGAAGGTTTTGATATGTCTGAGGGTTGAGGTGACACTGGACTTCTTGGTTTATGGACCTCAAATGATCCAGACCAGGTGCCATGTTTATTGGTTTTCACACCATTCTTTGTAGCTTCATTGTAACTGGGTTGACCTGGTTTCTTTTCCACGACAATGAGTCCTCCCTTATCATCTATTACGCCTTCGTGAATAGCTGCTCTGCACATTGAGGAATCCTAGAGAAGACAGACATTTCTTTCATTTAAAAAATAATTATAATAAATGATATCAAACTAGACCACTGATGTTCCCAATTTACCATTTGATCCATATGCAGAAACACATATACCAGCACTAGTGGCAATAATTTAAAATGATTAAAATAATGAATGAGATGTAAAATTCTGTATATATAGGGTACATCAATAGCTTTTCTAAGAAATTTGATTTCTGTGAAATATGTGTTACTGTATGTGATTTGATAATGCAGCTCCAAATAGTAAATGAAAGAAAAAATAATTGGAAAAGGAGAACTTATAGTACATTTTATTCAGTGTCAAAGAATATATGTTATCCTTCCAAATCGTTAACACCTTTAAATCATATGCCAATTATAGCCAAGGTCAGGATTTGCCATTGATATAGAAATCATGTCTCAAAATAGTGGATCATCATATTTTACATAGAAATATGCATTACATAACATTTTCAATGGTGAAATATAAATGACAGAAGGCAGTCTTATTATAATTTACTTAATATCAAAGTCACAATAGATTTTTTATTATTCTTACATCCGTATAGGTCTTAGATCCCCAAACTGATGCTTTATCCTTAAGGCAACCAGGTGGACAAAATATTCTAGAAAATGAAAAAAGAGGAAGTTTCTGGGGTTTACTATATTTTAGACAGCATTATACACTTTCCAATATTTTATTTATTTCAACTTTTCTTCAAATATTTATGTAGAAAACATGACTTACTCAGCAACATTTTCTTTCAGGTCTTTTGCCATTAATGAACAAGTTGTTTTTTCTGAAATAAATAAGTGTTATGAAACAAAGCAGATATTAATTTCTTATATTGTACATCTCTCTACAGTAAGTAGTCTACAGTTAAACTGTACTCAATATTCTATGGCTCCATCCAACTTTTTTTGTCACTTTTTCTTTATTAGCATACTCTCCTTTTCCCCAAGTCTATAATTATCTCTACTGTTTCCCTGCTCTCTCTGAGTTATTTCTTTCCTCTTGCTTGAATTGGGTTTTGCTGAGGTTGGGAGGCTGTATGGTAAAGTTCTGAAAGCATTGTATGAACATAAGTCAGCATATGAAAATATCTTATGGTTTACATGTTTTTGCACATGCCAAATGCTTAGAAATACTCAAACTATAGTTGTTTTAAAAATATATATAGAGAAGAATTATGGGGAATTTGCTGAAAATAAATGCATTTTTTGAATGGGGACATTCTGTCAATGACAAAGGGAATATTTTCATTTATTTACCATCAACTTTAGCATATAGTAAAATATCTAAGATTTATATGGAATCAAAAGGCAACATTTGCAGGTGATGTATCAGAAGTGGCCAAAGACCATTTAATGTAATATATTTAGCCTTGCATCTGTAACCTAGGTTAGAATTTTTCTTTCAACCAGAAAAGTAATATTCCATCCACATAGTCATACTATTTTACTCCTAAATTTACCTTGTAGTTTATCCCATAGGAGGACAAAGTACATCTGTAAACCTTCAAATTTCTCCTCTCAGCCATAGTAAATGTGAACCAACTATCCCAAATAGTTCTGTATTTAATGATAGCATAATAAACTATACCTTTTATGACTTACTTTTAATAAAATCTATGTCTGGTTTAAGGATTATCAATGGTAATCATTTATAATCAGTTAATTAGTTTAGCTAATACATTGTTGTTAATACAAAAATTATAACTATATATAATATTAAAGGTTGCTATGAGCACCACCACTTTTTATATACAGTTGTCTACATAACAGTTTTCCGAAATGTCCCTAAATACAGTATGTTTCAATTTCCCATTTTTTTCTGACATGATTTACGTATATGAAACACAAATCTGTGTACAAGTATTTCCTTATTGTCTTAGAATAGTTTGATATAATCACCTGCTGGTAGTGTGTAACGTGGTTCAGGAATTACTTCAATAAATTCTTCAATGCTGATGACTATAAATGACCATGGAGCAGCACCATAGGATTTTGTGGCTATACCATTTTGCCTAGACTCTGGGTAAGCTTTTTGACCTGGCACCCTCTTCACTAGTACATGTCCACCCTTTGTATCCATTACTCCTCCAAATATTGCTGCTTGGCACACTGAAGAGTCCTGATGTTAACAAATAAATATGCAATATGGGTATTATTTCATTTTATTATTGCAAAGTGACAGAGTAACATTGTCTTTTCTCATGATACAACCTTGTTTAAAATTAAAAGGATTCAATTTAACGGTAACTTACAATGCTGAAGGGGCCTGAACCCCAAACTCTATGTTCTTGCTTGTGGCAATTTGCTGGACAGATCACTCTATAAAAGATGTACATAACTATTTCATGAGAATGCAAATGGCAACAGCAGCAATATAGATCTGTTGGTGAGAGCTGTATACTTACTCTGTGTCTGGGTCAAGTAACTGCTTGGCAGAAGTTAAGCAATCATTTCTCACTAATAAATAAAAATGAAATTAAATTATTAAATTATACACTGTATATGTTGCCCTCAAAGTAGCAAGCCCAGAATACTGTATGTTTATGGTGTACACACTTTGTTTGCAAAGTAATCTTCCCATTTTGAATTAAAACAAAAAGATATTTTTTATTATAATCCTACATCTTTTCAGAGTACAATTGATAATACTTGATTTTCTGGAATTTATTATTTTGACATAGAAAAAAAGGTTTAACAGTACAACAAAAAGGAGACTTCTAGATTCCACTTTTATCCACAAATCACAGTGATATACAGGAAACATAACCTTTTTTTATGGTCCTTACTAAAGTTAAAAGTTGCTCTTTTTGTCAATACTGTATGTTAGGAGTTATATTTTTGCATGTATGTAGAATTGCTCTTTGTAAACGTAGCACTTTTACACTTGATTCTAAATTACCTGGTTGTTTCTTGGATTTTTTATCTGTAGATGGTTGTTTATCTGTAGATTTGGAAGGATCTGTTTTCTTTGTGGGTTCTGAAGGTTTTGATATGTCTGAGGGTTGAGGTGACACTGGACTTCTTGGTTTATGGACCTCAAATGATCCAGACCAGGTGCCATGTTTATTGGTTTTCACACCATTCTTTGTAGCTTCATTGTAACTGGGTTGACCTGGTTTCTTTTCCACGACAATGAGTCCTCCCTTATCATCTATTACGCCTTCGTGAATAGCTGCTCTGCACATTGAGGAATCCTAGAGAAGACAGACATTTCTTTCATTTTAAAAATAATTATAATAAATGATATCAAACTAGACCACTGATGTTCCCAATTTACCATTTGATCCATATGCAGAAACACATATACCAGCACTAGTGGCAATAATTTAAAATGATTAAAATAATGAATGAGATGTAAAATTCTGTATATATAGGGTACATCAATAGCTTTTCTAAGAAATTTGATTTCTGTGAAATATGTGTGTTATGTGATTTGATAATGCAGCTCCAAATAATAAATTAAAGAAAAAATAATTGGAAAAGGAGAACCTATAGTACATTTTATTCATTGACAAAGAATATATGTTATCCTTTCAAATCGTTAACAACTTTATTTATTTATTTATTTATTTATTTGCAGTTTCTTATATAGCGCAGCAGATTCCGTTGCGCTTTACAATAGTAAACAGTGATAAAACAAACTGGGTAACAACAGACAGACATGGAGGTAGGAGGGCCCTGCTGCAAGCTTACAATCTATAGGGATATAGGAGGGAAACACAAGGACAGGCACCAGTAATAGCATAGCAGTCCCAACAAGTTACAAGTCCAGAAGGGAAGCTATATAATACATAAGTGCCTCAGAGGGTTATGCGTGTAGAACTTAAATATGATAGGCTTGCCTGAAGAGGTGAGTTTTCAGGGAACGCTTGAAAGTTTGGAGGCTAGCGGAGAGTCTAATTGTGCATGGAAGGGCATTCCATAGGATGGGAGCAGCCCGATGAAAGTCCTGTAATAGTGAATGGGAGCTAGTGATCCTCTCAGATGAGAGACGCAAATCTTGTGCAGAGCGGAGTGGTCGAGATGGGAGATATTGTGTGATAAGTGCAGAGATATATGCTGGTGCAGTATGGTTAATAGCTTTATATGCAAGTAGAAGTGTTTTATATTGAATACGGTAATATTACTTTAAATCATATGCCAATTATACCCATGGTCAGGATTTGCCATTGATATAGAAACCATGTCTCAAAATAGTGGATCTTCATACTTTACATAGAAATATGCATTACATAACATTTTCAATGGTGAAATATAAATGACAGAAGGCAGTCTTATTATAATTTACTTAATTTCAAAGTCACAATAGATTTTTTTTATTCTTACATCCGTATAGGTCTTAGATCCCCAAACTGATGCTTTATCCTTAAGGCATCCAGGTGGACAAAATATTCTAGAAAATGAAAAAAGAGGAAGTTTCTGGGGTTTACTATATTTTAGACAGCATTATACACTTTCCAATATTTTATTTATTTCAACTTTTCTTCAAATATTTATGTAGAAAACATGACTTACTCAGCAACATTTTCTTTCACGTCTTTTGCCATTAATGAACAAGTTGTTGTTTCTGAAATAAATAAGTGTTATGAAACAAAGCAGATATTAATTTCTTATATTATACATCTTTCTACAGTAAGTGGTCTACAGTTAAACTGTACTCAATATTCTATGGCTCCATCCAACTTTTTTTGTCACTTTTTCTTTATTAGCATACTCTCCTTTTCCCCAAGTCTATAATTATCTCTACTGTTTCCCTGCTCTCTCTGAGTTATTTCTTTCCTCTTGCTTGAATTGGGTTTTGCTGATGGTGGGAGGCTGTGTGGTAAAGTTCTGAAAGCATTGTATGAACATACGTCAGCATATGAAAATATCTTATGGTTTACATGTTTTTGCACATGCCAAACGCTTAGAAATACTCAAACTATAGTTGTTTTAAAAATATATAGAGAGAAGAATTATGGGAAATTTGCTGAAAATAAATGCATTTTTTGAATGGGGACATTCTGTCAATGACAAAGGGAATATTTTCATTAATTTACCATCGACTTTAGCATATAGTAAAATATCTAAGATGTATATGGAATCAAAAGGCAACATTTGCTGGTAATGCATCAGAAGTGGCCAAAGACCATTTAATGTAATATATTTAGCCTTGCATCTGTAACTTAGGTAAGAATTTTTCTTTCAACCAGAAAAGTAATATTCCATCCACATAGTCATATTATTTTATTCCTAAATTTACCTTGTAGTTTATCCCATAGGAGGACAAAGTACATCTGTAAACCTTCAAATTTCTCCTCTCAGCCATAGTAAATGGGAACCAACTATCCCAAATAGTTCTGTATTTAATGATAGCATAATAAACTATACCTTTTATGACTTACTTTTAATAAAATCTATGTCTGATTTGAGGATTATCAATGGTGATCATTTATAATCAGTTAATTAGTTTAGCTAATACATTGTTGTTAATACAAAAATGATAACTATATATAATATTAAAGGTTGCTATGAGCACCAGCACTTTTTATATACAGTTGTCTACATAACAGTTTTCCGAAATGTCCCTAAATACAGTATGTTTCAATTTCCCATTTTTTTCTGACATAATTTACGTATATGAAACCCAAATCTGTGTACAAGTATTTCCTATTGTCTTAGAATAGTTTGATATAATCACCTGCTGGTAGTGTGTATCGTGGTTCAGGAATTACTTCAAAAAATTCTTCAATGCTGATGCCTGTTTCTACTGTAAATGACCATGGAGCAGCACCATAGGATTTTGTGGCTATACCATTTTGCCTAGACTCTTGGTAAGCTTTCTGACCTGGTACCCTCTTCACTAGTACTTGTCCACCATTTTTATCCATTACTCCTCCAAATATTGCTGCTTGGCACACTGAAGAGTCCTGATGTTAACAAATAAATATGCAACATGGGTATTATTTCATTTTATTATTGCAAAGTGACAGAGTTACATTGTCTTTTCTCATGATACAACCTTGTTTAAAATTAAAAGGATTCAATTTAACGGTAACTTACAATGCTGAAGGGGCCTGAACCCCAAACTCTATGTTCTTGCTTGTGGCAATTTGCTGGACAGATCACGCTATAAAAGATGTACATAACTATTTTATGAGAATGCATATGGCAACAGCAGCAATATAGATCTGTTAGTGAGAGCTGTATACTTACTCTGTGTCTGGGTCAAGTAACTGCTTGGCAGAAGTTAAGCAATCATTTCTCACTGAGAAATAAAAATGTAATTAAATGATTAAATGATAAACTGTATATGTTGCCCTCAAAGTAGCTAGCCCAGAATATGTTTATGGTGTACATACTTTGTTTGCAAAATAATCTGCCTGTTTTGAAATAAAACAAAAAGATATGTTTTTTTTTATAATCCTACATCTTTTCAGAATACAATTGATAATACTTGATTTTCTGGAATTTATTATTTTGACATAAAAAAAGGGTTTAACAGTACAACCAAAAAGGAGACTTCTAGATGCCAGTTTTATCCCCAAATCACAGTTATATACAGGAAACATAACCTTTTTTTATGGTCCTTACTAAAGTTAAAAGTTGTTATTTTTTGTCAATACTGTATGTTAGGAGTTATATTTTTGCATGTATGTAGAATTGCTCTTTGTAAACGTAGCACTTTTACACTTGATTCTAAATTACCTGGTTGTTTCTTGGGTTTTTTATCTGTAGATGGTTGCTTATCTGTAGATTTGGAAGGATCTGTTTTCTTTGTGGGTTCTGAAGATTTTGATATGTCTGAGGGTTGAGATGACACTGGAATTCTTGGTTTATGGACCTCAAATGATCCAGACCAGGTGCCATGTTTATTGGTTTTCACACCATTCTTTGTAGCTTCATTGTAACTGGGTTGACCTGTTTTCTTTTCCACGACAATGAGTCCTCCCTTATCATCTATTACCCCTTCATGAATAGCTGCTCTGCACATTGAGGAATCCTAGAGCAGACAGACATTTCTTTCATTAAAAAAATAATAATAAATTATATTAAACTAGAGCACTGATGTTCCCAATATACTATTTGATCCATATGCAGAAACACATATACCAGGACTAGTGGCAATAATTAAAAATGATTAAAATAATGAGATGTAAAATTCTGTATATATATATATATATATATATATATATATATATATATATATATATATGGTACATCAATAGCTTTTCTAAGAAATTTGATTTCTGTGAAATATGTGTGTTATGTGATTTGATAATGCAGCTCCAAATAATAAATTAAAGAAAAAAATAATTGGAAAAGGAGAACCTATAGTACATTTTATTCATTGACAAAGAATATATGTTCTCCTTCCAAATCGTTAACAACTTTAAATCATATGCCAATTATACCCATGGTCAGGATTTGCCATTGATATAGAAACCATGTCTCAAAATAGTGGATCTTCATACTTTACATAGAAATATGCATTACATAACATTTTCAATGGTGAAATATAAATGACAGAAGGCAAACTTATTATAATTTACTTAATATCAAAGTCACAATAGATTTTTTTTATTCTTACATCCGTATAGGTCTTAGATCCCCAAACTGATGCTTTATCCTTAAGGCAACCAGGTGGACAAAATATTCTAGAAAATGAAAAAAGAGGAAGATTCTGGGGTTTACTATATTTTAGACAGCATTATACACTTTCCAATATTTTATTTATTTCAACTTTTCTTCAAATATTTATGTAGAAAACATGACTTACTCAGCAACATTTTCTTTCAGGTCTTTTGCCATTAATGAACAAGTTGTTTTTTCTGAAATAAATAAGTGTTATGAAACAAAGCAGATATTAATTTCTTATATTATACATCTTTCTACAGTAAGTGGTCTACAGTTAAACTGTACTCAATATTCTATGGCTCCATCCAACTTTTTTTTGTCACTTTTTCTTTATTAGCATAGTCTCCTTTTCCCCAAGTCTATAATTATCTCTACTGTTTCCCTGCTCTCTGAGTTATTTCTTTCCTCTTGCTTGAATTGGGTTTTGCTGATGGTGGGAGGCTGTGTGGTAAAGTTCTGAAAGCATTGTATGAACATAAGTCAGCATATGAAAATATTTTATGGTTTACATGTTTTTGCACATGCCAAATGCTTAGAAATACTCAAACTTTAGTTGTTTTAAAAATATATAGAGAGAAGAATTATGGGGAATTTGCTGAAAATAAATGCATTTTTTGAATGGGGACATTCTGTCAATGACAAAGGGAATATTTTCATTTATTTACCATCGACTTTAGCATATAGTAAAATATCTAAGATGTATATGGAATCAAATGGCAACATTTGCTGGTGATGCATCGGGAGTGGCCAAAGACCATTTAATGTAATATATTTAGCCTTGCATCTGTAACTTAGGTTAAAATTTTTCTTTCAACCAGAAAAGTAATATTCCATTCACATAGTCATATTATTTTACTCCTAAATTTACCTTGTAGTTTATCCCATAGGAGGACAAAGTACATCTGTAAACCTTCAAATTTCTCCTCTCAGCCATAGTAAATGGGAACCAACTATCCCAAATAGTTCTGTATTTAATGATAGCATAATAAACTATACCTTTTATGACTTACTTTTAATAAAATCTATGTCTGATTTAAGGATTATCAATGGTGATCATTTATAATCAGTTAATTAGTTTAGCTAATACATTGTTGTTAATACAAAAATTAGAACTATATATAATATTAAAGGTTGCTATGAGCACCACCACTTTTTATATACAGTTGTCTACATAACAGTATTATGAAATGTCCCTAAATACAGTATGTTTCAATTTCCCATTTTTTTCTGACATGATTTACGTATATGAAACACAAATCTTAACAAGTATTTCCTTATTGTCTTAGAATAGTTTGATATAATCACCTGCTGGTAGTGTGTAACGTGGTTCAGGAATTACTTCAATAAATTCTTCAATGATGATGACTTTTTCTACTATAAATGACCATGGAGCAGCACCATAGGATTTTGTGGCTATACCATTTTGCCTAGACTCTGGGTAAGCTTTCTGACCTGGCACCCTCTTCACTAGTACACGTCCACCATTTTTATCCATTACTCCTCCAAATATTGCTGCTTGGCACACTGAAGAGTCCTGATGTTAACAAATAAATATGCAATATGGGTATTATTTCATTTTATTATTGCAAAGTGACAGAGTAACATTGTCTTTTCTCGTGATACAACCTTGTGTAAAATTAAAAGGATTCATTTTAACAGTAACTTACAATGCTGAAGGGGCCTGAACCCCAAACTCTATGTTCTTGCTTGTGGCAGTCTGCTGGGCAGATCACCCTATAAAAGATGTACATAACTATTTTATGAGAATGCATATGGCAACAGCAGCAATATAGATCTGTTAGTGAGAGCTGTATACTTACTCTGTGTCTGGGTCAAGTAACTGCTTGGCAGAAGTAAAGCAATCATTTCTCACTGAGAAATAAAAATGTAAATAAAATATTTAATTATATATTTTATATGTTGACCTCAAAGTAGCCCAGTTTGAATAAAAATAAATATTATTTCAGAATGTTACATTGTTTCAGAGTATAATTAATAAAACTTGATTTTATTGAATGAGTAATTTTGATTAAATGCTGGGTTTAACAGTGCAACAAACAGAAGACCGATACAGTCCAATACTACCCTTATATCATAATTTTGCAGGAAACATATTTTGTTGTTTAAAATTGGTCGTTAATAAATATAAATGTTCTTCTTTTTTGCCAATATGGCAAAAGTTATGTTTTTACATGTGTTTGTAGTTGCTATCTGTACACACGGCACTTTTACATTTGATTCCAAATGATCTATATTAGAAAAAAAAAACTTGAACTCTAATAATATTTCTTAAGTTGTACAGCACTTTTCTGGGTGGAATTATAGTGAAACTGTTGCCCATTGCAACCAATCAGATTCTACTTTTTATTCATTTAGCACCTTCCTATAAATAATAACTAAAATCTGATTGGTTTATATGGACAACATCCCACCTTCAATAAAACTCCCATCTTAGTAAATTTACCTCTAAGAGTTAGCCTGATACAGCATAGTGCTTTAGGGGTCACACATTTTGAAAATGACCTAAACTAATGGTAAGGGTTGGTAATGCATGGTTCTACAGCTTCTTTGAAAGTATGTATTCCAGCATTCCTTACTACAATTCTACTGTTAGGGCCTGCTTATACTGTGGCTGGACATTCTTGTATGTGTAGTTGCACAGAAATTGAAATGGTTACAGGTACTTGTGTACTATCACGGCGCCCATTGCATCGCAGACCATAAGTCATGCGATGGTATGCGATGCGATGCAACGAGATGTCCCCCGATGTCATACAATGTTAAAATTGTATAGCATTGTATATTTTAAATTGTATAAGCACCCTAATGGGGGCTTACAAAGTTAAATGCACCCCCACGTTACCCCCACTATGAACGTGAACCCGAAGCGTGGCGAGCGGCGGCGGTACGCATCCTCCGGCTTTTTCATACCCCCACTATCCACATCGGCGTGGAGTTGATTTTATATAGTGTGGCGAGTGCAGCGAGCTACTGAGCC
The DNA here is from genome assembly GCF_055691185.1 of Crinia signifera. NCBI lineage: Eukaryota > Metazoa > Chordata > Amphibia > Anura > Myobatrachidae > Crinia > Crinia signifera. Next base: position 134,483,342 of record NC_139224.1, on the reverse strand, counting down.
GGAAGCGTGGTGAGCGCAGCAAGCCCCATGAGGGGACCCAGAATACATGTAAAATAATACACGTCCGCTCGCCACACTTCGGGCTCGTTGGCTCGCTGCGCTCGCCACACTATATAAAATCTACCCCACTCTGACGTGGATAGTGGGGGTATGAAAAGGTCGGAGGACGCGTACCACCGCCCCTCGCGGACTCGCTGCGCTCGCCACACTTCGGGTTCACATTCATACTGGGGGTGGCGTGGGGGTGCATTTAACATTGTAAGCCCCCATTAGGGTGCTTATACAATTAAACATTGTATAGAGGGCTTATGCAATTTTAAATCGCATCGCAGTGCATCGGGTGTATGGCATGTGATGCGATGCGATTATATGGTGTGCGACCAAATATCGTGGGCGCGGTGCTAGTACACAAGTACCTGGTTACATTACCTACTCCAATCATAAGACACAGTTTTTCCAAAGTTTAACATTTTTAATAAATACATATTTTAAATAAATGTTTACTTAATCTTATTTATGACAAAGGTAAGATGTTAATTGAATTTGAAATTATTTTAATCATTAAGAAAGCACTAATTAAAATTGTATATGCAATCAACAGATAATATTTTCCTGCGGAGAATCAGAAATGGTGAAAATCAATGTAATGTAAGATAGGAATCTAGCTTTCTATAAACAAAACTGACAGGTTGTTGCTTTTTTTCCCAAAGAAACTTTCAGAACATTTTAAAAATCTTTTAACACTTCCTCAACTAACTGGGTCCTTTATTCTAATACCCAGGCTTGTGAGGGATCTTGGGCTGCTTAGAAGGTACTTAAGTACTTAAATGGTCTTAAAATGAGTGTGATGAAAAAAAGAGTAAAACCAAAATGACAGGGAAGCACATGCCTAGGCTCTACCCCTGAATATGTCAATGATTTGCAATAGTATATGACTCTGTTGTGGCTCATTGTACGTGTAGACATTACGCTAAATTACCTGGTAGTTCATTGGGTTTGTTTTCGGTCCGTTTGGAATAATCTGTATTTTTTGTGGGATTTGCAGGTTCTAAATTGTCTGAAGGATCAGGTGACACTGGGTTGCTTGATTCATACAATTCAAATGATGGAGACAAAGTGCCGTGAAGGTTTTGAACTCGCCTTTTCTCAATTAACAGTTTATGTCCTTTATCAGTTATTATTCCTTGGCGAATAGCTGCTCGGCAAAGGGAAGGATCCTAGAAGAATATATAGAATTGTTATGTCAATGCTTCAGTAAATCATTTTAAAAATCATCAGAAGCACGGTGTGGTGGTCATTTTTCCAAAGATGTACACATAAACAATAGAGAAGTCACTGAAAACATGGGAATGGCACCAGGTTCTTAAAACCCAGCAGGTGTGCAGTAGACTCTGGCTTAATACGAGTATACTGCATCATAACTGTGGCATAACATGCATAAGTGGCTCTACTGTGGTGTAACATGTATAAGTGTCTCTACTGTGGTGTTAAGTATGCAATAGGATCTATTGTGTGGCATATGTATAAGGGTCACAACTCTATACCGATACCGATAACTAGAAAATTAATACAGAACCAAAACACAGGGGTCGGCGCAGATCTCTATTTTACATACAAGCTTACCATGGTAATTTAAGAAGTAATGAACATTATATAAACTTTTCTGTAAGGAAATTCTGCATGTATGACAAATACATTCATTAAAATATGTTCAGTATCAAAGCAATAATTTCTTACATCTTTGGAGGTCCCAGAGTCTCCAACTTTCTCTTTAAGACATCCTGGTGGGCAAAATATTCTAGAAAATGAATAAGAAAGCAAAGCATACTGCGGTTTACTATGTATCATGCACAATTAGCTCATTTCAAATGTTATCAAACATATTTCAATGTTTTTTCATTGAACTAGAAAATAAGACTTACTCAGCAACAGGTTCTTGTATATCCTCTATGGTCAAAGAACAAACCGATTTGTCTGAAATATTAAAATTTTTCAATATTTTACAAAATACTTTCAAGATAATACAAAAAGTTTACATTAAGCGAAAGTATAGAGAAAATATTATATAAATATTCGCTGACATTTATCTTTAAATCTAGTTGGTTGGTTGATTTCCATTAAACTATCCTTTACTTTCATTTATGTTTGTCATTCTTCTAGTTTGAGATAGGTTTGATGTTTTAAAGATTTTGACAAATCTATGTACATACCCAGAGCATCTGTGTCATTGCTTTCAAATTAACATTTTTTTTTATAAAACTGAGAATATTTGATAAATCTAAGTTCCTAAGGTTCTTTTTTCACCTTTTCATCAACATTTTGAATGCATTTCTTAATTCTAACAAAACAAAGCATTAATACAAAATAATACATACAGTATCTCCACCTACGTTTATTATTTATCGGTAGTCTCTTGTTATTTGTCCACTCTATTATCCACCATAAATTTTTTGATAATACACAGTAGAAAATATGTTGATTTTTTTGTTCCCAATATGCTTGATTTGTAATATAATATTACTTTACAGCTGCTCTGTATGTGTAGCATATTTACAAATAAAGGTAACTTACCTGGTTGTTCTTTGTGTTTGTTTTCTGTTGGTTTGGAATAATCTGGATATTTTGTGGTTTTTGAAGGCTCTGAATTGTCTGAAGGATCAGATGATCTTGGACTGCTTGATTTACGGAATCCAAATGATAGAGACCAAGTGCCATAACGGTCTTGACCTGGCATCTTCTCAATGATCAGTTTCTCTCCTCTGTCAGTTATTATTCCTTCACGAATAGCTGCTCGGCAAAGGGATGGATCCTATAGGAAATATGTTTTTGAATAAGGACTCATAGTAAATCAAGGATTTTAGTAAAAAAAGGATTACAGTTACATAGGGTTGTGAAGTAGTGGCATATCTGTTATTTATGCACTGTGTTCGATGCACATGGTACCCTGGTGCAGGAGGGCCCACACTAGATATTCTGCACCTTCCCATATATTACACTCCATGAGAAAAATCACCAGGAACATGGTGTGGAAACCATCTTCCTAGAGATTTGTGAATACACAGTAGAGAAGTGGCACAAAATCCAAATGCACCTTGAGAGAAAAGGGGGCTGCACAGTATTTGTACATGAGCCACCTCCTCTCTTTAACCACTCCCGGTGTGCACCCACCAACTGATGTGGCTACAGGAAACTAAAATATATTGTCGAAAATAAGTTTGAAAGTCATTAAGTCAACACCAAAAGTTCAACATTTCCAAGGATAACATAGACAAAAGGTTGATGCAGTTTTATCTGTTTGCACTGGGAACCAAATAGTGTAGAAACAGCACTGAACCCTTGACATCTACTATTAATTGTAATTAGCAACTTCTGGCTGTAGCTTTCTTGGGGTGTGGTATGGCACTCCAACAGGGGGGATCCCGCCGGTCAGTATCCTGACATCAGAATCCTGACTGCCGGTGCTCCAACACTGCAAAGAAGCACCTTCTGGGCTCACTGTGCACGCCGCGCTGCAGACTTGGTGGCTCGCTATGCTCAACCCAGGTCCTTTTCTACCTCTATGGGGGCCATGGACCCCCACATGGGAGAATAGCCCTGTGAGTCAGGATCCCCCCTGTCATCTGGCACCAGCTTTCTTGTAGCCCCTGCACAAGTTGTAGCCATATTGCATAGGCAGTGACCAGTGCAATAAAGTTTTTTGTGTTTATTGCAGCATTGTGTATGTGTGTGACTTCATGATGTCATGCAGCACCACAAAAAGAGCAGAGGAGCAGCAGAAGGCAATAATTTCTTACATCTTTGGAGGTCTTAGATTCCCAAACAGTCTCTTTCTCCTTAAGACATCCTGGTGTGCAAAAGATTCTAGAAAATAATTAAGACGCATCCAAAGGATTATTTTATATATATATCATAAAGGATTATATATTTTCCAATTGTATTATATACTGTACATTTCAATGTTTCTTCAGTTACCTAGAAAATATGACTTACTCAGTGACAGGTTCCGTCATGTCCTCTATGGTCAATGAACAAGATGATTTTCCTGAAATATTTACATATTTAAATTAATAGTAAAGGTTAATTTTGCCATTTAAATGAAAATAATGTGAAATGAATACTTAAATGTTCTCTGACCTAAATCTTGTAAAGTGGATTTACAAACAGCATGAAGTTTAGAGGAAACCCCCATTTCCAATGTAAAAATAGAAACTCTATCTACCCTGCAACAGTGGGCTATGCTACTACTCATTGGCACTAGTCCTCCAGGTGTGGGATTTCTACAACTACAGATGTCTTGGCCAATGGCAAGCAACATTAGGCCCCTCCTGGCCATGGATATGTGGAAAGAAAATAAGTATTATTACCTCTGAATTATTAAAAAATATTATTGTCCCTTATAAATAACTTATATTATTGCCCATTAATATAAATCCTAATAAAAATGCTTCTATTCTTCATGTTACAATTTGTGTAGGGCTGTAATAGCCATAATCATTTGCCTATAAATTCTTTTTTTTATTTGTCCTAATATATATTAAGTTAAAAATATGACAAAATTCACATTCTGGAAGGGAAGTTAATACATTTAAGCTATGGGAACCTACTTAAAAGATGGCTAGCCAACCAGGAACAGTCTCTCACCAATAAGATAAGAGATACCGTTTCTCATTGGTTGACCTTCTATTAAGTACACAGGCATCCTGATCCTTAACTCATTTCACATATGGAGCACTGCGTCTCCCTTCAATGGGTTTCTTTTTTATCTAGTAGATAACAGTTTAGCTTGTCCCAGTATCTTGAGAAAGAGATTAATTCTTTCTGTGGGATTCTCAGACTCATGTCAAAAGAGTCCTCACATATCCCTAAACACAAAATACAAATAATTAGGTGCAGGACATTGATGTGAATAATTATACGGTGTGTGCTTGTGAAGAAGGAATAAGGGGCAGCTGAGACTGGACAAGCTGATGGGTGACTATACCACACCTAATGCTATATTTGCCTTCCTGAAAATTCCCTGATAAACTACAGCAAGGTTATTCAACAATATGGCCCTTATTCAAATCTGATTGCAGTACAATTTTGTTCTCAAAATGGGAAAAACCATGTGCACTGCAGGTGAGGCAGAGGTAACGTGCAAAGATAATTAAATTTGGGTGGGGTGTGTTGAAACTGAAATCTAAATTGCAGTGTATAAATAATGCAGCCAGTCTTTACCCTGTACAGCAGTGGTGGGGAACCTCAGGCCCGGGGGCCGTATGCGGCCCCCGTAGCGGTCTGAGTGGCCCTCCTACCCACCCGGCGCTTTGCCGGGAGTCAAGTACAGGGGTCTTCTTGCAAGATTCCACTTAATCAACAGCAACTGGAGACTGTTAGTCCTATTCAGTCCTATTCAGCAGCAGCCACCGGAGCGTGGGACAGCTGCAGCAGGACAATTTGTAAGAGAAATTTTTACATATGGCCCCTGAAGGTTTTTTCCACCATACAATTGGCCCTTGGCCCAAAAAAGGTTCCTCACCCCTGCTGTACAGAAACAAAATAACTCACACAAATCTAACTCTCTCTATACATGTTACATCTGCCCCACCAGCAGTGCGCATGGTTTTGCGCATTTTGAGAACAAATTTGTACTGCAATTAGATCTGAATAAGGGCCTATGTGTGAACATTGAAATACTACTGTGTTTAAAACAATAGATGGAGAGAGAGAGAGAGAGAGAGAGAGAGAGAGAGGAAATTATCTGTACACAGATAATTTTCATGTACTATGTACTGTAGTCACCTGCTGGTTGTTTGAATGGTTTTACTGCCACTGTCGCCATATGTTCTTCAATGGGTGCTCTAACTGCAAATGACTGATCGGCCGCACCAAATGATTTTGTTGTTATTCCGTTCCTGGTTGTAGCTGTATATTTCTTTTCACCTGGCTTCTTCTCCACCACTAAACGTCCACCAAATTTGGACAGTACTCCTGCATGGATTCCAGCTTGGCAGATTGAAGAATCCTGATTTAAAAAAAAATCCTTTTATTTTACTGCTTTATTGAACCACCAACGTCACATTCTTCTGTCAGTATAATACAATAGCAACTTACACCTCTGTAAATTCTTGAGCCCCAGACCATGTTTCTAACTTTGTGACAGTCAGCTGGACATATTGCTCTAGAGAAGGGGTGAGAAAAGTTATTCTGAATGTAAAAAGAAACAATGTATCGTAGTTAGAAAAAAAGACAGCATGCCATGCCAATTAGCCAATATGGCCTTTGTTCCACCAAACAGCTCGTTTGTCTGAGGCTGACCTCCCCCGATATGAGTTGACCATGTTAACAAGATACTGTAGTCATGAGGTATACATAGGGCTGCTGATAGTGGTGGGGTTGCCCAAGGGGCATACCTTCAACATTTTGTGTCCACATGACCTCAGCACCACACCAGTATATCCCACAGCATAGCAATTCATTCAGGACTGATTTGTAGGATAAGGTTTGGGCAATACTGTTGATTACATTTTAATGCTGATAATCTTTTCTGGTGGCTTCCAGTAAACCATATAGTTCCCAATAAACTGTCATACTTACTCTACAACTGGTTCATTAATCTCCTTGGCAGATGTGGTACACTGAAGTTTAACTGTCAGAGTGAACAAAAATAAAAATAATAAACAAATACATTAATAAAAAAAGGAAAAGTACAGTATACCATTACCTAATACATATTGGACAAAACATACAGGAATTTTCAATCAATTCAAATAATACAGTATACAAAGTATAATAATTTCTCTTATTAAAAAAAATCACATTTGTTAATTTAAAGCCAAATACTAAATAAATAATGAAATAAGAAAAACAATATCATAGCTAATAAGTATTGCACAGCAAATTATAAAGGAGTTAAAAATCAGTTTAATTCCCACACAAGTATAATAATTGTCCTCTTGTAACAAATTGATTGATGTGTCTGGAGCAATTGTAATATTTTTAATTGACTCATTTGTATTAATATAAATGCAGATTGCATCTAATGTACTTTTGGATATTTGGAATAATGTTATTTTAAATATAAATATAGGTTTTATTCGATCTTTAATATTTTGTTAAGAAATATGCAACTGAGTAATGTATCTACACCAAGTTGTGTCATAATCCTATTGTTACCTGTGGGTGATTTAAATAGGATCAGAATTGAATATGTTGATATTCTCAATGTTGACAGAATATCAACATTTTGAATATTGACATTCAGAAGATTGACAACCAATTTTAGGGTAATGGTTATAGTTTGAGTTAAACTGCAATTAGAGGTAGGTTAGATGAGGGTTAAAATTAGCTTTCCATCTATTGGCCAATTCTGTGCTCTGACTATCAATGATCGGTGATCTGACAGGCAATCAACAAAATACAGCATATTTAAAAACCCTGGCTTACTAATCCTGATAATGTTTGGTTTTAATCAGTGAATCAAGGATTTCCAAGATGTTGGACTTCCATAGACTGAACCAGGCATCAGTATAATAGGAAATGACCCAATAGTTCCTGATGTATGACCCCCATTAGGTTTAAGTTGTGGTTTGGATTAGACTAAAAGCAAATGCAAAATCCCATTGTGGAGATGGCAACTGTCAACAAAATATTCCACAGTCAAGCTAAAATTGGCAAAAGCCACTGTGGTACTAGAAAGTTAGGGGATTTATAGCAGAAAGAGAGAGTTGGCGATGCTACTATGTACAGTAAATCTTAGATAAGATTATACTGGGGATACTCAGGAGGATACAAAAGGATATTTAGAAAAAATTCAACATGTGCAAATATAGATTTTAAGATGATGAATATAGCTTTCATAGCTTTCAAGCCTTAGAGGCAAGATCTAAGAATGTATACAGTAACGTGGAGAAGAGACAAGAGAGGTGGTTATGAAAGCAACTTTTAAATGGCTAAAAGGTTTTAACAAGGTACAGTTAGAATCGACTTAATTGTTAAAAATATTATCTAATGTGTACCCAGCTTTAGAGTGTGCAAAACATTTGTATTCTGTTTCTTGTTTATTCAGCCTACTGTAGAAGCTGAATTATATTTATTTACTCCACTGGGCTGATTTTTAGAATTTGTTCTTATGTCATTTTGTGCACATTGTTGAGGATTTGAATAAAAGCGTGATTTGAGTTTTCATTCTAATAGTCTTAATTCTACTCCTCTTTGCTCCTACGTGTTCATTCTTACAGAAATAATTATTTTGTTTTATTTTGAAACGTATGCCTTCCATGAATTTGTTTTATTTCAAATTTATTTAAATTTGACTTAACATTTTCCAGTAATAAGTTGAGTAAAAGAATGCTCTTTTAAAAAATGACAATTTTATCCCTAATGTAGCAAAACACTTGGGCATATTCAGTTAGACAATAAGCACATGTTAGCCTGATATCTGCTTGCACCAGCACAGGCAGCAACCTGCCAGCAGCTATTTAAGTGACAGCTTGCCAGTAACTGAATCTGCTCTCCATGGGCCAGATGTATCAAGCTTCAAAAAATTAAAAAGTGGAGAGTGATAAACAACCAACCAATCAATCAGCTCCTGTCATGTTACAGACTGGGTTTGAAAATGGCAAATAGGAGCGGATTGGCTGGTTGTTTATCACTCTCCACATAACTTTTTGAAGCTTGATATATCTGGACCTATATGTTGTGTAAATTGCAGGATATCCAAGGAGGCATTAATGAGTATACTTCAAATTACAAAAATGATAATTTGTCAATAAAAACTGCAATTAAAACAATAATAAAGGAAATACATTAAAATAGTGTAATGCATTCATTTGCAATAAAATTATAATTTTAAGCATACTGCAAGCATGTTTTGCATACAAAATAAGCCTAAGATTTGAATACTAAACATAAAGTGTCAGAGAAGTTAACATGAGTTATTAAAAATCATTTTAAAGATGCCCTTGCTATTTGACTTTAGATTCGAGTGCTGTGCAATCTTTGCTAACTCTGTACTATTTACATACAATTCATACAATCTACATTCAATTTGCACTATATAGTCATTGCTGCCCTGTCTATCTGGGTTTTGATTTGTGCTGTCACAAATCGATTTGGGATCACAAGGTAAAAAACCTGTGCGATCTGCATGCAATCTGCATACAACTTGAATGCGATTTTGACTATATAGTCAAAATCTAATGTCAAATCTCACCGTGTGTACACAGCATGAACATTACTCTGTTGTAGCTTCACAATCTTCATAGGAAAGAGCTGGGAAAGTAGTGTATCTATAAAGGGTGAAGGGTTGGAGGCCCATGTTGTGCATGCGGGCCCCAGGTCCAGGGGTGCCCACACCAAATAACCTGCTTACATGTTTAATATTCACCTCTCCAGAGTCCCACATTAACAGTGCAGTGGCCAATTTTTCATTTATTTGTGCATACGCAGTAGGAAAATCACCAGGAATATGGCATGGACATCATGTTCCAGGAGACATGCACATGTAAAGTAGACTCTGGCACAGTGTTGGCCACTAGAGCGTAGTGGGTCCCAAATGGAGATTGCACATGGGCAGCCTCCTCTTTTGATAGGCCCCTGAACTGGGGAAGCAATGGTTTTTCAGTGGTTGTATTTTTTTAAGCTGACAACTTTTAAAAAACATTGACTATTATATTTTATATAGCAAGTAATAAATAGGGCAAAACAGATGGTATAATGGTTAGCATTACTTACATCATGGCTTCGATTCCCACCTATTGGGATTGGGGTCAGCAGAGGGGGCTGCATTTATTTATATACTTCTGGTAAAATCACAATGCAACTTCAAGTAAATATATACTGTAAAGCCTTATTTCATGGACATCACATGCAACTGCATGCACAGCACAGTGCAAATGTAAATAAATGTAAGAATGTATAGCAGTTCAAAATTCAAATAGGGGAGGCACAGCAATTGCCACCAAATGCCATTTCAAATGGACTCTGTGGCAGTTGACTTGGCTGACCTATTTGAATTTTGGGCTGGGCTGCAGCCCCACCTCTGGAGCCGCCACTGATTGGCTAGTTTTACTATTTCTGTACTGTACTGCAAGAAAAAAAAAAAGAGCTAAAGGGACAATTTAAGTGTAAGTGAAAGCATATTATGCAAGCCCTCATAATTATGTTGTATCTGAAAACAAAATTATAGAGAAGAAATGTGAATGATTAAATTGGCAATAAATTACCTTTTGGTATTTTGCTGTATATATACACTAGTCTCACTTCAAAGGACCCAGGATAGGCTCCACTCTTTCTTGATGTAATTCCATTCCTTGTAGATTCTTCATATTGGTTCTGCCCAGGGTTCTTTCTTATTATACATAGTCCACCATCTTTGCTAATTGCCCCATAATGAATGGCAGCTTGGCAAACAGATGATTCCTTAAATATAATATAAAACATTTTTTATTTATGGTTTTCTTGTTTATAAAAATAAGAATGTGGAAGTTATATATGAATTTAATTATCTTACATCTGTGTATATATCAGTTCCCCAGACATCTCCTTGTGGCTTCCAACATTTGGCTGGGCATTCAACTCTGAAACACATGGGGAAACAAGCTGCTCTATAAGTCATAATGGATTAAATGAAGAAAATATTGACTTGCACTTGGATAGTTCTAATTCAAATACAAACTTACAATTGTAATGAATAACAGTCACTTTCTGGCTGATTTCCATGCTCTGATTAACAAACAAGGTCTACTTTACGCTAGATGTCATCAGTTCTATGGTATTATAGGTTTTTAGAAAAATATAGAGATCTGATATGTCATTGAAGGCTTCTGTGACCCCATGAAGGCACATGGAAGCAGGTTGACTTTATTTAGTTGGCATGGAACAGTAAACTAAATTATTATATATAACATTTATGTCATCACGTTGGACTATAGATGTTTGCTGCACATAAAGTCACGGAAGAGGCTCGGGAGCCTCCACTGATTGTGGTTACATGCCTTGGTGAAACAAATCTTTGGTATAGTCTCCATTCCTTGCCACAATCACTCATTGTGAACTTTATACCTTTTTAACCTCTGCATAAAATAATAAACATGAATTTGTGTTTATAGTATTAGACTGTTGTGGAAATCAGTTTTTTTCCCAACATATGGAGGGGATAATGAGTCAAAAGTGCAATTTTTTTCTTTAACTTTTATTGAATTATAACCCTTTATTTTATATACACTAGTGCCAGGACTGCCTCAATCATTTCATATTTTTCCACAATTAATTGTTCTAGGGTGGAACTTGGAGATAATCTGGTCAGCTCGTTATTGTTTAAAGAGGTATACAGTGTTCATCCATATTTATAATTTGAGCTCATGGGAGGGATAGAAGGCCGTCTGAGTTCTGCGGCAACGCGGGATGCCGGACGAACTCAGATGTTTTTTAAAAGGGACAATCATTTACAAGGCAAAACCGTGCCTTGTAAGAGATTGCCTCTTTAAAAAAGTCTGAGTTCGACTGGCATCCTGCACTGCCGCCTATCTTGGGCTGCATTACATATCATCATATATGTGAGATGTTTTGATTAAGTACTTTATTTATTTTTTTAACAGTTGAATTAAAATCATATGTCTACTTGAATGGATATCATGAAAAAACAAATGCATGATAGGGTTATCCTGGTAAATAGGTTGCAGTTGTGGCAGTAGTGTTGGACACTTTATTAGTATTGTTTTTATTTTTTACCAGACAGAGAGCTTTTAGCAACAGAGCTAGGTACAAAGTAGTATAACATGCACATCAGGGGTTTGGATCTCACGGATCAGTGTCTGGCATTGTACCCACAAAAATGAAACACTAGAAGATGGTACTTTCACTTTTTTTTATGTGGCTTGTGTACTGTATATCCATAGCTGCTATATCAGAAGTCTGAATTCAATGACAAAAATAATGGCCTAATTCAGATTTGTAAGTAAACCCGATGGTTTGTGTACAAATCCGATATTTAGGGGTTCTTTATAGGCATAATTTCCATTCTGCGCATGTAAGGAAGAGGTCTGCAATATTACTTACAGCCTCCTCAGAGGCAGCATTATTGACATGCTTCAGTGATTGAGGGAGTGAAGCAGGGGCTACCAGAACTATTCAAAACAGGGACTTGCCCAGGGTACTTCCTGAATTTGGGTGTCCGGATTATTGGGCAGTCTGAGTAAGTTTCAGCGTATGCAGACTGACTGCACTCAGCAAACATTTCGAATCACAACTGATGGTCATGATGGTGGTCGTGATTGATGAATCCTCAGAAGCAGTGCATAGATCTCAAAGGATACATGCGGTAGGCACCTATCTCCTACCTGCCTCCTGCTGCATCCGTATTTTATCTGTAAAGAATTCTACAGCCCTTTTACTGAAGTAAGCAACAGCATAAGAACAAATTGGAACTATAACAGACTTTTTTTAATGTTACATTCTTTTTTGCATTAATACAAACTTTCACAGTTAAATATTGTTCAGTTAAATACTGTTCCATTATAATAAAGCTATGTTTTATTTCGTAGATTCATGTTGTCCACTCAATAGGTCATGGTCCTGATTCTGGTTGACTGGCTAAGCAGTGGTACTCGCTAAGAGGTGGCACTGCTTAATGAGCAACCTCCACTGCACAGTGAATATCCCTGCTGCACTGCGAATGGATGTTTTCCATAAATAGGGTTTTCAGGGGTACACCCAGGAAACGCAGGGCATGCGCATGAAAACTCCCCCTGCCTGCATCCATCCCCCCCATGCGAGCGCCACACTGATTATGCAAGTCGGCAAAAGGGCCCACACAGAAGCCCTGCACATGTGCATATAAGAATATGCGCATGCACAGTGCTTCAGAATCTGTCCCCCATGCAATCATGCGGGGGACTGTGCTGACCAGAATCAGGCCCAGTGTGTATAACAAGAAAAATACAACTTTTTTGTGTTGTATAAGTCCTGAAGATTTATATAAAACTTTAAAAAAATCTTGTATTAGGTTTTCATAATTCATGCAGGTTTCTGTTAATAAGCTTTAAGTCATATCTGTAAACATAGTGTATTACCAAATGTAGAGTTTCATTAAATTATATTTGACATGGGTCAGGCTTGTTCTATTCAAGACAGAGGTATGGAAGATATTGATGACTAGTGCTATCACAGTAACAAAGAAAGTGGACTTATATTAGGAATTTCTTCACCTGTCCTCTTTAAAAGTCTTGAAACTTCTTCCCCCATAATACAATATCTCCCCATCAAGGTATGCAGTAATATTTCAATGTATGTGTGCTTGTTGCACCTCCTGCAAGTGATTTAGATATACTGTAGCACTATGCATAAATCGGGTTTCAGAAGTCTCCCTGATGTACCAGGAGAGCAGGCAAGTATGAACTGTAGCCAATCAGTGCACAATTGCGTTCACTAGATAACTCCAGCTTACAAACAATCCCATCATTACCAGAGACATAACAACCTGTATTTGGCCGTTCAAAACATGAGCAATGACATCTCCTTAAATAATTGAGTCTGTATTGTCTAAAAACTTGTTTTTATTAGAAATCCACAACTTTTACATACTGGTGATTTTTATCTCTTACAAGTTATTTAAATGATATCCTATTTCTATCCTATGATTTCCATCTGATCACTGGTTTAGAACCCAAACTGTTAAACAATAGTTTTTTTTCCCATCAGATACATTTTTTTTTGTAAAACAGCACCGATCTTAGATTTTTGTGCAAGAAGGAGTATCTGCCTGCTTATTGCTGTCATCATGACTTATATGGATATTTTGTTGTCAAATCATTGTGCTGATTTGGTAAATGACACATTTTGTATTGTATTCAGTTGAGTTTTCTGAACTATACATTAACTTTATATATCACATAGTGATATTGGGGCTAATTCAGATGTAGACAGCAGCAATACTGCAGCTCTGCATGTTAATGCAGTGGGAGGAGTCAGTCTATTTCAAGCAGAAGCCTCCTTCTGCAGTAGTGATATGACCTGCACCCTAGAACACAGCATCAGACTCACCACTGGGTGGCTTGCAGCACCCATGGGGACACGCAAGCCAGGTGTCGCAGAGGCCAGGAAATCTCAGTTCAATGGTGGAGATTCCTGGCCTTTTCTTTCCCTCTTAATGCATCAGACTGTCAGTGATTGGTGACTGGTGCCCCCAAAAGGGCACCAGTCTGTCAATCACTGACAGTCTGATGCCAGTCTGCTTTCTACATCTGGACCCGCGCATGCACAAAGTACCAAACACGGCACTTTGCACATAACGAACCAGACCCAATGGAATCTAAAAGAGGGCCATCGTAATGTGAACATTATGCTAAACAATATACTGTTACATGTCTTTATGTACCGTACTACTTACATAGTAACTGGATGCACAAGATCTTTTGCTTTCAATGAACAAGACACCGAAACTGGAATAAAAGAAAATCTGAATATGTAACATTAAAATATAATCATGATATTTCCTTTTAGTGCATAATACAACACCCGCAAAGTCCATCTATGCACCAAACAGTCATCTTTAGGTATTCCCGTATTCCATGTCCATTTCTATTTGTTGCACAGACCATTACATTCTGGTTACACTATCAGTTGTTAAAGCTGTTTTAATTCTTAAAACCAGACAAAAGCTAAGCAATGCTTCATCTGTCTTCCGCATAATTTCTAAGTCACTTAAGTATAATTGTCACCCATTGACAGACACAAACCTTGTCTGTGTGCAAATATCAACTAATTCTTCCATTTGTTTCACGTACTATATTACTTGGGGGAAAATGTATGGAACCTTCTAAAGGCGACAAATGGAGAAGTAACCAATCAGAATATTTCTATAATTTATCTAGTACATTCTATAAAATGATGAAATCTGGTTTGTCTGTTGTGGTAGGTTAGATACATCCTCCCTTAGAGCTTCTACAACCATACTCTCAAACTACAGTGTGACCATACTAGCATGTGTAGCATGACAAGCTTCCAGAACTACTCACAGGTAAGTTCAACTGTACTATCTCTTCCATGTACAAACCTTTCTACAAGTACCACTCATTGTTGTATAAATTGGAAAGATTCTCTATATCTCATTATGGGTTTATATACTAAGGTGGAAGTTCTTTGGAAGATGGGATGTTGCTATAGGCAACCAATCAGTATCTGCTTATTTATTTTGCACCTTCTAGAAGATAATATATAGAATCTGATTAGTTGCCCATAGCAACATCCCACCCGTCAGTAGAACTCACCTTAGTAAATAAACCCTGTTATAATCTATAATCAGTAAAAATGAAGGAAGCACCATCTGGGTCATTTTTGCCATGTTAAGCTGGTCATACACCTAAAGATTTATTGTCCAATCTGGATGGTTGGAACAAAAATCAGTACTTGTGTATTATCACGGCGCCCACGATATTCAGTCGTATGGCATTGTATTCCATTTAAAATTGTATACCATTGTATATGGCATACAATGGCATACAATGCAATGAGATGCGATTTTAAATTGTATATACAATCTTTAATTGTATAAGCACCTTAATAGGTGCTTACAATGTTAAATGCACCCCCACGCCACTGTCACTATCAACGCCAACCAGCGGTACGCATCCTCTGACCTTTTCATACCCCCACTTTTCATACCCCCACTATCAATGGAGTTGATTTTATATAGTGTGGCGAGCGCACCGAGCCACTGAGCCTGAAGCGTGGTGAGCGCAGCAAGCCCCGCAAGGGCCCGCGCATTACTTCACATGTATTCCGCGTCCCCTCGCGGGGCTCACTGCGCTCGCCATGCTTCGGGCTCGGTCTGCTAACATCTGCTAACATTGTATCGCATCGCATTGCATACCATCGTATGCCTTATGGCATGCGATGCGATGGGCACCGTGATATTACACAAGAACCCAAAAATCAGATGATATCTGAATGACCATTTTTGGCAGTTTTCCAGCATTTAGAAGCAAATGGTCAACTGTTATATCCCTTTCATACTGAGCATCATATAACCGGGTGAAACAGTTCTACCCAGTTATTTGTTCAGTCTGTAAGGGTCAACCCAGGTTGACCATTTTACATTGAAGAAATACCCATTTAATTCAACAAATTACCGGGTTGACATTTTTCACCCGGTAATTTGCTGCTCAGTGTGAAAGGGGGACAGACTGCACCCAGCAAAATGATCTGGCACTCAAAATGCCAGATAGTTGCTGGATTGATTGTCTAAAAGTGGTATTATTTGCTTCCATATGTTACCAGATTTTTGTTCCAACCATCCAGATCGGACAATAAATCTTTAGGTGTATGGCCAGCTTGAGCTAAGAAAACATAAGCCAAAGACAGCACAAAACAGCGAGGAACATGAAATTTCGCATGTGTTCCTGTTATTTAACTTTTTTATTTTGTATTTTATTGTGTTTCTATTTGTTTTTCCCCACAGTCCCTTTCCCAGCAAAAATAGTGGTGAAAGGAGTGTTGGGCATACAGTGGCTCAGTGTTATTTATGTTATATGTCAAGCTAGATCAAGTTTTACTTTACACGCAGCCATGAGCACAGAGGACTACCAAATACGTACTCAAAAATCCAAAATATAACCAGCTGTTCTCTAGCACATTCATAATCTCCTGCTGAAAACAATAATAAGCAACACAAAGAAACGGCAAACTTGGGGAAAAATGTATAACCAAATTACAATATTCTGTAGTTATTTATTCAATTTTTCCCCAAGTTTGTAGTTTTTCTATGTTGCTCTTAATTGTTGTCCTTTTGTGTAGATCTCGTACAGAGATTAACTGGAAATGCAGCAAACTATGGGGGATATTTAGTTAATAATCTAAATATTCAGTTTTAATTGAATATATTTATAGTGCCTCAAGTCTTCTCTTGTGGTTGGTGACAGGAATGCTGCAAATACAGATCCCTGCTCATCTTCAGATCCACTTTAAAATGATGGCAGTTCCATCATTTAGATCAAAAGTTCTAAGTACTGCCATTCTACAACCAATTACATAGACATATAAATTAGAACCTTAGAACTGAGATTTAGTATAATTTATTACAGAAAAACATTTGAACACAATTTTCCCATAAATCCCTGGCCCTCAATATTAGAGCATCATAGAAGACACATTAGCATGCATCAACTGTACTGTAAGAGATACAGTATATTAAGAGAGCCAAAACATCTACCAAAGTGTGAAATGAAAATATTTACCTTCCAGTACTAATACGGATCTATAAAGTAATATAGGATTGTATACGATAGGATGGTATTTATTGATGATGGTCACAGACGTGTTAAAAAAAAGTATTTGAAAGTTTTGGAGAGTCCTTTTCTAACAGCCCACTTAATTTCTACCATATTAGGAAGAAATTAGTACCACAAATGTGACCATAAACACAATGGGCAGTATTCAATGAGAAAAGTTCTCCGTGTTTTGTGGAGAATTTGTGCTTTGTTCGCCTTGGACGGAGCATTTTGCTCTCCAAAAGCGAGCAACCCTATTCAATGTGAAATATTCTCCGTCTTTCTAAGTGATTTTCTCCGTGTCTCTCCGTGTAGCAATTCTCCACCTTTTGATGGGGAGCTGGAATGTGAACTTTTAAACTAAAAGGTTTTTTTTTTAATTTTGGTGTCAAAAAATCAGTTTTTTTTTCTGTGAAGGGGCATGTTATTTTTATTCATGTGCTTATAGCACATGAATATATATTTAATTTAAAAAAATATATATTTTTTTTATTTTTATTTTTACACAGTGCAGCCAGCAGGGGGCCGGAGCGCTCGAGCCGCTCATTACATATTCATATATTCACTGCACCCGATCGTTAATATGCACGATCGGGTGCAGTGAATACTGGGTCCCCCGTTGGCTATAGGGGGGGGCAGCCTGTGCTGCCTGGGTCCCGGAGAGCCCCCCTCCCCACCACATTCCTCTGGAGCAGCCAGGGAGACTATAATCTCTCTGGCTGCTTCCGTCCCCCGGCTCCCTGCCAGCTCGCTGCCGCGGACGCTCGTCCGCTGCAGGGGTTAAGACTCGCCGCGAGTGGCGGCGAGTCTTCAATACATTGAATAGTGGGAGCAGGAGGCTCCGGAACATGGAGAGTGCATGGAGAGCGAAATAAAACGCTCTCCATGCACGGAGAACTTTTTCATTGAATAATGCCCAATGTATGCTTCCATCATTCAAATGCACTTATAATCATTTGTAATGACTGGAAGAAAATACATTTGGAAATATCAATGGGTACAAGGACATTTTCTACATGTGCCCATCATCTCACTTGGGACTGTAGTTTGTTGTTTTCAATTCAAATTGAGCTTTGGGCTGATGCATTCCATTGTTTATTTCCACTATTGTATGAATACTAACCTGTAGGTGGTTGTGGTTTCTTCACAACAGCCTCAGCCTCGGGTAAGCTGATCGTAAAAGATACAAACCACGGACCAAATTTGTTGGAAGTTATTTCATTCCTGGTGGTCCCTGGATGTGTCCCTACTCCAGTTTTCTTATCAACTATTACAGTGCCCCCTCTGTCATCCAGCATTCCTGCATGGATTGCAGCCCGGCAAACAGAAGAATCCTAATGGTAAAATACAGACTATTATTATCTATGATACATCATGGGCATAGCTAATAAAATATCTCTGCCCATCATCTTACATCAGTATAGAAATCCGTCCCATACACAGGTACATCTGCATCCTTGCATCCGGGTGGACACACCACTCTGTAAGAACATAAAGTTAGTTTTTCACATGAAAGAGATAAAACAGAGCTACTTTTTTCTTTTCATACCAACTGCTTACTGTGTGTTAGATGGAATCAATTGTCTGGCAGTTGTAGAACATAGAGCAAGCACTGTAAGAGAAATACAAGATTTTTAAAGTTTATTTAATTTATTACACAGGTTAAATATTTATTACAAGATTTTTTTTATGTATCAAGACAAACCTGAAAGAAATAAAAAAAAGAAATATCACTGTTTTCATTACATAGGTTTGTGACACAGGCCCTCATGCTAGTTTGTTCGGTCCCCCACGGGTTTGCACGAGGGACCGATGTTTGTACCCTGCGCATACGCATAATGGGTTATGCACATGTGCAGGGCTTCTGTGTGAGCGTCCTCGCAGACCTTCACTGTTGGTGTGGCGCTCACAGCGGGGGGAGGGGGCAGATGGTGGTGGTGGCAGCACTATGACATGGGAATGCCCAGCATTCCATGGGCATCCCCATTCAAATTGTAGGCATTCCCATGTAATTGCAGCTGTGATGCGGTGACATGGGACATGGGATTACATTGGTCCGGAGCCCGGAAAGTCTGTCTCCACTGACTTATATTTGTGAGCCCAGAAGAAATCATTCGATAGTCCATCCATTGAATGATTTCTCCTGCTGCGGGACATGCGAGAACATGTGTTTTCATAATACATCCACTCGCATGGTTGCTCGGAGATACGGCAGATGCAGGGGCAGTTTTTCAGCGGGGCAGGCACTCTGGATTTCAGTAATCTGCAAGCTTTGCAGCTTACTGAGTCAACCAGAATCAGGCCCACATATTCAAGATAAGGGATGGCCAGACTTTTCTACTTGGTGGGGATCTACTTAATAATAATAATAATAATAATAATAACGACCACCAATGGAATAAGAGGTGTGTTACTCAGAAGCTAGCTTAAATGTCACAAGGTAACAAATGGATCCATTTTCTGTCGAACATGGCACTATGCCCTGACTAATATGAATGCATCATGATTGTCATAAGCGTGCGCAGCACATTTTATTAGGAGGTGCACTGTCAAAGCGGTGTGCCTAGCACCACCTATTGGGCATGTCTAACACCGCCATTGGGTCTGTCTAACACCGCCAGTCAGGCGTGCACTCACTACAATATAAAATGTCTCTCAGACGCACCATTATATCCTGTCTATTTCAGTTTTAATCTTATAATTAATCTGTGTAACAGTACATGCAAATATAGTCAAAATCATATCTGGATGACACAGATATGTAGTGATATGGCAATGATGTAATACAATTAATAATGCAAAACACACATAATTGATTGATGGGCGCTTATTTTAATGGAATACAGGTCTAAAAAGCATAAGTCTTTGGTAAAAGGTATTGCTGGTATTACTAGCAGCAATAAGTGTGGGGCTGGGGGCACAGCATTAGGGGGTGCCTGTGCACCCTTAACACTCAATGTGTGCACGCCTATGATGATTGTTTAAAGTGACTGACACAATTGATATTTGAACTACAGTACTTTGATAACATTGTGTGAAAAATGTACAAAATGTACAAATATTACAAATGTGCAAATTGGGCAAATTCCTTCTTCCTTCTTGTTTCACAAATAAAACGTGGTGTTAGCCAAGCGCTGGAAATTATTTGTCCCTGCTGCTGTCTAGAGGGGATACTCAACCCCTCTTTAAAAGAAAAGACAGTGAATACAAAGTAGACGGCGCAAAGGGACACTATGGATACTACGTTAAATAAAAATCAATATATTTTTATTTACTAAATACAATTTTTAGCACTTAAAAAAGTGAGAGCACCGGCCGGTGAAATTTTCATAAAACAACAATAAATCACATCAAAAAATCACATAAAAAGAAGCATTTACATTCAACACACCATTTCCTATTATTGGTGTGCTGTCGGTGTTTTTAGCACAAACAGGTATTATTCAGGTGGTTAATATCCACACTCTAAAAACTGCAGATAGAAAGCAAGGCAAATATACTGTATTGCAGGCTTTTGGCTTGGTTAGGCATGCATGGGGTTAAGCTTCTGTGAAGCAGGAATTAAATGGTAGTCTTTTGTGAGACAATATTAGTCTGTTTACGTTAGACCTCTCCACAATCACCCTCCAACACAAACAAATTGCTAGTGTCCAGCCAGATGTTAGTACTTAGTCATTTAGCCATACAGATAAGATTTTAGTTGTTAGTAAGCTTTAGGAATGTAAGTGCGAAGATAGCAAAGGTTAATCATTTTGTAATCCACTTTTTAGGGGAGTTTTGTTCGATATCCCACGCCGTGAGCGGGTTCCCGGCTGCTCCGTTTGTTTAGTCAGCCTTATCTGGAACGTGCACAACTCTGGCTTCTGGGTTCTCCCGATCGGCGGCTTCTCACGTACAAGCAGTCAGGCACTTCTTGATGACGCGTTTCCCCGCCTCTTAGCGTATCAGCGGCTTCATCGGATCATCTGATGCAGCCGCTGATACGCTAAGAGGCGGGGAAACGCGTCATCAAGAAGTGCCTGACTGCTTGTACGTGAGAAGCCGCCGATCCGGAGAACCCAGAAGCCGGAGTTGTGCACGTTCCAGATAAGGCTGACTAAACAAACGGAGCAGCCGGGAACCCGCTCACGGCGTGGGATATCGAACAAAACTCCCCTAAAAAGTGGATTACAAAATGATCAACCTTTGCTATCTTCACACTTACATTCATAAAGCCTACTTACAACTAAAATCTTATCTGTATGGCTAAATGACTAAGTACTAACATCTGGCTGGACACTAGCAATTTGTTTGTGTTGGAGGGTGATTGTGGAGAGGTCTAACGTAAACAGACTAATATTGTCTCACAAAAGACTACCATTTAATTCCTGCTTCACAGAAGCTTAACCCCATGCATGCCTAACCAAGCCAAAAGCCTGCAATACAGTATATTTGCCTTGCTTTCTATGGTGTGTTGAATGTAAATGCTTCTTTTTATGTGATTTTTTGATGTGATTTATTGTTGTTTTATGAAAATTTCACCGGCCGGTGCTCTCACTTTTTTAAGTGCTAAAAATTGTGATTAGTAAATAAAAATATGAAAAAGGTAAAAAGAAGGGAAAGAAAGAGGAAAAAAAAAACGGATTGAAATACGGAGTGGCACAGTTATTAATATAACACGATATTCAAAATAAGATTAAAAATATTTGGAAAATAAAGGCAACAGCCTACTGATTAGTTCACGTGCATAAGAGTATTCACGAGGGGAAAATATTTTTTTAATAATATATTATGAATTATGGATCTGTAAATAATAAAGAGATAAGAGAAGGTATTAATATATACCCAAGCATGTAGTTTAAATCACTGTATCATGATAGTCCAAATTATTATTACTTATTTTTTATTTATTTATTTATTTATATATATATATATATATATATATATATATATATATATTTTTTTTTTTAGGGTTCCCACCATACAAGATAACATGCAGGGTTAAAAAGAGACCCGATGTCTAAAGAAAAGAAGTTGTGACCAAACCGACTCCTCACATTAATGAATTAAAGGAGCCACAATTATATATAGAAAAAAGGAAGTAATAACTAGGAAAAGCCACTATGCCAGGAGAACGATGGGTATGTTTAATGCCTTGTCTTATGTCTAATGAAAAGTTCACTAAGTAAAAGGTGAACTAATGTGTAATATGGGCCAAATGTTCGTATGTCTGTAATGTCTGGGGGTGGGAGGGTATTTTTTATGTGATTAAATGTGGGAAAAATGTATCAACAATTTGTCACATAATTGTGTGTTGATTTTATTTGTTGTATAAATAAAGACTCAATTTAAAAAAAAAAATAAAAAAAAAAATATATTGATTTTTATTAAACCAAGTATCCATAGTGTCCCTTTGCGCCGTCTACTTTGTATTCACTGTTGTTTCACAAATAACTGGCAGGTCTTTGTTGGAACTACACCAAAGAAACGGTGTAATTTTCATCAAATATCATCTGAGCAATGACCAGCAAAATTCTTCCCAGGACAAAGTATTCAAATTATCTTAAGTGTATTATTTATTTCTAGTCTACATATATTTATATTATGTTTTTTTGTCAATCCAATATTTATTCTAAAGATATGCGTTGACTGTCATGTTTTGACTTTGTTTCTAATTCATCACTATCAAGTGTTTTGGTTAAGATTCGGATTTCAGTTTTGGTTAAAATATGATAAAATAAATTGATAACCAATTTAGTAATTAGTAATTTATTTAGATTTTGATATTTTTCTGGGATCTATTTGTTTTGTTATGTATATTTCACTGTTTCCATAGCAAGTGATGGTTCTCTTACCCTATATAAATTAAAAAGGTTAAGTAATAACCGCTGATTTGAGCATCTCCAAACAAACTGATAATCTATACATACTCCCACCAATATATTTGTGAATTTTATTAGCAGGGCTATATCTTTTGTATGCATTGGGAAGATCAGGTAGTGCAACAACCTCACTGGATCTCTCTGCTACCTTCACATCTGTTCACTTTGCTGTTTCAATGCTAACCCCTGAAATACTCTCCAAAAATGTTGTCCCACTTGTGGGCCACAGTGTCCTATGGCCAGAGGGAGGCTGGGGGCAGCCTTTGATCACCACTGCTCTGCAAAGGAGTGAGTGATCCCTGATTCAATTTTGTAATGTAAAGAGTTAAGGGAGGTGAAATAGGAGCTTTCCAGTCACTAGGGGAGTGCTGGACACACCCTCAAAATACTGAAAACAACATTCTGACATACACCATTAGGCCACACCTTCATGACATTAAAAGTTGGAAGGTCTGCTCTTGTTTCTCCTTGGTTCCTCTCCAATGACAGTGTCCAATGACAGTGTCAACACAGATTGAGGCAACAATAAGAGTACCATTGACACCCCCCCCCCCCAAGCCAGTATGCTTTTTCAGTAATATGGCTGCCAGTTCGCATTGCACACACCTACCTCATGGCTCCATTGTAAAAAAGTAGGTGCCCCCATCCCTCTGATTATATTTATGACACAATTAGAGCATCATGGCAGCATTATCCACTTACTACCCTTCCAACAGTCACATATTCCATGCTGGGCCTATGCTTCCCCCTTCTCCCAGCTCTGGCCCCACCTCCAGCACAATCAGTGGATAGATCATTTCTGTCTGTGGTAATGCTCCTCCCCTCAGGCTAGTCTACCTCTTCCTATATTCCTCCTGTCTTCCATATGCTTACTCCCCCTACTCTTTCTCAGCTTTCCTTTCAACTTCTCTCTTCCCTCCACCAAACACACAATAAGGCACATACAGTATAACTCCTCAGCAAACTGGTGTCCCCTCTAAAGCAACTCTATAGTACTATAGTAGTTGTAATGCAGTGACAATCAGCATTTTCCCTTGATGCACCAGGCTGCTTGTGCCGGCATCTACAAATCTACAGTTTTCATTTGACCATATTGTATCATTCCTAAGTCACTGATTTGAAGTTAACACCATTTCCCTGACCCTCCCCCACATCAGCATGGCTGGGAACTGAACTAATATATACTTTTCATTTACATTATGGTAAATCACTTACATTTTATTCTCATTTAATTCTAATACAGTATTTGTATCCCTCCCGTCTGCAGCGCTTTATCCTTACAGCTCTCATTATTGGCCTATTTTATTCACATTGCTGCAGCAAACTCACGTAAGATGCACACAGGGGGAGCTGTCCCTGTTAAGCACTTACTTTCAGGTTTCTGAGCCAGGAGTCTCATTTCGCATGCAATACGACTTGCTGCAAAAGGATTCCATAGGCAATGTCTTCAATAGATGTTGTATTTTGTGTATCTTTCCGTAACTTGAGGCACATGGGCACCTCACAGTTCGGTTGAATCTCATGGGGCTTCCTGTGCTGCTAGTTTGCAGAAAATATCTTCAATACTGTATCTGTAGTAGATCTTTATAATACATATTGCGAGCCATATATATTGCATTTAACTACAGAAAACAGCCATTTTCTGAGGGTTAATAATATTTTTACTAATGCTACATACCCATACATTCCCACCCTCTTGGATTGGCCAGGAAGTTCATAAAAATCAAGTGGCTGCCTCAACCTAGTCTCTCTGATGGTTTCCCCCCTCCGCATATACCCCCTTGTCATTGGAAAGGACCATTATTGCCATTCACACTGCCCCACAATGCAGTTAATATCAAGATTGAGTAGTCGGGAGCGGTACCACAATGATGTGATTTTACAGACATGTCCCGATCCATTCTTTCATGTCATCGCACCCATCTGCATGCAGCCCATACCCTGCACCACACCACCCCCCTCTGCTATGCTGGCCTGGATGCCTGAAAGTCACCAATTAATAAATAATTAACCCAAAATAAATAATTTTGGGAGACATAGTGCATGGTTGCTATATACAGTCAGCAAAATATGCATAGAGACAAAATAAGGAAAAAGAGGGCTTGATTCATAGACACAGTAGTGTAGCTCACAGCCCTACTGGAGCAGTATATTGTAATACCATGGCTGATGGGCATCCTCTTGAGATGTCCCCCTGCAGTAGCATGAATTTGCCAACATGCACAAAAAGCCCTATCGGCAGATCTATCGCACACACCATTGGTCATTGTACCTTCCTAATGCAGATACAAAGGGGTAAATTCACTAAAGCATCTAAAACTGAAAAGTGGGATGTTTCCCATAGCAAACAATCAGATTTTGGCTCTCATTCTCTTGGATGCAATAGAGAAATTATAGTAAGTCAATTTACCCCACAATGTCTGTGGGTCCTGCCAGTGCCAATTATTCTTTATAGCTCTTTGACATAACAATATTCCCATTTTTTTAATTGGGTATTGAAACCCCATTCACATTAGACCAGGCCTTGCCAACCTGTGGCTCTCCAGATGTTGTTAATCTACAAATCCCATCATGCCTTGCCACAGTTTTAGCATTCCCTTATGGCAAAACTGTGGGAAGGCATGCTGTTACTTGTAATTTCTCAAGAGTTGGAGAGTCACAGGGTTGGCCAGGCTTATATGAGACGAACCATGCTACTGGTTTATTTTTGTCGTGAGTGCCATGCATTCGGAGATCGGCACATGAACACTAAATATTTTCCCAGAGATTGATACATACCACTGCAATACAGCTGTGCAGCAATAGAAATTATTCCGCGAGAAGGCTAGTTTTTATATATGCCTTGCATGATATCTTCACTTTGACCATTATAATAATATTTAATAATTACAGTACACGGGAATTTCCATATAACATTACCTGATTCTTCTTCCTTACATTCCTTGGGGTTAATAGGAGCTATAAAACAAATGAAATGTCTAATAAGTACAGTACTTCAAAACACAATGGGGGAAATTTACTAAGATGGGAGTTCTCTTTCACATGGGATGTTGCTATGGGCAAACAATCATATAATATTTATTTTAACTTCTAATAGGTGCCAAATAAATAAGAAGCAGATACTTATTGGTTGCCGATAGCAACATCCCAAGTAAAATAGAACTCCATTCTTAGTAAATTTCTTCCAATGATTGGTATTTAAGGAGATGATGTAATAATAGCTAAATAATTCTATACATTCAGTATGGTATTTAATGGAGTGTAAGCTATTTATGTGAAGCTTCCTTAAAAATATATAATTTTAAATTTTCTTAAACAACAATTTTTACAGAAATTTTTTAATTTAAAAAATGACAACAAACAACAAAAAAAGTAACCTAAATATTTTTTTTATTTAATAAAGGTTAATATTATTTATTTAAAAAATTCTCATATATTTTAACAGGTAGAAATTTTACAAAATAACTTATTTTTTTTTTACATGAGCTGGGCAGTACAGTACAGTACAGATATATACAATAAAATCACACATAATACCACTACCCTGTAAGGATAAACAGTACCCATCCCTATGCATCCTAACTGGTAATAAGCTATTCTGTTTTGTCAACTTGAATATTTACTGTCAAAACTGAAGAATGTGAAACACCTTTGATATATAGATGATATTTTATTTAGTACATATTTAACTTACAGTTCAAATAATATGAACTACTATAGAATAAAGTGGATTCCAACTGTTTATGTTACCTGTATTAACAGCACAAATACTATGAACTATTATAGAATAAAGCAGATTTCAAATGTTTGTTACCTGTATTAAAATTGTAATTTGATCATACACAGCTGTATTGATTTCAGTGCATATTGCCATAATCCTGACACTTTAATATGTTTGTTAATGTGAAAAGAGCAAAATTTCAGCTTTGTAATCCCATCAAATAAGCCTCTGTCATTTCACCTTTCACGTGTTAAAAGACAAATGATCTTCTTTTGTTCTTTATAGTTCAAGTGAGACTCTAAATGCCATCTTATTTACATTATTGCAATTTAACTCCAGATTACACAGTATACTAGATTTGCTATTTACATGTTTTTGGGGAATAGATAATATTCTACAATTAAGTGAACTTGAGTTTCTATTTTTCAAAGCTTAGAGATCATTCTATATTTTTTTTACAATAAGTGTTTATTGAATTTTTGAGATAGTTAAGAGAAACAAAAAGGCAGGCAATATGATACGGGAATGAAATACGAATACATCTGATTGGCAATAGAAAGCTGGAGATGCGAAGTAATGAAACCAAGAAGAATGTCGCAAAAAATACCAACAGCCTGTTATTTGAGTAGCAATCCTGCTTCAACAAGAGAAAACTTGACAAATAGGTAGATATCAAAAAATAAAATAAAAGAGAAAATACAGAAGAAGAAGGAGAAAGAGGAAATAGGGAAGGGTTGTATTCAGCGGCTGTCCCAGAAAAGCGACTAGATCATTCTATATTTTGCATTTTACAAAACTCCACACATTTTTTGGATAAAGTTTGTGATGTATTATATTATTTATTATAAATTCTCACTACACTTGCATAATTCCTGCTCTAGGAACCATTATTATTATTATTATTATTATTATTATTATTATTATTATTATTATTATTATTATTATTATTATTATTATTATTATTATTATTATATACCTGATTTGCCCAGTGACAGCAGAACAAAGAGGGTAAAAAGCAGCTTCACTCTGAAAATAAATAAGACATGCTTTAGAAAATAATTAACAGGGCAATTGTACATATTTTATGGAAAAAGCCCTGCCAGACTTCCGTCCACTGACTATAACTACTTGACATGTAAAAATGATACCTTGACTCGCAAGCCTGCAGAGTTTGAAAAGCTGCCATTTTGGGTGTAGAATCTGTCCAAAGTGAAATTTGGAATCAAAACTCAACAGAAATAAATCGATCCTATACATAACATACTGAAATGTTATGTGGTGAGTTGGAATGAGCTGTGCTGCCTTTTATTTGTTAGAAGCAGAAATAAAAGTGGGAGGAAACTAAATGAGGGTGGAGTGCTAACTCAATGTGCCCAGTGGAGAGATTATTATATATGTCAAGAACAGAGAACACCCACAGTGAATGTTCTGTCTGCCTTATGCCAGCCAAGAATACAAATCCTCCCCACACAACCACCAAAAAAGTAAAAAAACTACAAAAGTTTTCATGGAAAAATTGCTGATAACAGGTATTAGGCATTCATCCTCCTGGTGTGTTTATCTATGGATAAACCCGTACCTAAGGGAAGAAGAAAGGAGGCATGGCATAGGAGAAGTCATCTCAACTGGTCGGTAAAGCAACTAGATTCACGGGCAGCCTAGTATTAGGAACAAAAAAAAAATTATAGACATACAGTATAAGTTATATTAATTAATTAAAAGCAGATGGAGTCAGAAAATATGAGGTCCAGGATTCCCAAACTTTGAGAAACTTTTTGGAGGAGCTTTTAAGTATGCTAGTATGGAATGGATATGCCATATTTTGGCGATGATTTCACTCAACATGGGTAGTTCTGTTGAGTTCCATTCTGAGGCCATGACACATCTAGCCGCCAACATCATATGGGTCAATAATTTATTCTGATGAGTTGCAGTAGGGACACAAATCAGGAGAAGAAAGTATTTAGGAATAATATAAGTACTGAGGAATTTGAATACCGATAATAGAGTTAGCTAGGATAACAAGTTCCTTCCACAATGTAGCTAATTTCAAACAGTTTCACCAAATATGAAAAACCATATGATCAGTTATATTGCATCTCCCACACAGAGATGATATTTCCAGGTGCATTTTATTGAGATGAGTCAGAACATAATACACCTATAAAATAATTTGTGCGCATTTACTTTTATTTGCACACAAATTGAGATAGAAACTGAATTAAAATAATATCAGACCAATCTTCACTGTCTAAAGGTCCCCATACATTAGGCCTAATTTCCCCTGAGCTCCCCTGGCAGCTGCCCAGGAGAGCTCACTACGATTTGGCACTTGATGTGCCATTTTTTCATGGAATAAATCGCATGGGATTTATCCCATGTAATTCCTGTGGATCTGCAGGAGGCAGGAGGTCCGGGCTATGGGTGCAGCGTCACGTGGGGCGGGCAGTCCACAGTGTCCAGGAAGTGTCCAGGAAGTGAAAATGTTTTGTTTTTTCAAGTAGGCCTGCCTCTGATTGGCTGAGAGAGCTCTTTCTCTCAGCCAATTTAAGGCAAGACAGTGAGACACGGGACCGCACATTGGGTTGGATGGGGTGTCAATCACATCCGATTCAGCCTGATTTCTCGGCCTGATCAGTCTGAATTAAGGGAAATGAGTGTATAGGGGCCTTAAGGTGTCCCACAAATCTGCCTCCCAAGCTCTTTCATTATTATTATTTTAATTTTATTTATAGGGCGCCACAAGTGTTTTGCAGTGCCGTACAAAGGAACAGTACAGGGAGACAAAACTTAGCATTACATTGAATACATTGTAAAAATAGAGTACAGGTAAAAAGTGCCACAGTTCAATACACATTACAGCAGAAATATAAGTAGTGAGGACTTGATCAACATACTACTAGAGGCTTGTGGCCAATGATGGAGATGAGTATGCAGACAAAGATGGTTACTGAGTGTTTGAGTATGTGAGTGAAATGTGAAGAGAAGAGGGCCCTGCTCTGAGGAGCTTACAATCTAGTAGGAAGGAGAAACAGATAGATTACATGAGGTCCAAGCAAGTGGGAGGTGGCTTGATAGCAGGACGTAAGCAGGCAGGGGGTCAGAGAACCAGCTTTAGGACTGGTTTATGCAGCGGAAGGGTACGCTTTGATGAATAGGTGAGTTTTCAGTACCCGTTTGAAGCTTTGCAAGGTCGGGGAGAGTCTAATGGAGCAAGGCAGTGCGTTCCATTGAAGGGGTGCAGCACAGGCAAAGTCCTGAACTCTAGCGTGATCATGGTGGAGGAGAGATGACAGTCATCGGCCGATCATAAAGGGTGGGAGGGTGTATGAATGGTGATGAGGTCAGAGATATATGGAGCAAGTAATTAGAGATAGCCCTGTCTGTGAGTGTGATGTGTTTGAAGAGGATTCTGTAGGGGAATGTGAGCCAGTGCAGATTTTGTTGAAGGGGAGTAGCAGAAGTAGAGTGGCTGGAGAGGAAGATAATACTGGTTACAGAGTTGAGGACAGATTATAGAGGAGCCAGTTGGAATCGAGCGAGGCCAGTGAGGAGAACATTGCAGTAGTTGAGCCATGAGATGAACAAGGAGTGGATGATAAGCTTAGTTGCACTCTGTGAAAGAAAAGGCCTGATGCGAGCAATGTTGCGTAACTGGAACCGACAAGAATGGGCAAGAGCTTGGATGTGGGGTGTAAAGGAGAGGGAGGAGTCAAGAATGACACCCAGGCAGTGGAGTTGGGGAACGGGGGAGATGATGGTGTTAACAGTGATAGAGATATTAGTAGGGGGTGTGGCTCTGGGTGGGGGAAAGTTTTGTCCATATTGAGCTTCAGAGAGCGCTTAGACATCCAGGAGGAGATAGCGGAGTGGCAGTTGGAAACCTGAGAGAGAACAGTGGGGGACAGATCAGGAGAGGAGAGGTAGATTTGTGTGTCATCATCATAGAGATGGGGAGGCCAAACGAGTTAATGAGTGCACCCAGAGAAGAGGTGTACAGAGAGAACAGAAGGGGGCTAAAGACTGAACCCTGAGGGACACCGACAGAAAGGATGGAAGGTGATGAGGGGTTGCCAGAGGCAGAAACTGAGAAGGAACGGTTGGTGAGGTAAGAAGAAAACCAGTCGAATACCATGCCAAAGAGGCCAATGTTTTGGAGTGTGTGAGAGAGTGACCCACAGTGAAAAAAAGCTTGTGAGGAATTGTGAATTTGGTCCATATATCTAAAAATGTTTGAAAGTTCGAGTTTTGCATGATATCATTCATAAGTCTAATGCCACTGTTCCAACAACATACAAAAGAATATGAGCAACATCCCAGTTTAGAAGCCGTATAATACAATGGAATTAAAGGGCAGGGATCATTTGCAGTCTTATATTAGCAGTTTGCTAGAACCCAAACATCTAAGGTGTTAGAGATAGTGGGATGGTGCTCAGGCCATTCCATGAATCCAGAATAGGGAAGATATAGAGTGCAATTTGATAGTGCTAGTTTCCATAAAGACCCAAACCCTTTCTGAAATGGGTCCATTCCATAAAATACATTGTGCTACTCTAGCAGCTAATTAGTAGGCCTTGAACTTTGGGGAACCCTAGACCTCTTCCTGAAGTGTGTCTCTCTAGAACCCTATGTTTCACTCTAGGATGCTTTTTACACCAAATGAATTGAGCAGTAATATGTTTTAGGGGTACTCAAAATTGGTAATGTTTAAAACAAGTACAGTATCATAATTGTGGAAGTAGATTCATTTCAACAGCATCAATGCGTCCGATCCAAGATACAGTATGAGATGGCTACTCTAGTTTTCAAGATCTTTAAAAAATTGCGCCAATAGCTTGGGGAAGTTAGCCTGGAAGAGATGTCGATATTTTTTGTAATTCAAACGCCTAGATACATTAAATAACTCTTTTTCAACGGGAATTAAAAAGTCAGGTGTAGAATATCTTTATTGTTTTGATGGATATAAAAATCAAGGACCTTAGTTTTTTGTGTATTGATTTTATAGCCAGATTATTGTTTTCTTTCCCTGTATTAACAGTAATTTATATTGTGAACATATACAGGTTGAGTATACCTTATCCAAAATGCTTGGGACCAGAAGAATCCTGGATAACAGATTATTCCATATTTCAGAATTTTTTTTATATTTCAATGATGTACTGTATCTTGAGGTGTCTTGCATTTATGTTGTACAAACACATGAAATACACACAAATATATTTTATGTGTGCATGAAACAAGGTTTCACAACATGAAACAAAGTTTGTGTAGTATCTCAGATACTGAATTTAAATGCCAAGCAATCATTGTCTTGCACATATCTAGTGCCAGTTACATATCATGTTCCCAGTAGTGCTGTTACATATGTCCCCAGTAGTGCTTTTAGCCCCCCAAAAAAATCACTTTCTGGAATGTATGGTTTTCGGATAATGGATATTTGGATAAGGGATACTCAACCTGTACTGTATTAATCAGTGATTTACAGAAAATACTTGGTCATTCACTACACATCAGAACATGTAGTAGACACTTTTTGTCAGTATCCTCGGATCCTGCCAGTATGTTTCTTGGATTGTGGAAGGTAACCAGAGGAGGAAGCCCAAACATGGGGAGAACATAAAAACCTCACATAGATAAAGCCTTAGGGGGTGATTTGTTCATTGCGGGAAGAATTCGCTCCCCTATCCAATGTTTGGGGTTTGCGCATGCACAAATATGTGCATGTCCAACCCCGCGGAATGACCGCCTTTAATGAGTTTCACACTCACCAGGGCATTCACTGAATAGTGGGTGGGATAGGGTGTGGGCATAATGTGCAAGCAGCAGAATGGCCAGCATTTTATGGGTGCGCCCTTGAAACACTGGGCATATCCCTGCATACGCAAGCATGCCCATGCCTGCTTGGGGTGGCCAGCTAAATTCACATGACCCACTTTTTGGCCATCTCTGTCCAAGATAAAAATAATTATAGACTTACTTATCCATCATTCAATGGTGAGCAACCATTGAATGATTTTTGCTCCATGCAGCCACATGCAAGTGGATGTGTAGCGTACACATGCACTCGCATGCTTGTGCGGGAAATTGCTTGGCAGGGGGAGTGCGTTTGCCAAGGAGGCATTTACCTGCTCACTAGGCAGTGAATATACGCTGCCTAGCGAACAGGTCTGAATATCGCCCTTAGTGGGAATCAAACCCATCGACCACAATACTGTGAGGCATTAATGTCAACTATTATGTTAATCATGCTGTCCAATTAACATATTGTAGCATGCATAATTAATAATATAAACGATATTGTGCTTTACAGACAATTCACATCAGTCCCTGCCACAGTGGAGTTTACAATATTTTATGTGTTTACCTGCATGCACTCACATAAGAAAGAAGAGCCGGGTTATGAGCGCTTACATCATAAAGGAGAGGGACATGCAGGGATGACAAAAATTGGGTAGAAATTGGGCATCGAACAGTGGGTCAGTAGGAGAGAATTTTTGTAGAGAGGTGTAGAGTTTTATATGGAAAAGGAAGGAATTCCAGAAGTAGGGAGCAGCACTGGAAACACTTTTGAGGAGGAAGTGGGAGGAAGTAATCAGTTGGCAGTAGAGGTGGCATTCATTCATGGAGTTAAGAGGGTGGGTGGAAGTATGAAGGAGATGAGGTCAGAAAAGAAATGAAGGCAGGGGTGGATTGGGATGGCAAAGCAGCCCGGGAAATGTATGGAAGCAGCCCAAGGAAGGAAGGAATAGGTCTGGAGAAGGGAGGAGGGGCCACCTGTTAGAGACCTCAACTCATTGGTGTATCAGAGGGGACTGTATATCAGGGAACTGTGTGACACTGACTGCATCTGAGGACAGGACACACAGTGGATGCCAGGGAGATCAGCATGCCTCCTGGTAACAGGCAATGCAGAAGTACAGCGTGCCTGCGGCCCTTGACCCCAAATAGCTAAGCTGCCCCCTTTCATTAAGCCCCCCACGGAGGAAGGGGTGGGGCATGTGAATAGGGGTGGAGCCTCAGGTGGGTCTGTGAATGGGGGGCAGAGCCTCAGGTGGTCACTGCTGGCAGACTGCTGTAGCAGAAATTCTGCCAGTGGCATAGTGCTACTTTACCCACCTCCCATGGCCGCCCTATGTTTTGCTGGTGCTGCTGCCTGCTGCTGCCGCCCATCAGATCCAGCTGCCCAGCGTGCAAAACAGTCCTGCGCACTGCTGGGGTGGATCACATGGGCAGTGCAGCCATCCTAGTTCCTGCGGACCGCGGGAGCGGCTGTGTGCACTCCCGCATGCGCACCAGCCCTCCCGTGGCCATTTTAACTTTGGGAATAGCCAAGGCTGGTAGCGCACGGAGATGTTGTGGCCACTTCTGTTGTAAAATGTGCCAGCCCACCGGTAAATGGCCCGGTTTCCCGGCAGGGCCAATCCGCCCCTAAATGAAGGGCATGTAAGTGATGGGAGGCCAAAGTAGTAATTTTTGGGGAAAACAATAAAAATGTTTTAGAATTAGAAATGGCTGAATATGTAGTTTAAAGGAGAGGGATGGAGTCAAGGTTGTTCAAGAAATTTGGAGGCAAAAGGGAAGAGAGAGGTAGGTCGGTAGTTGTAGAAAGTATTAGGAAAAATAGTAGGATTTTTGAGATTGGCAAGATACGTTTATGTTTGAATGCAGAGGGGCCAATGATTGATGAGAGGGAGAGATTTAGAAGGTGAGCAAGATGAGAATAGGTCAATGGAGGTAGCGGAAGTGGTGGGAGAAAATGGACCAGATGAGACACATAACTTTATCTCCAGATACAAGGGAAAAATAAGTAAGATTCAGTAAGAAGAAGAATGGTCAGGCTGGTAAAGGAGAGTGGGTTGCAAAGGGTCTGGGGGATTTGATGTCCTGACTGTTCTGGAATCTAAGATCTGCTGACTTCATACTCATCTTGATGAGCCACAAAATGGCAGAAGGAGGTCCACTGGATGATGAGAAACAATATAGAAGCAGGGATTTCAAAAGGGTAACATAGAATATATTTGGTATCCAAAGTATGCCAGGAACCTGTAATTGAAATTTGAAAATCATAATTTGAAAAGGACTGATATGTCTTGGTGCCAGGTTCATGGTAAGAACTTTCAACCATAGATACTGAGTTGACAGCCGCACCTTACCCTTGGTTTATATAGAAGAGTTTTCCTTCTCTACCTGTTAGTCAAGAACTTGCTAAGATTCTTCTTCCCATTCCTCAAAATACTGCAGAAGCAATAAACAGCAGGAGGAGAGATCGACCAGAGGGCTGGCAGTTTTATTGTCCATATTAAGATTAGAGAATGATAGGAAGACTTGAGAAATAGATTGTTATAGGAAAACGCAGCCAATGGTAACAAAGATATCCAATTATCCTGGGTGGGGGAAAGGTGGATTTTAATTAATTTCTCCAGATCCTGATTTACATGCTCAATCTGGCCATTGCTTTGAGTATGATAGTCCAAAAAAAACCTCAGATTGATGTTCAAACACTTGCACATTGCTCAGTGGCGTAGCTAAGTTTTGGGCGCCCCCCCCCCCACGCCACCCCGCCAAGCACCCGCCGCCCATGCAAACCCCCCCCCCAATCCCCCGCAGCCTTACCTATCGCGCTGGTCCTGGCGGCTCCGTTGTTCTGCTGAGGACCACCACAAAATGGCCGCCCCCATACAGCAGACAGTTTCAGAGAACTGTGTGCTATATGGGGGCGGCCATTTTGTGGTGGTCCTCAGCAGAAGAACAGAGCCACCGGGACCAGCAAGATAGGTAAGTCTGCGGGGGATTGGGGGGGTGTAACTATAGCACTGCAGCCCCCGGCGCCCCCACATGCACAGAGCCCCCCCGCGGTGGTGGGGGCTGCGGTGCTATAGTTACGCCGCTGACAGTGCTTTCCAGAACTTGGAGGAACATTATACACCTCGATCAGATAAAATTTTCTTTTTGGTTCACTCAAATTTGGGACATGACCTCATGTTCATGCTCCCAGTGACTTGCCAGGTCTTACAAAAATATTTAGATTCCATTTAAGGAGACCATGAAACTCTTGTACTGAAGATCCCAAAAGATCTCAAAAGATGCTATTCATACACATCTGCAGGTGCATTTCTCAACCAGAATGTCATAACCAAATACTCATAATGCCCAACACGAGTGTTGAAAGCTGTCTTCCACTATTCAGCAACCCTGATTCTGATGAACTTGTAGGCCCCATGCAGATCTAATTTGGTGAAGATCTTATCCTCCTTTATTGTTTCAAACAATCAGATGTACGAGGTACTAGTCTTTTATAGTAATGGCATTCAGACCCAGGTAATTAATACAGGGTCTTAGACCTCCATCTTTTCTCTTACAAAGAAGAGCTCACCACCAACTGGGGTCATAGACTCCCTGATACAACCCTTTTAAGATTCTCCTGAGTCTCAGGAATATGCACTTCCACTTGGAAGCATTTTTGTGGGTAGCCAGTCAATAGCAAAATTCCACTCTCTAAGAATTGCTAGTGTTTAGGGGACCTTCTTTCAGAAGATATCTCTGAAAGACTATTATGGTCCTGACAAAGATAAATAATTGAATGCTGTATGTTACAACAAGATTTGTGGTTCACTCCTAGCTAATGTGGGAGCATGCTTATGTAACAATGAATCGCTATTAACAATCGGAGTCACCACTGGTAGAATTATATAAAAGATTAGCTCCCTATGCATAGTGCCACCCTGAACGCTGACCTCTGAAGTCCAGAAATTCGATCTGGAAGTCCTTACATGAATGCAGCATTCAGGGCTTTGTTGTTACAGCTGATTTCATTGGCTGAACTGCACTGCATTCTGATCCACAGACTCAATGCCTTGTCTCGATCATAGGGTACTCAATGCTGGGGAGGATACCCATCCAAGTTTGACAAAAAACTTTTCTAAAGGCCTCCAGGAAGTTAGGACTGTCATAAATCAATGGATCATTTCTCTCCCACAGAGGTGAAGCCTATGCTAGCAAAGAGATGACAAAAGCAATATTTGTTTTCTCAGAAGGGAAGTTTGCAGCTTTTATCTTAAACTGGATAGAACATTGTTTCAGAAATTTCATGGCAGCTCTCAGTCAAACTTTGGTTTTGGATTCATAGTGGTGCAGAGCTAAAATAGTCACCACAGCAGTGCCATATTAAGGTCTAAATTTGCCTGGAACTGAAAATTATCATGGGCCTATTATGCGCAATAATAGGGGTTGTGGCCAGCACCTAATAATGTGGGGGGCGTGACCAGTGTTCTGGTTGGGTGTGCTCATGGGTGTGTCTCTATTTGTGTAAATACTTTCAACTAATTATATATGCCTGGAAAAGGCAGGGGCTGCCATAGGAAAAATGCAAAGGGTTTAGTATACGGTGGAACATGGCAAAGAGGTTGGCAAATGCAAGGGCCTGGCACAGAAAAGAGGGAGAATAGAAGCTGCAGATATACTTACCTTCCAGCAGCGGCTGCAGACTTTGTTCACACTATGGCACACGGTTTGAGTCAAAATTCACATTATGCCACACAGATTAAGGCAAAATTCACATTTTGCCACATGGATTGAGCCAAAATACACACTATACCAAATGGTTTGAGCAAAAATTCATAATATGCTTCACAAACAGGGACATTGCGTACCAAAGATGTGCATTAAACATTTTCACCATAATGTCCATTACGTATTATTCCAAACACCATAATGCCTATTAAAAATTATGCTACATAAGTGCTGCTTACCTACATACTCATTGCCAGGGTTCCATGCTCATTGCCATGTGTGATTACATGCTCATTGCCAAATACATGATTGCGGTAACCGGTGGACAGGCACCGCCGGGCAGAAGTGACAGCCATTGGCAGCCGGACAGAGAGTAGGGGGCTGCCCGGCTGTATTCAGAGCACTGCAGGTCCTGGCTGTTTGAAATAATACCCCTTTCACAACAGAAAATGCAGGGACTTACTCAGGAATATGGTCCCAGGATCATGCAGGAACATTCCCAGGCTGGCCCCTTTTACACCAGCCTAGTCCCTGCATTTTCTGGTGTGAGTGGGAGAAAAAAGCATCTGCCTTTCCCCCCTTTAACCAACCAGCTATATCTTCAGAACCAACTGACACATTTACATGAGACCAGTATCATATGAAGAACTTTTGAGTGGGCTTTGAATGATTTTGGTCCCGTGAAACTGGGCTGTTTGGTTCCAGAGAAATCTGCCCTCAAACAATATGAACAGCCATGAACAAAATTGGTTTACCCACAAAATATCTAGAAATTATTAACTCATATGGATCAGCCTGGTATCAGATTGAAGGCCCAGTGATTTGGGTTCTACTGAGATCAACCTCGAGATACTGTGATGCCAGAGGGGGAATTGGTGGCTGTTGGAACTGAGTGGGCATTGGAATAAGCTTGTCCCATGCTATCCTATGGGGAAAATGTTCCAGATTTGCCCGGTGGTATCTCCGGTTCCCGGGGGGCTAGCAAGATGGGGCCGGGCTAGTTGGAAAGCCTATTTGGAGAGTGGGCCTGGAGCTGTAGCTCCATCAGGCCCATTGTTAATCTGGCCCTGCACCACAGGAAGTACTGCTGGTTGTTCTGACTGACTGGATAGTAATGACTTGATGCATAAGTGTACTGTATGTAGAGACTGCATAATCTGACCATGCTCTTGCTTTTTAACTATTGTATGTCTGTCCCTTGAAACTTTATACTGAGCAGTAAACATGTTCCTATGGGATATGAGGCCATTTTGGCACGGAATAGTCAGAGGAGAGAGCTGGAAGCAGAGACCTCCACACTGCAGACTTCCTGCTCTCTGGCTGCCACCAACCAGCACTCCAGTGCTGTCATACTCAATAAGTTAATACCAATGTCCGGCATGCTGTGACAATAACATACACTTACTGCATGTACATAATACTTTTTATTGTTGGCCTATTATAAATAAGTGGAAAAATGGTTATACGGTATAACGTTAATATATAAGGATAAAGGCAAAAAAACACATATAATAATGGACCACTGCTGAAATTCTGTATACTGTATCTAATGAATTATCAGTCAATCTCCATTGAGCCTGGTTCCCACAGTACAAATCTGTAGCTCTAGTGAGACCCGTGATTATCTGCTGATACAGCTGTGTTTCCAGCATACTGCACCACCCACTGTTAGACACCCCACTGAGCTCAAGCTCTGCTCTATCTACTGTACCAGTGTGTTTAACAATTAATACAGCTGTATCTGCTTAGTTCAATTA
The DNA here is from genome assembly GCF_055691185.1 of Crinia signifera. NCBI lineage: Eukaryota > Metazoa > Chordata > Amphibia > Anura > Myobatrachidae > Crinia > Crinia signifera. Next base: position 134,444,248 of record NC_139224.1, on the reverse strand, counting down.
TATTACTGCACTGTTTAAGCAATGGGACTGTTCATAAGTGTAAGGAAGTGTACAGAATTGCTGTTACATCCTTAGTCTTGAACACACACAGGTTATGAGCATAGACAAATAATGTTGACTAAAAGTACCCAAGCTCCAAGCTACTGAAGGACCCACAGCAGCACACAGATGCCATCTTTAGCACATGTACAAACAGAGACTGCCATAACAAGCTTAAAGTTGAAGACAATTAAATGTTTGAAGTTTACCAACGGAAATGCAATAGAAGCACCAGATATTGTGTAAAATGACAGTAGATACAATGACAGTTCAAAACCAGATAATGTAGAGAGGGTCATGAGTGTAGAGCAACATGTGTACTCATTATTACATGGGGAGATGTCCGTTAAATATAGGTGGACAGCACTGCAGGCAACATAACAACATGGAGGTCTTATAAGAAGAATACATTTAAGATGAGTATTGGACAAAATCATATTATGTGAATGCAGTAGTATGAGTGACGATATCATTTAGATATCTGTTTCTCAGCAACTAGCATCTGTGCAATTAAGTTTCAGAACATTGATGCCTTAGTTGGAATTACTAGTAATGACATTATATGCAAATACTAAAAAATAAACCACAGACAATGTCATAGGAAACTAACTATAGTTCCAAGAACAAATGCTCTATGAGTCAAATGATGAGGCTACAGCATGACATACAAAAAGTGAAAGTGCAAGGGCAAGTACTACAATTGGCACAAGATAGGTTATAAAGCATTTGAATGTAAGTAAACGATTCTGAATCTCATGCTAAGTAGGAAATGATATGGCAAAGATGAGTAAGCTGTTAGTGAAATATATAACTACAGGAAAGATTGCTGGTATATCGAGTTGGGCACAACAAAGCATTTTAAGCCACAATAAAGAGTGGTACATAGGAGGGAGGAGAGGGATGAAGAGTGAGAGAGCAATCATGGATTCTCAATTAATGTGATCTGGGAGCCGTTGGGTATCCTGCTGGGTATCCAAGGACACTTGGATGCTGTGTTGGATATACTCTGTTCCAGGACGCTGATTGTAATTGATCTCTTCTGGGACTTGAACCCATATGGACATCTGGAGACCCTCTTTTTGACGGAGACAGCTGGATTTCAGGTGTTACCACTGGATTTCCAACTTCCAGGTTGTGTACATATGGGTACAAGTCCCAGCAGAAATCAAGTACAATCGGGGCCCTGGAACATATGCTCCAAGGCAGAGGCCATTTTTGGAGGGACATTTTCAGCAGATTCCATATGAAAGTCCAGAATTATTGGAATCTGCAGATGCACCCCAGAGCACTAGCTCCCCCAAGCCACCACTTGGGCTGCAATGCCATTGTTATGCCACTGTATAGGACATCTTTCTTTTGCTTTTTACCCAGGTTTGTGACTAATCTGCACACAGAAAGACAAGCAATGCCAGCCCCAGTAGTCATTGTAGCCTTGCTTTTTCTGCATTAGTCATATGAATAAGATGCAAATTTAAAAAATAAATATGCTTGGTGTCAGTGGCGTAACTACGAATTGGGCGCCCCCGCCGTTAATGGGGGGCGCCCCCCGCCGCACCCCCCCGCCTGCAGCCTTACCTGTCTTGCTGGTCCCGTCCTGGCTCCCTTGCTGGCTTCATTCTTCTGCTAGTGAGACGGACCAACACAAAATGTCCACCCCCATACAGCAGACAGTTTCAGAGAACTGTCTGCTATATGGGGCGGACATTTTATTGTGGTCCGTCTCACTAGCAGAAGAATGAAGCCAGCAAGGGAGCCGGGACGGGACCAGTGAAGTCAGGTAAGGCTGCGGCGGCGGATTGGCGGGCGGCAGATGGGCGGAAGGGAGGGGGCTAACTATAGCACCACAGCCCCCCGGCGCCCACACATGCACAGCGCCCCCCTGCGGCCGCGGGGGCTGCGGTGCTATAGTTGCGCTTCTGCTTGGTGTAACTCGTAGCACATACATTTATTCGAGAGCCTTTCCTATGAGTACTATCCTTACTGAAACAATATCAATTTTATTTGATACATTTGTACTTGGAGGCATATTGTTTAACCAAATGTTGTGGGAAATCCCCCAAAATGTCCCTTTCTGAGTGATACCCATTAAATGTAAACAGCCTCTGGATGTACTATATGACTGGGATAAAGGAGCAGATATAACAGATCACAGTAGCTGCCCTCATTGGTTTCCACTGGGGTTGCTATACTGTGAAATTTACCAAGCAGTACTTGGCCCAATAGCTAAGAGGCCACAGATCACACATTACCGGGAGATGGATCTGTAAGATCTCTCTATAATGGAGTAGTCTGCTGCAGCAAGGTAAGTGGTGGAACTAGCATCACAGGAATGGGCTTCTATCAGAGCCTTGAATGTGTTTCTGAATAAATTTGGGGCCAACATAATGTTTTATTTAGTGGAACAGCAACAAAAGGAAATGTATTTTGTGTGTGTATATATACAAACTAACTCACCTTAACATTCAAATAATCAATTAAATAAATAATGGGGTTTTAGTTCATGAATTGATCAATGCATTTAAGCTTGCAGCCCATCGCCAAGGGACCCCATTTCACTGCAAGTCCTACACTAACAACTGATTTTCATGGGAACCTGGCAACTGTTTGCACATCATAGCTAAAATGAACAGGTGTTATTTTCCTGGGTTAAAGCTCAACTGCCATGTCCTTATGGCTTTTAAAGGTGAGACCATCCCAAACACAGCACCTGAATTAGTATTAAAGGGGCAGCTGTCACAGTTTTCAGGTAAATGAGCTTATCTAGGGTGTATGAGAAAGCTATGATCACAGTAACAGAGGTTAATTAAAAATCAACCGAAATATATAGATACAGAAGTACCAACACACTCGCCATTCCTATGAATGGGCTGCAAACAGCACCCACTTCCCAGGATGGGGTGCATTGGCCTGTATATATATATATATATATATATATATATATATATATATATTTGAAGTTATACTGAAACATGTATTATAATCCTTAGATGGTTAAAAAAATTCCATTTACTGCCAAAGGTAATTGAAGTGGGTGATCACTAGAACAATGAAAATCTTCATCTGTAATGTTATTTGCATTATAAATAGACCATAGCACCTGAGATCATAGCAGTAATGTAATGACTGACCTTACCAGCTGACATTTAGGTACATGCCAGACATTTACTGAGTCAACATGCAAAGTTGAGACACATGATTTAAAAACCTTTTTAACATAAACCAACACTGTCCTTAAAAAACTGTTATAATCTTGCTAGACATAACATTTTATAATTAGTTATATAGTGTATATTATTTGCATTATTATATTTCGAGGTAAACATTCCATAATTTTTTTGTCAGTGACGTAACTAAAAATTTTGTTCTCTCTTGCCAAAAATGTTTGTGGTGCCCCTCCCCAGCATATTTATATGTATATATGTACAAAGTGAGTCTCAGAACAGCACTCAATATGGTTCAGCAGAATGTAGCAGCGGTGCAGGGTCCATACAGTTTAAGATATAGCACTTACCCAACCTCAATAGGAAAGGACCAGACCAGCACTCAGTTCGTGGTGAAAAAAACGTGTGTATTCAAATAAAGTACAACATGGTTTAGACAGACAGCAGGGCTGACCCGACAGCCGTTTCAACCGGAACCCTGTCCGGTTTTCTTCAGGGGTGACACAGAATGAACAGATGCAAGTTTAAATAGCAGATCAAACAGGCGCCAAACCCGCCTTGAGCCTCGGCTCCGGGAGCTGTCACTCAGCACCCCGGGCGGTGTGCAGAGGTTTGTTATCGGTAACCTAGTTACCAGGGGGGTGTGCGGGCGCGTCATCAGGGAACCCCTGTGACGTGTCATGCAAATGTTCCTGCGCCCCGACGTCTAAGTTCCATAAGTAACCAAATCATATTGCGGGGAAGCGCTGATAGCTGACAAGCGCGCTGTAGTCCCAGTGTGCGTGAATATTGGCCGTGAGGAGAGGTACTTGGGGGGGGGGGAACAGGACCGTGAGCCAGGGAGAGGGAAGAATCTGTGCAGAAGTACATCAGTGAGCTAATCGACACACGGCGGTGTCCACTCCTGCTATTAAGCAGGATACATAATGCATTAAACAGGCATAATACTGTTGTAAATGCAAGCTGCGAGTTGGTACATGAAGGAAACAGGCATGACATCTTGGAGAGCTAGTCGACACACGGCGGTGTCGGCTCATGATGAGCACTCAGCGGTGCCACAAAATAAATGTACAACATGCATGTTACAAGTACAGTGTGGCAAGCACTCGGCGGTGCTGCCATAAATATAAGACCAGACCATGTACCATAAACTAATGCTAAGATTATGTGCCTGTTATGCATTTAAAAAGGATGTGATTCCAGGTGCCGTGTCCACATGTGGCCAATGCACCTGCACACACCTGTAGAAGATGTACTATGTATGTTAGTATATGTGTAACTTGCTATAGGCTAGCAAGAATTCTAAAACCACTTGTGAAAAAGTGATGGTCTCTGGTTAATGTACAAGAGTCTTTGACTAGAGTACACTCAGGTACTGTTCGTGACGGGATTATAACTTAGTCTATGTGGGCAAGACCACGCGAATGATTAAAGAGCGCGTCAGTCAACATAGATCTTCAATCAAAAAATGTTTTATCCCCAGCAATGAACAATTGGACCTTAAGCACTTACCAGTGGCTAGACACTTCATGGAGTACAAACATAACGTTGGGCAGCTGAAATGCCATCTGATTGACCACATACCACCACTGAGACGTGGTGGAGATCGCGACAAGCGACTCCTACAACGGGAACTCCAGTGGATCTTCCGACTGAAGACATTGGCCCCCTTAGGACTTAATGAGGACTGGAAAATGGGATGCTTTTTGTAATCCCGTCACGAACAGTACCTGAGTGTACTCTAGTCAAAGACTCTTGTACATTAACCAGAGACCATCACTTTTTCACAAGTGGTTTTAGAATTCTTGCTAGCCTATAGCAAGTTACACATATACTAACATACATAGTACATCTTCTACAGGTGTGTGCAGGTGCATTGGCCACATGTGGACACGGCACCTGGAATCACATCCTTTTTAAATGCATAACAGGCACATAATCTTAGCATTAGTTTATGGTACATGGTCTGGTCTTATATTTATGGCAGCACCGCCGAGTGCTTGCCACACTGTACTTGTAACATGCATGTTGTACATTTATTTTGTGGCACCGCTGAGTGCTCATCATTATGAGCCGACACCGCCGTGTGTCGACTAGCTATCCAAGATGTCATGCATGTTTCCGTCATGTACCAACTCGCAGCTTGCATTTACAACAGTATTATGCCTGTTTAATGCATTATGTATCCTGCTTAATAGCAGGAGTGGACACCGCCGTGTGTCGATTAGCTCACTGATGTACTTCTGCACAGATTCTTCCCTCTCCCTGGCTCACGGTCCTGTTCCCCCCCCCCCCCCAAGTACCTCTCCTCACGGCCAATATTCACGCACACTGGGACTACAGCGCGCTTGTCAGCTATCAGCGCTTCCCCGCAATATGATTTGGTTACTTATGGAACTTAGACGTCGGGGCGCAGGAACATTTGCATGACACGTCACAGGGGTTCCCTGATGACGCGCCCGCACACCCCCCTGGTAACTAGGTTACCGATAACAAACCTCTGCACACCGCCCGGGGTGCTGAGTGACAGCTCCCGGAGCCGAGGCTCAAGGCGGGTTTGGCGCCTGTTTGATCTGCTATTTAAACTTGCATCTGTTCATTCTGTGTCACCCCTGAAGAAAACCGGACAGGGTTCCGGTTGAAACGGCTGTCGGGTCAGCCCTGCTGTCTGTCTAAACCATGTTGTACTTTATTTGAATACACACGTTTTTTTCACCACGAACTGAGTGCTGGTCTGGTCCTTTCCTATTGAGGTTGGGTAAGTGCTATATCTTAAACTGTATGGACCCTGCACCGCTGCTACATTCTGCTGAACCATATTGAGTGCTGTTCTGAGACTCACTTTGTACATTTCTTATTAAGAGAACTGGCACCGTACATTGTCTTGTGCTACTACCACAGTGGCCCATCCAACCACCTGAGTTATTAGCACTCGCTACTTTATCTCACTGTTGCAGTGCTTTTATTACGCTGCATACAAATCATCCCCTTTTTTTCTATATTTTGTTTCTATTTTTGTTTATTCTCCACGTAACCATACGCATACTCTCATTCCCTGCTAAACCAACGGGTACTCCATTTCCAAATGTCTACACCACCAGCACTAGACCTAACGACGGCTTTGCAATTTTCAGAAGCCGATAAAAACCGCATCCTATTTACGGACACGGATTCTTTGCTTTTCAACAAGGATACACCAGATGAAGCTTACCAGGACCTACTTAAGCTCAGCAAGCGTGAGATAGAATTACAACTTCATGGCCTTACCCTTTCACAATATTATAAGGAACAACTAATTCCTAGAGGCTTCAGGATCCACAATCAACCTACCCTAGGACGTCACAATAATGATTTCTGTTTAAAATGGTGCAATATCCTAAACAAATGTTCTCATGACCTAATGCTATTGGTGATAGAACAAACAGGAATTGATTTGACAATAATCAAAGGAGAAATCACAGACCTTCAAGCTACAGAACCCTACAGAGCACTTCAATCACCTGATTGTGAACTTCTGAGAAAGCTGGACGATGAGCTGATAAAATTCAAAGAGAACCTGTTAAAATTTAAAAAAAAACAAATATAAGCAGGTCAAATTAGACTATAAAGAGAACAGAGTCTATACGTGGTTCTCAAGATTGGAAAATCGCAGATTCCGACCACAATTCAGGAGGGGAGGAGCTCGCCGTCAAAACGTCCAATTTACCGACATCGAAAGTCATTCCCAGACTTCTGCTAGCGATTCAGACGTACCAAGCAACTCAGCCCAGGAAGCACAGTATCTGGCTCGTTCGGACCGTCAGAGAAAACCTCCAAAAAACCCCTTATACCCACCCGCAGGGGTGGGAGGAAAAGAAAAAAGAAGGGGGAACAAATAACAAGTGGATCAGTCATATACAACTTGTCACAACACCAATTGAACGAAGCTGAAATTTCCCTACTAAACAAAGGACTGTCCTTTGTGCCCACTTTAAAGCAGGACCAATTCTCCTGGCAGGTGGACATGTTTAAACTTGGCAGACAGCTTCGACTCAAAGATTTTTTTCAAAAAAATCAGGCACCCCAACCTCACAATGTGACTTTGAATACCATCAACCCACTCAAACGGACCAGCACTTTTGATCCACCCTCAATCAATGCTTCAGTCAACACTTTTCTGAGAGTCCTCAAAAGAGATACCTGTCCTTATATAGAAAAACAAAAAATCTCATTTCACAACATCAATAAAGAAGAAAAACTAGCCATCAACACTCTGAAAGAGGACAAGGACCTTATCATAAGAGCCGCAGATAAAGGTGGGGGCATTGTGCTACTGGACCGTACATTTTACATCAAGGAGGCTCTCAACCAACTAGCAGATACTGATTGCTATCTACCGCTGGACTATGACCCCACATGGAGGTACAAAAAAGAAATAGATGCAATTATCCAATTGGGTGTCGCCAATCGACACATTGACAAAGATACTGCGGAGTTCCTGACCCAACCGAATCCAGTGATACCTATACTATATACGCTACCGAAGGTTCACAAATCTTTGATAGACCCACCGGGTCGGCCGATCATATCGGCAAGAGGTTCACTGTGCCAACCTCTTTCCCAGCTGGTAGATTTTCACCTACAGCCAGTTGTCACACACACAAAGAGCTTCATCAGTGACACAACCGACTTTTTACGAAAATTGAACATGATAACAACCTTGCCTGAAGACACGCTGCTGGTCACATTGGATGTGTCCAGCTTATATACGAACATTCCCCATGACCTAGGGATCAAAGCCAATCGCGAATTTATCATCAAAAGTGAGCACTACTCTGGCCCTCCAGTAGACTACCTTACTCTGCTTATGGAAGTCATATTAAACAAAAACTATTTTCTTTTCCTCAATAGTTTCTTTCTACAGCGCCAGGGCACTGCGATGGGGTCCAACATGGCCCCATCGTATGCGAATCTTTTTATGGCGGCCTATGAGGAACTCCATATCTATGGGAATCCGGAATTCTGGCAACACATTGGACTATATGTAAGATATATAGACGACCTTTTCATACTGTGGACTGGGGGCGAGAGCACCCTACTGAATTTTGTTGACCATCTGAATTCCCTTCCAGGCAAAATAAGATTCACCATTAACTTCAGCAGAGTCAACATCAGCTATCTAGATGTGAGCGTGTCCCTTATGAATGGTCTAATCACCACTACAGTCTTTACCAAAAGCACGGACAAAAACACTTTCCTGCATGCTGATAGCTTTCACCCAGATGCCTTGAAGAATGGCTTACCATTCTCACAGATGATGAGAGTGTGTCGCATCAACTCGGACCCAGCTAATCTGTTGCAGGCATTAGACAATATGGGCCAACGCTTCCTAAACAGAGGCTACAAAAACACTGAGATAGACAATGCCTTACAAAGGGTTCTCAACCTGGAAAGAGAGTCATTACTTGCTCAAAAGACAAGTGACGGTAAGCAGACAGAGGGGAGACTCAACTTCTGTAGCACTTATACTGTGGCGTCAAGACATATCAAATCTAAGATCCTCGAACATTGGCACCTGTTAGCTACAGATCCCACACTTGAGCCAGTGCTCAAAGTGCCACCCAGATTTGCATACAGAAGAGGTCCGAACCTGAAGGATATGCTAGTAGTAACTGACATTAGTAATAACTTTGTCCACAAAAAGAACTGGCTGACTCGTAAAAATGGAGTTTACAGATGTCCTGGCTGCAGCAACTGCCAATTCTTGGTGACTGGCAACAAATTCAAAAATCCCACTGATGGTGCTGAATACATCATGCGCCACAGGCTGGATTGCAACAGCCGATACGTTATCTATGCTTTGACTTGTCCTTGCAACTTAGTCTATGTGGGCAAGACCACGCGAATGATTAAAGAGCGCGTCAGTCAACATAGATCTTCAATCAAAAAATGTTTTATCCCTAGCAATGAACAATTGGACCTTAAGCACTTACCAGTGGCTAGACACTTCATGGAGTACAAACATAACGTTGGGCAGCTGAAATGCCATCTGATTGACCACATACCACCACTGAGACGTGGTGGAGATCGCAGCAAGCGACTCCTACAACGGGAACTCCAGTGGATCTTCCGACTGAAGACATTGGCCCCCTTAGGACTTAATGAGGACTGGAAAATGGGATGCTTTTTGTAATCCCGTCACGAACAGTACCTGAGTGTACTCTAGTCAAAGACTCTTGTACATTAACCAGAGACCATCACTTTTTCACAAGTGGTTTTAGAATTCTTGCTAGCCTATAGCAAGTTACACATATACTAACATACATAGTACATCTTCTACAGGTGTGTGCAGGTGCATTGGCCACATGTGGACACGGCACCTGGAATCACATCCTTTTTAAATGCATAACAGGCACATAATCTTAGCATTAGTTTATGGTACATGGTCTGGTCTTATATTTATGGCAGCACCGCCGAGTGCTTGCCACACTGTACTTGTAACATGCATGTTGTACATTTATTTTGTGGCACCGCTGAGTGCTCATCATTATGAGCCGACACCGCCGTGTGTCGACTAGCTCTCCAAGATGTCATGCCTGTTTCCTTCATGTACCAACTCGCAGCTTGCATTTACAACAGTATTATGCCTGTTTAATGCATTATGTATCCTGCTTAATAGCAGGAGTGGACACCGCCGTGTGTCGATTAGCTCACTGATGTACTTCTGCACAGATTCTTCCCTCTCCCTGGCTCACGGTCCTGTTCCCCCCCCCCCCCAAGTACCTCTCCTCACGGCCAATATTCACGCACACTGGGACTACAGCGCGCTTGTCAGCTATCAGCGCTTCCCCGCAATATGATTTGGTTACTTATGGAACTTAGACGTCGGGGCGCAGGAACATTTGCATGACACGTCACAGGGGTTCCCTGATGACGCGCCCGCACACCCCCCTGGTAACTAGGTTACCGATAACAAACCTCTGCACACCGCCCGGGGTGCTGAGTGACAGCTCCCGGAGCCGAGGCTCAAGGCGGGTTTGGCGCCTGTTTGATCTGCTATTTAAACTTGCATCTGTTCATTCTGTGTCACCCCTGAAGAAAACCGGACAGGGTTCCGGTTGAAACGGCTGTCGGGTCAGCCCTGCTGTCTGTCTAAACCATGTTGTACTTTATTTGAATACACACGTTTTTTTCACCACGAACTGAGTGCTGGTCTGGTCCTTTCCTATTGAGGTTGGGTAAGTGCTATATGTATATATGTATGTATATATATATTATATGTCATATGTGACATACTGTAGTACCTTGTGTGTTTTAAATACAAGCATTATATTAAATCCCCTGGAGACACCCTGTCTTTGTACTGTTGGCTTTGAATGTCTGCTCCCGGCATCTGGGGCAATACGGATTATCAGCAGAGAGTGCAAGTTCGCATCCCATATATATTTATATATATATATATATATATATATATATATATATAGCAGCAAGAGGCGTTCAGCACTCCGGACGAAAAAGTCAAATAACGCGGTGCCTTCCTCCACGAGGGGGTACAGGTAGCAGACCAGGGGCTTGTGGTAGGGCCCTTGGTAATGAGGCGGCACTACACGGGTTTAGTAGAAGTTGAAGAAATTTAATGAAGTGAGTGTCAATACATAATCGTCAACGTTTCAAGGTCATGTCGATCTTTTCATCAGGACGTGCAGTATTGTGCATAAAGTGCCAGTGCGAAAATACTATTTTCGCACTGGCACTTTATGCACAATACTGCACGTCCTGATGAAAAGGTCGACATGACCTTGAAACGTTGACGATTATGTATTGACACTCACTTCATTAAATTTCTTCAACTTCTACTAAACCCGTGAAGTGCCGCCTCATTACCAAGGGCCCTACCACAAGCCCCTGGTCTGCTACCCGTATATATATATATATATATAGTGAGCATAGGACTGGCACTTGGAACAGTGGGGGCACAGCGATAGAGGTGCCTTCAACAAGAAGAATATATAAACGAGTATCCAAGTAGTTGAACTAAATGAAAACAGGAGGCGGCACTCTCAAAAGTGATGAAAACTGTATTCAAATCATCGAAGTGGGTAACATGTCAGCAAAAGTGGTGTCGACCAGTTTCGGAGCCGAAGCCCCTTCCTCAGGACAACCGACGTGGCAAAACAATCAAAAGCAATACTGTGCAGAGTGAGATATATATATATATATATATATATATATATATATATATATGGAAAAAAGTGGAAAGAGAGTGCGCCACTAATATGAATCAACAACACCACAATCGCTGTAGTAATTACAGAGTCATATTATAATTTGGTAATTTTAATACAAAATCACATAAAAACAACTGATAAAAGATTTTGTCTTGTAATTCTTCGATTTCATATGACAGAAGTATCTTGTTTTGATTTCACAAAAGACAGAAAACACCCAACAAGTGACTTCCTCAGGGGTAACAGTTCACTATGAAGATCAAACACTGGATGCACAATTTGCGTATAATAGTGTCCTATCAAAACAACGAGTAGAGGGATCTCCATTGGATCCTATTGGGATGTGCACAATAGGCAGCATCCAATTTGGATAAAAAATTCTAAAAATCAGGTTATCCCGCAGGAACAGAAAGAAAGCAATATTCTCCCAAACACCTTTTTCTATAAGAGGTTCATTGATGACCTCCTGATCATGTGGAGGGGGTCTGAAATGGAGTTCAAAGAGCTATTAGGAACACACAATGCAAGTCCCAGCCCCATTAAATTCACCTTCCACATGAGCAAGGAGGAAGTCTCATACCTGGATGTGAGGATAGTTAGGAGTGGCGACACAGTGTCGACATCACTCTTTTCAAAGGAAACAGATCGCAATAATTTACTTCTGTACAGCAGTTTTCATCCCACCCCGTTAAAAGCTGGCTTACCATATTCCCAGTTTTTACGGGTCATGAGAATAAATAGTGACTGCACTACTGCCATTAAACAGATTGATGAGATGGTCAGGAAATTTGAAGAGCGGGGCTACCCCAGACAATTGTTAAGGGAAGCCAAGGAAAAAGCATTGCATTTAAATAGAAGTGATCTGTTACAAAAGCAAACAAAAGAACAGAAAAAGATTTTCCCATGGGTTACTGTGTTTAATCCGTGCAGTAAGAACATGGGAGCAGTAATCAAACGTAATTGGCCAATGGTAAGCTCAGACCAGTGACACCAGATTCCTGAACTGCTATAAACGCAGCAGGAACTTACGTGATTATTTGGTGCATACAGATATGTCTAAGCCCAATAGACCACAACACTTTTTACAAGCTAAAAATGGATGCTTCCCCTGCGGCTGTACTACGTGTGGTTTTTTGATTAAAGGCGATAAATTTCCACACCCATTGTCTGGGAAAATGTATGAGATTAGATACCATTTGACATGCAAAATGCGGTACCTAGTGTACCAAATAATATGTCCGTGCGTACGTTCCGAGAACGAATGGCTGCCCACAGGTCCTCAATAAAACTGGCCTTGGAAACGGGTGACAGCGATCAGCCTGTCGCCCGACATTTTGTCCTTAGGAAACATTCTCTTGCGTCTATCAGATATCGCATGATAGATTATGTCCCCCCGCTGAGGCGAGGTGGTGACAGAGGATCTGCATTACTTAGAAAGGAGAGTCAGTGGATTCATAGATTAAAATCCTTAGCTCCGTATGGACTCAATGATCAGCTTACATTGAATTGTTTTTAACACATTTATTATAATGCTGATAGTATATACAACAGTTATTCTGGATTGACCTTACAGTGTATTTCTTCTTTTTTCACAGATCCGGTTCATGTATTGGTGGTGGTGGTGGTTACTATGATGATATGTCAGTGATGTGCGATGTTAGGCATCCCTAACAACGGGAATCGCTTGATGACGTCATTTTCGCGTTGGCGGGCCGGGAGTGCAGTCCCGTGCCCGGAAATGCTGTGTTGCACCTGGGAGACACTTGTGTATATAAGGTATGTATTTACGATTACTGTTTGAGCCTGATGACAATGTAATACACATTGAAACGTTGCTGACAGTGATCAGCTTGTGTATGCAGTGATTTATTGAGCCGTCGATTGGAGTGTGTATAGATATATATATATATATAAATATATATATATATATCTATATATATATGGGAACTGTGGATGGAGCAGCACTCCTCGAAAGCTTAGATGTATATGTATATATAATATAGTGCGCGGTGGTGGAATAAAGGGGTATGTGGCTGCATATGAACTAGGAAAGAGTGGGATGCACTATGACACAGCCAATAAGTCGCAGTGTGCTGTTTTTTCCATCAGTGCTGCTCAACTTTTGCCCATATTGTCATACCCAACTGCTGTGTGGCAGGAAAATTTTGCTGGGTCGACAAGGAATATAGTTTGGGGAGACACACAAACACGCACATATATATATATATATATATATATATATATATATATATTTATATATGCACATATCACATATTAGAACATGTTTATGTGTATACGGCAGTATGGATGGTGTAACGGTTAGCATTATTGCCTCACAGCACTAGGTCATGGGTTTGATTCCCACCATGGCCATAACTTTGCGGAGTTTGTATATTCTCCTCGTACTTGCGTGGGTTAATTCCGGGTACTCCGGTTTCCTCCCACAATCCAAAAATATACTGGTAGGTTAATTGGCTCCCAACAAAAAATCAACCCTAGAATGTCTGTGTGTGTCCGTGTACATGTGGTAGGGAATATAGATTGTAAGCTCCACTGGGACAGGGGCTGATGTGAATGTTTAACTATACTCTGTAGAGCGCTGCGGAATATGTGTGCGCTATATAAGAAACTGTTAATTTATTTATATCTTTATACCCTGAAGTAGCGAGTACGACAGTTGTGGAGCATTGGTGGGGTGCTGCTTTGTGTGTTCCAGGATGGGGATGGTGTGCACGTCCCTGGAGATCTGGGGGAATTTCACACTCGCCGGGGCATTCGCTCACTGACGGTGCCGGCAGGGAGTGGGCAGAAGGCGGACACAGGGGACTGTTCAGTATTTTATGGATGCACCCATATAAACGCTCGGCCTAACCCTGCAAACGCAGGTGTGTCCATGCCTTCTTGGGGCAGGTGGCTGATGTCACATGACATCAGCGCCTACCCCCATTTCAGCTATCTCTGTTCAGGATAAAAGTATAGACTTTGGGGCAATGTTCCACCAAGCTATCAAGAGAGATTATATTAGTGATAGTATTATATTATGTTAAGAATTCTCTTATTTAGTCAAATGGTTTGAAACCTGAAACACTTAAGTACAAGCGCTTCAAATGTAACAAAAAGGGACATACTCTGAGGCCTCAGAATGTAAAATAAGTAAACCATGTGGTGTTTCATCATGCAGCAGTGATAGATAAATGAGCCAGCATTAAATGTAGCTGACAGACATGCAAAGATTGCTGGTACATGGACTCACAAGGAGCCACAATGCACTTCAGTTGTAATAAATGTGTGTAAAGGTAACTAAAGGCCTGGCATTGGATACATGTCAAGGTAATAGGGGAGAAATCCTAAATGCTATGAAAGTTGGGACATTTAGAAAGCGCTTGAGAATTAAAGGTAAACCAGTTATCACAGACATAGAAGTTATGCTAAGTCTATGTACCAGTGGAAAGAAAATTATACAAAGTCTAATAGGATGGTGTTTTGGGTACATTAAACGAGGGGCTGTAATTTCAAAATATGGTGCCAACAACTGTACATTCTGGACACTACATTTACTAAGATGGCAGTTTTTTGAAGATGTATCACATACTGTAGCAACCATTAAGATTCTACTTCTTATTTATTTAGCAGCTTTTAAAAGATAATAGATAGAATCTGGTTGCCATGGGCAACTTCCCATCTTCAATAGAACTCCCATCTTTGTGAATTTACCCCTAAGGAATGTTGTGAGAAGATGTCTTCCAACCAGTTGATGGAGCTACGACTTAAGAGCCTGGGTCATCTATGGATATAACAATGTACAGAAGCTTCTAGGTGGCAAGGCAATGGGCATGTCAGTGAGCAACCCAGAAGGACCAAAATCTTAAAGTTGAATAAAAGGGCATCCAAACCGGATGCCCCTGTTCAAAGTCAGTGTCAAGAGCTAAAGCTCCATTGGAACTAATGCCCACTGACAGGTGTGGGCCAATGAAGGTGGAGTCCGTAAATAAGAACCCTTACTTCGTGACCATAATAGATTATTCTAAAAGGATGGCATATGTATAATTATTTAAATTTAAGAGTGAAGTAACCAGTTAAATTGTTTAATACAAGAGTCTAGTGGTAACAGAGACAGAACTGAAAATAAAAGTTTTAAACAGTGGAGATTATTATATCAGTTATCGTGCTACATTTCTAAAGAAGTGTCCAAAACCAATTAACAATTACCTATACACCTAAACAAATTTAATGAGACAGCAAATACAACCACGGACTATGCTAAGTGTCTGTGAAAAACATTCTGGACAGAAGTACTCCTTAATATGGTATAACTCAAGAATTGTGCATCTACTGTATAGTCATAGTCAGAGATAAGACACCATAGGAGGCATGTTCCATGAAATAGCCAAGTGTCAATCATCTTAGTATATTTGGATGTAAAATATATGCCCATATCAGCAAAGAAGGCAGATGCAAAGTCTATCTCATGAATTATGCAGCTTATGCTTGGATATTGTTAAAGGCCAATCAAAGTCAAGCTGTCTTTTTTGAGATCGCTATGACCAATAGTAAGCTGAATGTTGTAAGACCACAAGCACGTGATGCTAGAAATGCCATCTGGAAATGTGTCAGAAATTGAAAGTACAGATAGATCAACCGCAGAGCACAAGCTCTGTGAGGAACAACAATAGACCACCTAAAAGATAACACCAAGGAATTTGCTAACCTTGTTTGCTGTAAACCTCAACTCTACAGGAAGCGAACTGAAGCAGTAACTGGCAAGATAGGAAGTCAGCCATAGACAAGGAGCTTACTACTGCATGTGGAATAAATTTGAAATTCAAAACCCTGTAAATATTATTAAGTAACTGATGACAACCTGACCTCATTTTTTAAAAGAATAAGATGATGTGTATTTATAAAGCTTATTTCGATTTGCATTAGACCATAACGAGGGCAATCTTCACAATTTAGGAACAAATTTGCTCATGGCATTCATTTACAGTTTTTTGTATGGAGACTTCATATTATAGAAAAAGTGTAATCATTCATAAACCTGTCAAGGCCTCCACTGCAGCGTATGGTGGGCTCATTACTCACCCATCCATGTGTGGCAGCATTGTTCCATGCTGGTTGCCGGGCAGTCTGGTTGGATGGAGGGGGTCTCTGGAGGTGAGGCAGAGGGTCAGCAGATATTGCGAAGGTCCCAGAGGCAGCAATGAGGCCTGGTTTCCTGGTTGGCAGTGGTAGGCTGTTATCATGATCTTGGATATGGGCAAAAGTGGTATTGGCCAGCCCGAGGTCTGTTCCAGCCTCATTTCCACTAACAACCAATGGTGTATATAGTAGGCCTGCCTGAGCTATGTGGTCTCAGTACAAAGCCTCAAAGCTTTCAGTTGATCAAGCCCATGTAGTGAAAACATGTTCCTAGCTTCAGTGCAGTTCAGTGTGTGGGCAGCTACCCAGGCAGCGCATCTCATCCCTGAAATGCACATATAACAGGGCTGACCTAACTCTGCAGACAGGCCATGACACCAGAACACAGTCTCTCCTTACCATCCACTTGACCGTCTTCTCTCTCACCTCCCACCCACTCTAGGAAGATGGGAGGCAGCAGAGGTAGATGTGTACTTCCACGCTGTGCTGCCTTTCCAGGTCTCTCCAAATAATCGGAGTCATACACTGGTTATTTTATATATATTTTGTACAGTTGCCTTTTTGCTAATTAGCATAATTTGGCAGGAACTTTCTTTTTTTTATCTGTTTAATTCTTTATTTTGTGAGACTAGACATTTCTGTAAATGGTAGATAGCCACTATATTAAATATATGTATATGATACATGATTTATTACAAACACTGTGAATGCATGGATAGTCCTATACTCATATGATGATGAGCTATTTATTCTGACTATTTGATATGTGAAAACCACAAGTATTACATTTGATTTAATCAGAATTTTTTTGGGAAGCTTCCTATATAAAGTGTGCCTCCACAAAAGAAATCCCCTTTGTGTACAGCTGATTGCACTTGGAAATCAACTGTATATATTTTTGAGCACCCGAAAGATGACCTGCCTACAAGAGATATTCTGGCAAAGCTCAAGGATCTCATCTCTCTCTTTGTAAAAAAGTAGATCTGCGACATCAAGAGCATCAATTAGAGAGGAGTAGGAGCGAATTACCCAAATTTTGCCCATTTCCACCGGAAGAGCCCGTGGAAGTTAAATGTTTTACATTTTACATTGATATTCTGATTTATATGTCCGAGTCTAAAATGTCAACATCTCATCTCATGTCAGTAATACAAAATTTTGGTGATATCTCTGGATTAAAAATTAATTTGGATAAATCAGTTTCTTTGTATTTAAGATCAGGAGTTTATCGTCCTTATTGGCATGCAGATGCCCCCTTTACTTGGGCTAGCGGCAATTATTATATATTTTTTTAATATTAAGTTTTTATTGAATTTTTAAGTTGAAGACATGGTATGTACAGGTACAACACATCTCTAAATACAAGAAGAGAGAGAAAGAAAAAAAAACATAAAAGGCACATTGCATATATATCACAGAAATTACTAAGGCATGTTTCTCCAGCATAGCAGGGACACAGAGGGCCAAAACTTATGTAAACGGGCAGGTGTGAGGTAGGCCCTATGCACTAGCTTGTAGTACATCTCCGAATGATTGACACATTTAGAGACTTTAACGCAAGATCGAAAAATAACATTCCACACCTCCTCTGTAAATAAGTCCGGTAAGTCTCTTTCCCACTGACTCTGAGAGGGAAACCTCCTATTTGGGCTTAGTGACGACATATATTTATACCACTTGGATATACCACCCCTTGAACTGGTGGATTCAAGAAATGACATTAGGACTTTCGGTATACCAAGCTTAAACGGATGTTTAGGTAGGTGTGTGCTAAACCAGTGTTTAAACTGCAAGAACTTGTAGAAGTCCTGTCTAGGGAGGTGATAAAGATGTTGGAGTTGGGAAAAAGACATTACAGTTCCATCTGAAAGGATATCTTGCACTGAAACCAAGCCTAATGGAGCCCAGGAGAGCTTGGAGAGGTTGGGAATTAGGGCTGCAATAGACTTCAGGGTAAGCTGAGGGGAGGGGAGACAAATATTCCCATCCAGAGAAACCAACCTATGCCAGGCCATAATGGTTGATCGAGCCGCTTTAGAGCGTATAGTCGATGGTAATGGAGACAAAACTGGGAGTCTTAACAAATCCGAAAGAGGGAGGGGGTATACAAGAGCTTGTTCTATCACCACCCACGGTTTACTACGGTCTTCTGAGAGCCAATCTTTATACTGGCTCAAGAGACACGCGGAGTGGTACCGCTCCAAATCTGGGTAGTCAGCTCCCCCTTCATCTTTAGGAAAAGCAAGGGTAGATTTCGCTATTTTTGGTTTAGCTCCCTTCCAAATATAAGAGGACAATATTTTCCCAAATTTGTTACAGATAGAGCTAGGGAAGGGACGTGGGATGGTTTGGAAAATGTACATCAGCTTGGGTAGAAGTACCATCTTAGCTGCAGCTATACGGCCCACCCAAGAGATTTCCTGCATCATCCATTCTTTAGTAAGTGTTTCGAAAGAACGTAGGAGGGGGACATAGTTAGCTTCCAGAATGTCACAATCTCTAGCCAAGTTGATACCCAGGTATTTAATGGACTTAAGCTTCCATGCATATCTATATTCATTTTTTAAATGTGCGAGCACTTCTTCTGGCAAATCTAATGGGAAGGCTTCAGTTTTCGTGTTGTTTAACTTGTAGTATGATATCCTAGAATAGGCATCTAATAGCTTGTGTAGGTGGGGGAGAGATGTCACCGGATCTTCAAGGCAAAGTAGGACATCGTCTGCAAACAGGCTAATCTTGTGTGAAATGCCTCCTATGACTTTTCCCCGGATAAGTGCCTTGGAGCGAATAGCTTCTGCTAGGGGCTCAATCGCTAGAGCAAAAATCAAAGGAGAGAGCAGGCAGCCCTGACGAGTGCCGTTCGTTATATCAAAATGTGCAAAGGGACAGCTATTTGCAAATACTCTTGCGCTCGGGAAAGAGTACAGAGCAAGAATGGAATTAAGCATTCGACCACCAATTCCAAATCTCTGGAGAGTGGCCCGTAGGTAGCCGCAATTTAGTCTGTCAAATGCTTTTTCAGCATCTAATGACAAGACCAAAAGGGGGCGTCCCTGCTAGCGGCAATGTTGGGGTATTTAGAAGTATTTATTATTAGAAATGCCTTGTTACTCTAGCAAAAGAATATATTGACAGCTATTAAAACCTTGCTACAAGACTTGAAAGGATGGGATCGGCTCCAGATTTCATATACTGTATGGGTAGGACCAGTCTCCTTAAAATGGTATCCTTTCTGAGATTATTACAGGATATCTATTTCAATCACTTCCTTTATTGTTAACCAAGGAAGATACTAAATTAATTAATTCCTCTTTTGTTAAATTTATATTTAATAAAAAAAAGACATAGAATAGGTTTGAATAGGTTACAACAACCAGTGTCTAATGGGGGTATTAATTTTCCAAATATAACACATTACAAGCATGCAGCATTATTACGACACCTTAGGGACTGGTTACATAATATGAGTTTTATCAAGTACAACACAAGAAACTTTGTAGATCAGGATTGGCACAATACAGTACATTGGATATGTTCCTATCTACTCTCCCACCTGATAGCAAGGTGATATCTAGACATTATAATGGGCTACAGGACATAATTGAATATGAAAATATTAGGACAGGTTTACCTCAATGGGTAAAACACTTCCCAGACTTAACAGTGAAATCCCTGGTGGAAAACCTGCACAAATCATATTGTATGATATCTGTTAGCTCTTATAGGGGCAGATGTATTAATCTGCCTATAATGTTTGGCGAATAATGATTCCCGCTTCGCCAGCATAATGTGGAGAAGCAGGCAAACGTTATAGGCAGATGTATTAACCCCATCCCAGCTGATAAGGAGAGCCGTTATCCCCAGCGTGAACGGCTCTCCTTATCGTCTCCCTCGCCGCCCCGCACATGTGCACTCGCCATCCCCCCCCTGGCCGGCTTTCTGGGCATGCGCGAGATCTCGCTAAAACCGCGAGATCTCCAGCACAGCCCAAGCCAGACGCAGGGCTAGCGTTGTCCCCATAGTGGGGGATAGGACAACGCTAGCCCTGAGCTGGCGAAGCGGCCGGGGCGAATTAACGCCTTGAAGACTGTTAATACATCGCCCCGGACGTTAATCCCTGGGGGGGATTGCAGGGAGACAGCCCCGCCGAGCGTAACTTGGTGGGCTGTCACTAGCGCACGTTAGGTGCGCTAGTAATACATTAGGATAAACGTAATCCCCCCCAGTTAACCAGCGTTAAGTGCATTTTTGCACTTAATGCTGGTTGATACATCTGCCCCATAGAGAGCTATTCCTCAATGTCTTCCATAAAACATACAGTATATTAGCCCTCATAGGGCCTATTTAATGGGTTCCATGGGTTTCAAGCGGATAACGCTGATATATCATAGTTTGTGGGCATGCCCTAAGGTTAGAGAATTCTGCCTTAAAGTCCACAGGTAGGCCTTAGATAATTTAGTAAATTATGTCCCCTTTATGCCAGAATGGGCAATCTTAGGTATTTTACCACAGGGACAATAGGTATCAAGAGGATGTCAGAAATTATTGTTAATATTAAGTTCAGCTGCTAAAAAGACCATTCTGCAAGTTTGGAATCATTCAGAAATCCCACCATTTTCTTTGATTAAGGAAAAGCTATTCTTTCTTTTTAGAATAGAATGGATGGAAGCTTCCTTGACAAGGAAATCAAAAGTGGCATGATCTTTTGAATTGTGGTAGAGCTATATTTCATTCCTTCCCATATCTACTAAGAATGTATTACTTAAATGTTTCTCAAACACTACCTGGTATATTTCAAGATTAGTGGCCAATGGTCTGCCAATATAATATGGTGAGTGGTTGCGCGGTATGTCCCACAAGCAGTTGCTAAATGGATGGGAAAGCTATGATTTAGATGAATAAGAATGCTGATAGAATATGATCTAGTTTGATTATGTGTTATGTTTTTTGGTACTTGTGTACTTTCACGGCTCCCACGATGTGCATCGTACAGGGAAAAATCGCATCGCATGCGATCACATCAGATCGCATGCGATCTGATGCGATGCGATGTCATTTTTCACAGAAATTATGGACATGAGTTGAAATCATGTAAAATGCACCCCAAATGTCATTTTTCACACTGTACCACCCCCACTATCAACGCCAACCCGAAGCGTGGCGAGCGCAGCGAGCCCGCGAGGGGCGGCGGTACGCATCCTACGAACTTTTCATACCCCCACTATCCACGTTGTGGCGAGCGGACGCGGATACCTGTGAAGCCCGCGAGGGTACACGGATACCTGTGAAGGTACCTTCGGCCCCTCGCCACGCTTCGGGCTCGGTGGCTCGCTGTGCTCGCCACACTTTCTATTCTCAACTCCACGCCGACGTGGATAGTGGGGGAATGAAAAGGTCGTAGGACGCATACCGCCACCCCTCGTGGGCTCGCTGCGCTCGCCACGCTTCGGGTTGGAGTTGATAGTGGGGGTGGTACAGTGTGAAAAATGACATTTGGGGTGCATTTTACATGATGTCAACTCATGTCCATAATTTCTGTGAAAAATGACATCGCATCAGATCGCATGCGATCTTATGCGATCGCATGCGATCTTATGCGATCGCATGAGATTTTATAAAAATGCATAAAAACACGGGAAAATCGCATCGCATGCCATCGCATGCCACTACATATGGCATGTGATGGCATGCGATGGGAGCCGTGAAAGTACACAAGTACCTGTTTTTTTTTCTTTTTTATCTATAATTACCAAAGATGGAAATTGTTGTATGTACTAAGCCACTAAATCACTAATAAAGAAATTATAATTAAAAAAGTTTTACATTTAACTCTGGAGGAATGGGCCAAATGATGAAAAGAGAATGGCAAAGCTTTCACCCAGCAGATCTCCTCCTGTCCTTGATGTCTGGGAAACTCTCCCTCCTAATCTGTAAGGGAGGTCAGGTTAGCTACAACCTCTTCAACTCACTCAGGATCCATGATATTCATCACGCTTACATCTCCTAAAGGTCCTCTCAGGATTAAGGCACTATTCGATTCTGTAGCTGCTGCCAATTTTAATTCTCTTGAGAAAATGTCTCAATTCACACTTCCTATTTGACAACTAGACCAACCGTTGTTTATGAAAGGTGTGGACAGTAGTCACATCTCTAATGGCCAAGTCACTCTTCAAACTCTACCGATTCATTTACAGATAGGAACTCTTCATCTTGAGGAAATTGAACCTTCAGTCATTTCAAAGTCCTCTTAAGAATTGGTATTGGGGTTACCATGGCTGATTAAACACAATCCCCAGATCGACTAGGCTATAATGGAATAAAAACTTGGAGCAGTATAAAGATAAAGATCAGTCCTACCTTACCCAGATTACACATCTTTGACAGACTTCTGATTATCCTCCTTTTCCTCCACCAAAATAAATCTATATTTCAGACATCTTTAGCAAAGGATTTACTGATATTTTACCACCTCATAGAGAATGGGACTGTCCTATTGAACTCATGCCTGGTAAACTCCTCCCAGATACCACACCTATCCTTTGTCTATCACAGAGACATAAGCAATGTCCAATTATATTCAAGAATACCTGAAAAAAATAATTTATTAGACGCTTACCAGGTCATATCCCCAGTATAGCCAACAGTTGAAATTGTGTTTAATAGCACAATTTCATGCACCGTTCCATCAACAAAAATGTCAATTTTTAACCACCCAGATGTATTGTATGTAAACACACGTTTATAATAATAGATCTTGCATTGGGCTTGTGGTATTCTTGCAGTTTCTAGAAACTGAGTATCAGTGGCTGTAATCGTAAGATTCCTTTTGGGACCTTCTGGAGGTAGTGTGCAATGAGGTAGACTAATATCACCTGACGTTTGTACACTTGGAAACCAAAGGGTTGTCAACACTCACAGTTACTGTGAACCACATAGATTCAGTATACTTGAGAGCCAGGGAATTATCAGAGAATTAACTTGAGTTTAACGCCAAAAGTTTAAAACACTTGAGAGCCAAGGAGTTATATAAGAATGAGGTCACAATTAAACAAAGACGTTCAATAGACTTGAAATCCATTCTGGTCATAAAAGGAATAGTATAATTGAAAATGATAGACTAGTTCATGAACAAAGTTATCTGGCATGCACAAGATGTTTGGCTAAAGTCATATATGTATGTATGCATGTATCGCAATGCTTTTTAAAGAAAGGTATTACGACAAGGAATCACATACACTGAATTGAAATAAATTCTGGAGCGCGCACCTCAAAGCACACATCAGGACAGCCCGCATTGCAGCGTGTATGGGCTGCTTAAGTCCTGTCTGAATTAATATTACCATTGCCTCTCAAGTTTAACAGCCTACATTAGTATTCAAATTTGTGTAGCCTTATAATCTTCATTTGTATTTCCCTTCAATTCTACATTATTGATGCTGAACATACATATTTACAAACACTGTACTTTCACCTACACTCTTCTGTTCTGTGTCTATCATAAAGTCTTCACTCCTGTTTCCAATTTTTATCACCCTTTACCTCAACCATACTACATTATGTCCAGGTTTTCATATCCCACCATCACTCTTTGTCTACCTAATCCTTTACTTTGCCCCCTTCTCCAACCTCTTTCCTTCCCCATCTATCCTACATCCCCTGCTATATCCTCTGTTTCCCATACACCCCCTGCTTCCCTTACCATCCTCGATTGTTTAGCATTGCATTTTTAGCCACCTCTGCCTGAAAATGGGAGCCCTACCCCACCACTCTGCCGTTTTCCCTCACCATTCCCTTGTCACATCCCCTCACCTCATCTGCATTACACTATACTCCCTCCCTAGCCACTGCCTAAAGTTTCCCTATCTAGTTTAGCAGCCTGCCCTAACATTGCATCCACTTTATCCCTGCCAACCAATCTCTCTTTAATGCTATAGTAACTCTGATTATCACATTCTCATCTCTCACAAAATCTCTCTCCTGTTCGCCTGTACCCTCTGGAAAGTCTGACCAAATCAATCTGTAACAAACTGGTCCCCATCCATGATGTTTTCATCTCTAACTCCTGGAACTTACAGAAACATGGATTTCTCCCCTTCTGACACTACTTATTTTGTTGCTATTTTCACTGGGAGCCTCCCATTCATACAAGTTCTAGTGAATATGTGGGGGACCTTCTATCCTCAGGCTACACATACCAACTCCTACTCCAAAAACCTTACATTTTCTACATTTGAGGTCCATGATATAGGCCTCTTCCAACAGTTTTACCTTTGATTAACTGTCATTTACTGATCCCCTGGCATTCCCATCAAATTCCTTGACAACTTTGCATCCTGGATTTCTCGTTTCCTCTCTTTAGACATCCCCTCCATTATTTTAGGTGGGTTTCGACAGTTCAATCGATATACCCACAAATCCCTCTGATGTTAACTCCTTAATCTCACATCATCACTTGGGCTCTCCGAGTGGACCTCCTCACTCTCCCATTTGAAGATGCACTTGCTTGGTCTAATGTTCACCCTAAGTTGCGATATTTCTAACTACTCCAGCTCCCCATTTCAACTCTCTGACCAGGGGCAAATGCAGGATTTTCAGAAGGGGGTTTCCAGAGGGGCGGAGCAAAGCATGGAGATGGACACTTAGGTGACCCAGTATATGCCGGGTCAGTTAAAGTATTATTGATAGACCAAATGTATATAAATAATAATAATAATAATAATAATAAGTTAAAAAAAAATATATATATATACACACACACACACACACACATATATATATATATACATATATACATACAGGGGCATCAACAGCAGTGTAGACCCCTGGACATAGCAATGTATTGGGGCCCCTACCGATCCTCCAGTGGTAGGGGTGGGGGAAGCTTTGATGTCCCCCGGGTGGTAGGGGGTATTATATCAACCGCTCAGCATGTAGGGCCTGGATCAGTGATTTCCACTAATTACCCTTTACTGCACAGATGGTGGGAGATGGGCGTGGGATAAGGGGGCATTGGGCTGAATGAAGGGGTCTTGATCCATAACTTGCAGGGTGGTAGAGGATGTTTAATATGCAGAGGAGGGGTGTATAGTGGAGTGGGCTTATTATTCATAATTTTCTGGTGGGGGGACAGCTTGCTTGACTGCAGATATATCCAGTTCCCAGAAATAAATTTCTTAGATTTTAATGGAATTAAAAACTAGAGAATCCCACCTACCAAATGGTATTGGGGACTAGGGGATCAGAGCTCAGGAGGCAGAGCAATCTGCCAACGAGTATATAAAACTACAGGTGTGGAGCTGAAGCAGTAACCAGCAGCTGGAAGGCTGATTTACCTGGTTCTTGGAACAGTGGAGACAAGCTACTACTACTACTCCATCAAAGGGGAGAGTCCCAGCTTCTGGAATATACCCTCAGAAAAACTCTGTCAGACAGAACCTGAAATATCTGACTGGGAAGAGCAATTAACAGGCTTGGATGGGGACCACTGCTTTGAAGTCAGATATCTCCGATTCCCAAGGGCCGATTTTTAAAATTCTTATACCCATGGAAAGAGGGGACCCTCAGCTTTCAGCCTAGGGCCCTTAGAATCCTAGGGGGTTTCTGGGTACTCAGAAACCCCCCCTGCGTGCGCTACTGCTGACCATGACCTACTCTCTTTTAACTTATCCATCTCTTCTTCTCCACACTTGCCTCCTAAGAGTAAAATGAAGGCTTTTGATACCATTTATACAATGCCTCCTTTTCTGTACTTCTGCTCTGGACTCTGCTGTACCAGTAATAACTCTTCACCCTTGCAGATCAACACCTCAATTCTGGCATTTCAAATGACTAGATATCTGCAAAAAAATTTTACATACCGCTGAGCAACACCATGGAAGATGGACTTTCTCCATTTCAAACTGATGCTCTCATCCCACAGTGCTGACTTTTCCCTTTCTAAAAAGTCATATTTCAATACACTTATCTTCAAACCCCTGACATCTCATTGCCACTGTCCCTCATCTGCCCACCACCATTTCAACTACCATCCTCACTCTCTGCCCTTGCCATTGTTACCTACTTCTCATTCAAAATTTTCTCCATACATCTGGACATCACATCCCACCAGACATTTATTAACCCACCCCTCCTTTCCTTGACCATCCCTCCCCATCCTTCTTACCAACCTTGACTTCCTTTTCCCCTGTATCTGGTGAGGAAATCATGGCCCTTATCTAGACCTCCACCCATCACCTCCCCGCTTGACCCTATCCCCTTCCGCCTTCTTCTCTACCTCTCTCCTTCTCCCTGTTCCTATCTTTCCCAACTCCTCAATCGTACCCTCTCATTAGGCATTGTACCATCTGCCTTCAAGCATGCCCTTGTCTCCCCTATTCTTAAATAATCCACTCTCAATCTTTCTCCAACTACCAACCAATCCCTCTCCTCCCTTTTTCTTCCAAAATCCTTGTGCGTATTGTCTACAACGACCTTACTGCCTTTCTTTTCTCCTAATCCTTGACCCACTTCAATCTGGCTCCTGCCCTGTCCACCTCAATGAAACTGACCTCATGAAATTCTGTAATAACCTATTTGATCAGGGAAGTAGATTTGATTCCACACTGACAAATAGTATTACATTTTATATGTGATTAACCAAATCTAAATGGTTTTTGTGTGGATTGAATTCCCATATAGTGACTAGGTTGGTGGTGTTCCCTAGGGTCATACATGAACTGTCTTTAAAAATAGAAGGAGAAATTGAAAACTTTTTGTTAGGGCACTGCTTTGTAGAATGATTAGTCTATATTTATAATTTTTTTAAAATACACATCAATTCCTCTCAAATAATATAATATCAATATAAATAGAAACAATTAATCAAGTAATATATACAATTGACAATGTTGTGTGTTATTAACAGCCTAAAGTATATAAGGTGTGCAGTGCATTGTATTTTACAGACAAAAAGGCAGTGAAGAAAAATATACACTTTGCTTTTTATTGTGCAGAATTTACATGTGAAAAAACGGTACTTATGTATTATCTGGGCTCCCATGTTAAATGCACCCCATTTTTTCATACCCCTACTATCCAACTACGCATGGAGTTGATTTTATATAGTGTGGCGAGCGCAGCGAGCCACCGTGCCCGAAGCGTGGCGAGCCCCGCGAGGGGACGCGGTCTCATAAGAAAAACGGGAGCCCAGATATTACATAAGTACCGAAAAAACTATATAAAACTAAATAACAATGTCAGAAAGGTATAGTAATAAATGAGAGATTGTATCAGCATATGTTATTGTGGCTGGAAATTTTGAATAGCGACCTATCCTGTTATACCCCTTTCAGACAGGCAACCCGACAATTGCTCGGCATTTTGAGTGCCCGGGCAGTCTGACCCCCTTTCACACATAGCAGCAAATTACCGGGTTAAAAACTGTAAACCCGGTAATTTTCTGAATTACACGGGTAATTTGTGTAATGTGAAACATTGAATTTGGGTCACAAATCCCAGGTCGGCGATTCTGGTAAAAAGCATGGTCAGTGACTTAAGACCCAGGATGACCCTTTCACACTAAACAAGTTACCGGGTAGAGCTGCTTCACCCTGTAATTTGCTGTTTTGTCTGAAAGGGGTATTATTCACCAATTTTTGACTGCTGAGTTTTAATGATACAATAATAATCTAACAACATTTGAGATTGAGACAGAACATAGTGTGACTGGGAAAAGAGTCATTCAACTTGATTAACCCGTTCACACTACACAGCAACATGGCAACAAACCAGTAAGAACCCTTCTTTTTACCCGGTTCGTATTGCCGTGTTGCTAGCGGTTAGCTGTAACCGGTAACCCCTTTCACATCAAACCAATTACCGGGTCGAACCAGCAAGAAACCGGCATGATCCCAGTAATTAGGTGTGATTTGAAAGGGGTCTAAGTCACATCTCCTGGGAATGTGCTACATGTACACGAGTGACCACATATCTAAGATATTCTCAACTCTAAATATACTCTCATGTAAAGTCTGGTGGCCTCACAAATGGACTTGCATCCAGCTATAAATGAGACCCTTAGTGCATAGACATTATCATGTTTGACATTTTTTTTCCTATTATTATGCTTTAAACTATACAAAATGATGCCATGTGATGGTTGTGAGACCACGTTACTTGGCAGTTCTATAAGCTATTGAGTGTTTCATATTTCGGTACTTGTGTAATATCTGGGTGCCCGATTTTTTCATTGCATCGCATCGCATGCAATATAGTGGCGATGCGATTTTCCATTGTAAAGACCCAATTTTTTATTGTATTGTCACCCATGGGTGATTTCATACCCCGACTATCCAAGTACGCATGGAGATGATTTTATATAGTGTGGCGAGCACAGCGAGTCACCGAGCCCGAAGCGTGGCGAGCGGACGCAGAATACATGTAAAGTAATCCGCGTCCCCTCGTGAGGCTTGCTGCGCTCGCCACGCTTTGGGCTCGGTGGCTCGCTGCGCTCGCCACACTATATAGAATCAACTCCATGCATACTTGGATAGTGGGGGTATAAAATCACCCATGGTTGACAATACAATAAAAAAGCTGGTCTTTACAATGAAAAATCGCATCGCATGCCTTAAGTAGTGGCATGCAATGATAAAAACGGGCGCCCAGACAATACACAAGTACCAATATTTCATACAAAATGGAAATTAATGGGAATAATTGAGTTGCACAGAGGCAGCTACCATTGGTGGAGCAGGTGCATTGCACCAGGCCCCTGTGGACTAGGGGGCCCACTATTACCACCCACTGCTGTGTGGAATATTGTGAAATTGGGTTGGAGTTTGCACCTGGGCCAACCAGTCACAAGTTTAGACACAATTTATACTGACTAAACATTGACTTACATTATATTATGCAGGATGCCATGTCATGAAGAAAAAACGTTCAAAGTTCTTCATACTGTAGTTTTCTTTTTTCTCAATAATGGTAAGTCAATTAATAAATGTATATTTTACAAATGTTATATTATTAGTTACTTTGTACTTTTTCTGCACATCAAGGGCATTTCCACTATTCTATCATGTCTCTATTTTAGTTGTTTTGCCCTATATTGCCTCCTTGTGGTTCATTTAGTTATTACACATGCCGTACAAGTTGCATTTAGCACAATTTGATGTACATTTTATATTTTGTATATATATTAACATTACAAATAAAAAACACTGACAGGTGAAGTGGACGAAATTGATTGTATTGTTAAAATGGAACTTGTGAAGGATTGGGATATATTACCTAGCAAGGGTAATTCTTTAAGTTGACATGTAGTAAGCAGCAACAATGGTCTCAAGTCTGACCAGGACCAAATTGGCATGGCTAGACCACTGGGTCGAAGCATCTTCAAAATGGTGAACCAGTATCTGGTTCATGGTCAATCACAAAATGGTGAACCAGTATCTGGTTCATGGGCAATCAAGGTTCATTGATGCATGTGGGGAACAAAGGCTAGCCATACAGTAGAAGGTCCAGTGTAGCACAAATGAGGCAAATTAATAATTACAAGGATTTTGCCTGGATAGGCATGTAGTCCAGTTATTTTTTAAATATTCATATCTCCTGTTTGCCAAACAATTGCTGTTTTTGAAGGTGGATGAGTAGCTCCATTACATGTGCTTGATGGGATTGGAGAGAAAACATCAAAAGAGACTCTAAAACATTTATAGCATGCAATATTTTACTTGTGATGTTTTGAAGGGCTGTGAGTAAATTGTACAACCTGAACAGAATAACAAATCACATGCACATTAGTAACCATCAAATGTATTAATGGCAGTCTTCCGTTTATCAGATAAGGACGCTGGCTCCTCAATAGTCGAGTTTGTTGAAAAAAAAAAAAAACATAATCAAATAAGTGCATGATTAAAGAGGCAACAGTCTTTTGTTAGTATTAATGAGTTCATAATAAACAATGCACCGGCTAAAGTGGCCTCGCAGCATCGCTATCGCCCAGCCAAATAGACAGTGCAGGTAAGAATATTTTTGCTACAGTGTGTATTTGGCCATGCTTTCTGACGGTCAAAATCCCGACAGGGTCAAAATCCCGAATGGGTCATAATACCGACAAGGACAAAATCCCGACATTTAAAATACAGACAAGGACAAAATCCCGACATTTAAAATCCTGACAAGGTCAAAATACCGACATATAGAATGTACAGGTGAAACTGTCAACATGACTTTGGGTCGACAGGTCGCGAGGTCAACATGGTTTTTTTTACAGTTTTTTGACCCGACATGTGCCGACAGGCGGTATTTCATGCCCTACCATCCACTAGGGCGTGGTGGGATAATAAAATAGTGTGCCGAGCGCAGCGGGGCACCATGCCCGAAGCATTGCGAGTGATGCGAGGGGCTGCGGTTCACCTCCAACTGTGTCCATGTCGACTGTGTCGACATTTGGGTAAAAAAACAGTGGAAAAAACCATGTCGACATCGCGACCTGTCGACCCAAAGTCATGTTTACAGTTTCACCTGCACATTCTATATGTCTGTATTTTGACCATGTCGGGATTTCAAATGCCGGGATTTTGTCCTTGTCCGTATTTTAAATGTCGGGATTTTTTCTTTGTCGGTATTATGACCCATTCGGTATTATGACCCTGTCTGGATTTTGACCATCGGGATTTCATACCGAATCCTTTCTGATGGCTTATATACATCTTGATACACAGGGGGCTCAGTTCAAATCACGGGGATGGAGTCCCTTGTGTACATGGTCTAAAACTTACATACTGCTTGCTAAAAAGGAACTCCCCCTCAGTGAGGGAATTCCAGAACAATGCTCTGTTGTATTTTTACACCGAGGTGAACACTCAACAGCAACGAGGAGTTAACCTAAGCTAATTCTGTAATGAAGGGAATACCTCCAACTGGAATTATGGGAGCAATAAGTAGCCAAAAAGTTAAGTATGGCAGAGTATTTATGATGTTTTCTGGACAGTCTTATCCTCAACAACCTCACAGTTATAATTTATTTCTGGGGAAATTACCCAACTTCAATAGAACTCCCATCTTAGAAAATTAATCCCAATATGATTGCCTGGCTGTGAACTGTAATCTTTGACTAAATTCCTTGCGTAATGTCAAGTCACAGAACCGTGTATAAGTAGCACGGCACACTGAATAAGTCAGCATGTTCACTTCCTTCACAAAATCATTATAGAGCTCAACAAGGCCACTAAGGAGCCATGACCTTTTATGACTACAAGAGTGGTCTGCTGCAGCTGCGATGAAGCACTGTCACAAACCACTTTGTTTGAGTGGTTCGCAGAATTTTGGCAAAGGAGATGGTCCCTAGTACAGGAAGACCGATGCGGCCGACCTGTGTCTTCCATCACCAAAGACAACACTGCTGTCATGTGGGCCATCGTTGAGGTGTAATTAGTGAGTTGCTGTTAACAGAAATGACATAATTGCTCTCTGAAACAATATAAGCTAAATAAAGTTACTCAGTTACACATATACTGTATAAAGTTACTCAGTTTACCATGTACAGTATAGTTACTGAGTTGCAAATATACTATATGCAGTTACTTATTTGCACATATATTGTATAAAGTTATTGAGTTGCACATATACTGTACTGTATAAAGTAACTCAGTTGCACATATACTGTTTAAAGTTACTCAGTTGCACATATACTGTATAAAGTTACTCAGTTGCACATATACTGTATAAAATTACTCAGTTGCACATATACAGGATAAATTTACTTAGTTGCACATATACTGTATAAAGTTATTCAGTTGCACATATACTGATTGAAGTTACGCAGTTGCACATATACTACCCTGTATAAAGTTACTCAGTTGCACAAATACTGTACAAAGTTATTCCGTTTCACATATACTGCACTGTATAAAGTTACTTAGTTGCAAATATACTGTATAAAGTCATTCAGTTGCACATATTCTGTTTAAAGTTACTCAGTTGCACAAATACTGTACAAAGTTATTCAGTTGCACATATACTGTTTAAAGTTACTCAGTTGCACATATACTGCCCTGTATAAAGTTACTCAGTTGCAAATATACTGTATAAAGTAATTCAGTTGCACATATACTGTTTAAAGTTACTCAGTTGCACAAATACTGTTTAAAGTTACTCAGTTGCACATATACTGTATAAAGTTACTCAGTTGCACATATACTGCCCTG
The DNA here is from genome assembly GCF_055691185.1 of Crinia signifera. Classification (NCBI taxonomy): domain Eukaryota; kingdom Metazoa; phylum Chordata; class Amphibia; order Anura; family Myobatrachidae; genus Crinia; species Crinia signifera. Next base: position 134,411,512 of record NC_139224.1, on the reverse strand, counting down.
TATAAAGTTACTCAGTTGCACAAATACTGTTTAAAGTTACTCAGTTGCACATATACTGTATAAAGTTACTCAGTTGCACATATACTGCCCTGTATAAAGTTACTCAGTTGCACAAATACTGTTTAAAGTTACTCAGTTGCACATATACTATATAAAGTTACTCAGTTGCACATATACTGCCCTGTATAAAGTTACTCAGTTGCACATACAGATGGAGCGCCCTTCATGCTTGCAGGGGCTGGCGGTGGAATCACCAGCCGACGGAAGGGGACACCCATGCGTCCCCTTACTACGGAGCTCCCCGCCGGTCCCCACCACTTTGCCGCCATTCCTTGCTGCCCGATCCCACCTCCCCATCCCCCCCAACCCTGCCCGTCTCCCTGAAGCGGAGACAGGCAGGGTTCGCATTCCCCGCTGCCCGGAACCTGGGACACGCTCGCGCGTCCCCATCAGATTGAGTGCCGGCTCACCAGCAGGGGCATCCTGGCGAGCCCCAGCGCTGGCTGAGAGGTGCTCCATCTGTATACTGCCCTGTATAAAGTTACTCAGTTGCACATATACTGCACTGTATAAAGTTACTCAGCTGATCATACTGTATACTGTATAAAGTTACTCAGTTGCACATATACTGCACTGTATAAAGTTACTCAGCTGATCATACTGTATACTGTATAAAGTTATTCAGTTGCACATATACCAGAGCTCTGGGTAGCCCTCTGGTCCCCAATCCACTACCACTCGCCGCCAGCTCTCTTCCAGCACCCAGAAAAAAGAGATATAATGGGCCTTATTTTGGTTCACTCTTTCTGACAAAATCCTTCTTAGATGGACAAAACCATGTGCACTGCAGGGAAGCATATGCAAAATGTGCAGAGAGAGTTAGATTTGGGTGGGGTTTTATTTCAAAGTGAGATCTATATTGCAGTGTAAAAATAAAGCAGCTAGTATTTTCCCTGCACAGAAACAAAATTACTCACCCAAATCTAATTCTCTCTGCACATGTTACATCTGCCCCCCTGCAGTGCACATGGTTTTGTCCATCTAAGAAGTATTTTGGCAGAAAGAGTGAACCAAAATAAGGCCCATATACACACGCTAGAAACAATGTATATGAAAAAGAGAAAATAAATTTATTATACACAGATTTGCACTGCCCATTAACACCTAATGTTTAAAATGACAATTATAAAAGCATATATTGCACATTATTTACTATTAAAAAGACCTGGCTAAGGGTTCCTTTGGTAAATCTCCTAATGAGGTAGTTTTATCCCAAAGTTTTTGTTGACATCTGTTGGTGTTGTGTCGGCAATTTTTATGACACTTTAGACAGATGAGAAACAATTCTGAATGTCCACCGTCTGGCCAGACAATTTAAAAAACAAAAAAGATGAAAAAGAAACATATGTATAAAATAGTATACACAATGAGGATCCCAATTAGGCTCGATTTCCACCTGCTACTGGGTACAGTGGCTAGTAAAAAAAAGTTTTTGTACCGGTACTTTCTTTTAGGCAGGCAGGTGTGATATCACGTTTGGTGCTCCAAGAAAGGAGGATGAGAGGAGCCTGTGGCTGTATGACGCGTTTCTCTGCCTCCTAGCAGGTATCAGCGGCTTCATCAGATGTGCATCATGAGCGGGTCGTCCTGGAGTGTACCCGCATAAGCAATCTAGTGAGATTGCTGAGAAAATGCCCCTAAATTGCTACATGTATAGGCCCCAATACCGTCCTATTCTCTAAATTTTGTGTTGTACAATCAATATCATACATTTGTTCTTTGCATAAGACCTCCATTTTGATATGCTGCTTGCAGCGCTGTACAAATGAATTTCTCACACTTTGTTTGGATTTCCATAGCAAACTAGCAGGTTGTATCACTCCAAGGGGGGGGTGGCAGGTGATGCAGTGAGGGCCGCCGAGTCCCTCCAGGGGGTGCCTAGTGGTGGCACTGGTCCTGCCTGCAACTATGGTGAAAAATTGCTGGTCACTGGTGCACAATTCACTGTGAACCAGCAACTAGCGATTTCTAGTCAAAATGAGGTAGAGACAGAATGAAACAGAATAGCTTGCAATTTTCAGCCAAAATGGCTGAATTATTTGGGGGAAGGAGAGTAGTCAAAGTCACTCACATGTAGAGGAAAAACTGGAGTGAAGGTTAGCGTGGCGCTTGATGCGTTGGAAGTTCGCCCTTCTGAATACCCTGGGGTCTCACCCTAAATACCCCTAGAAAATAGACACTTTTATATACAGATGGGATTCAGACACTAGGCGCTCTCCCTTCAGATCCTATCTATGCCCATAGGGAGAGCACCTAGTGTCTGAATCCCATCTGTATATAAAAGTCACTCACATATCTGGGATTGTATCCACTTGGTCCAAGCTGTACTTGAGGTGGTCCCTGTGAGATGCTGTGCTGTCTGTTATTCTCCTTTGGCTATCCCCAGTTGGTGTTCTGATCTGATTTTGAGTCCCAGGTGGATGGGTTGCAACCCAATATTGTATTCCACAGTCCACAATAAAGGATAAAGTTGGGGTGCTGCGGACTGACGCGTTTCGCTGGGGGGTTCCCAGCTTTTAGAAAGTCTCTTCCTCAAATAAGCGCAGTTATTAAACCTTCTTTTTCTTTACTTAATTTTGGGGACTGACTATCCCTAACCCATAATTCCCGCTTTATTTAGAGAAAAGAGCCTGGGTTCAGCCACAACTCCCTATTTTTTACTTGTGGCTGAGCCCAGAACCTGTTAGAAATATATGTGTACAGTTTGGTGATGTGGAAAATTAATTTCTCTTTCAGACCACACTCTCTACCCAGGTTATTGCCTTGTTGTTATGTCACCAGCCTGGGTCGAGGTGCATGGTGAAAGTGCCACCCCGGGTAGTGCAACCCAGCATTTCAACCCTTTTCACGACTAGTGTTGAAACTGCTCTCACCCGGGTTGCAGTGCAATGTAAACGGTTAACCTAGGTCAAGCGACCAGTGTCCTGTTCACACTATGGAGGAGGCAGCACTATCAGCTCGAAGCCCTGCCTCCTTCTCCACCCCCAATGATGCACTGTCCACCTCACACCCTTGTGATGTCAGCCATAAGCAAGGTCGTATTGGGAGCTTACAGACAGCAAATGCCGGGTCATTCCTGAGACAGACCCGTGTCTAAATTCCGGGTGCGACCTGGCATTTGCTATCTGAAAGAGGTATAACTGTACACACAAGAAGAAATCTTAAAATGACAAATATGCCAATTCCTCATACAGTGGAATCTCTTATATATTTAGCCAGATCTGTCACTCAACCCCTGTGGAGAACGTTCCTGTGTAGAACAGTTTCACTTTCATGTGTCTGACGTTCCACCCCCTTGACATCACCTCCCCCCGCCCAGCCAGGGCTACAGTACACGCCCACCATCCACCATTACTCCACAGCCACCATCCACCATTACTCCTGCACATCCCTACCCTCTGCCAGGACCCCCGCGACCCCCCTCCCGCGATTCGCGGGACCCCCCGCGACCCCCCCCTCCCGCGATTTGCGGGACCCCCCGCGACCCCCCCTCCCGCGATTCGTGGGACCCCCCCTGACCCCCCCTCCCGCGAATTGCGGGACCCCCGCGACCCCCCCCCTCCCGCGAATCGCGGGACACCCGCGACCCCCCTCCCGCGATTCGCGGGACCCCCGCGACCCTCCCTCCCGCGATTTGCGGAACCCCCGTGACCCCCCCTCCCGCCATTCGCAGGACCCCGCACCCCCCCTCCCGCGATTCACGGGACCCCCGCTTTCCACCCTGCTGCAAGTCGCGGGACCCCCGCGACCCCCCCTCCCGTGATTCGCGGGACCCCCGCGAACCCCCCCTCCCGCGATTCGCGGGACCCCCGCGACCACCCCGGTATCCGGACTATTGTTAGACAGCACTTACATCGACAGCCATTACATCGACACCATTAGTTCGACACCTCAATAGGTCGACATGGTTTTAGGTCGACATACCATTAGGTCGACATGTCATTATGTCGACAGCTCATTAGGTCGACAGCTCATTAGGTCGACAGCTCATTAGGTCGACATGTTTTTAGGTCGACACTGCCATTAGGTCGACAGTGTCTATGTCGACAGTCAAAAGGTCGACATGGGTTTTTTCACTGTTTATTGAGCCGACATGTGCCGACAGGCGGTATTTCATGCCCTACTATCCACTAGGGCGTGGTGGGAGAATAAAATAGTGTGCCGAGCGCAGCGAGGCACCGTGCCCGAAGCATAGCGAGCGGCTGCGGTACACTTCAAACTGTGTCCATGTCGACTGTGTCGACATTTCGGCCAAAAAACAGTGAAAAAACCCATGTCGACCTTTTGACTGTCGACATAGACTCTGTCGACCTAATGGCAGTGTCGACCTAAAAACATGTCGACCTAATGATCTGTCGACCTAATGAGCTGTCGACCTAATGAGCTGTCGACATAATGACATGTCGACCTAATGGTATGTCGACCTAAAACCATGTCGACCTATTGAGCTGTCGAACTAATGGTGTCGATGTAATGGCTGTCGATGTAAGTGCTGTCTCATATCCGTCCCAGACCCGACCACCCCCTCCCGCGATTCGCTGGACCTCCGCGACCACCCCCTCCCGCGAAACGCGGGACCCCCGCGACCCTCCCGCAAATCGCGGGACCCCAGCGACCCCTCCCTCCCGCGAGCCCCCTCCCGCGATTCGCAGGACCCCTGCATCCTCCCCTCCCGCGATTCGCGGGCCCCCTGCGACCCCCCCTCCTGGCATTAAAAGGGCCCCCCGCGACCCCCCCTCCCGCGATTCACGGCACCCCCCCCTACTATGATTTGCGACCCCCCTCCCGCAATTCGCGCCGCCCCCTCCCGCGATTCACGGAACCCCCCGTAGCGCCCCCCTCCCGCGATTTGCGGGCCCCCTCTGCACTTCTCGCGATTTACGACCGCCCCCTAATTCACACATTCGGGGACCCCACCTCCCGCGATTCATGCCCCCCTCACGCAATTCACGGCACCCCCCACACCCCCCTTCCTGCGATTCGCAACCCCTCACGACCCCCCCTCCCGCGATTCACGAAACCCCCCATAGCGCCCCCCTCCCGCGATTTGCGGGCCCCCTCGGCACCTCTCGCGATTTGCGACCGCCCCGTAATTCACACATTCGGGGACCCCCCCTCCCGCGATTCATGCCCCCCTCACGCAATTCACGGCACCCCCCATACCCCCCTTCCTGCGATTCAGAACCCCCCACGACCCCCCCTCCCGCAATTCATGCCCCCTCCCGCAATTCACGGACCCCCGCACCACCCCCCTGCGCCCACCCTCCCTTGATTCACGCCCCCCTCATGCAATTCACGGCAACCCCCCACACCCCCCCTCCTGCGATTCGCAGCCCCCCCACGACCCCCGCCTCCTGCGATTCATGACAGCTCCCGTGATTCACGGACCCCCGCACCACCCCCCCTTGACTCACGGCACCCCACGCGCCCCTCCCGCAATTCACGGACCTCCGCAACCCCCCTCCCGCAATTCACTAACCCCGACAACCCCCCTCCCGCAATTTGCGGACCCCCCTTCCCACGATTCAAGCCCCCCCGCGCCCCCGCCCACGATTTGCGGACCCCCGCCCCCTCCCGCTAACCGCGGATCCCCACACACCACCCCCCCTCCCGCAATTTGCAGACCCCCCAGACCCCCTTCCGGCAATTCCACCCCCCAGCGGACCACCGTGGCCCCCGCTCCCGCATTTCACGTACCCCCGTGACAATGGGGGATCCTGTACCACCACAAGCAGGTACCGCCCCTAGGTGGGAAATCCGGCCCTGGCTGCCGCACTGCAGGTTTCCCCACTGCCCTCTGCACCAGTGCCACAACTTTTATCAATGTCTTGCCCACATACCACTATTATACAGCCTCCTGCTCTCATGCACGCTCACTCCCTCCCAGTGGGAGGAGACGCTCACCCACTGCCGGGAGCTGCATACTGTCCCCCACCCTCCTCCAGTTCTAGGGATGCCCATCGACCATCAATGATTTTCAAATAATCTATGGTTTATGGCCGATGTTGAATACTTTTGCCATCAATGTGGGAGGACACTGCCCTGCCTCCTGTTCTCCTGCCCCGTAACTTCTGCCAGTGGAGACCCGCTCACCCTGTGTTGCCCACATTCCCCTATCATGCTTTACCGCCCAGCCTCCTGCTCTCATGCACCCTAACTCCCACCCAGTCGGAGGAGACACTGACTCCTGTATTTCTGTGCTGCCACGCTGGACCCTCACCCACTGGCAGAAGCTGCACAGTGTCCACCACCCTCTTTAGTCCCCCGTATGCCCACACACCCCTATCACTACCCAGCTTCCTGCTCTCCTGAACCGTAACTTCCACCACTGGGTAATCGCTGACGCTGTGTTGCCCACATACCCCTATCATGCCTCATATCCCAGCCTCCTGCTCTCATGCACCCTAACTCCCACCCAGTAGGAGGAGACACTGACTCAGGGCCACCGTCCGGTACTCCTGTGCTGCCACGCTGGACCCTCACCCACTGGCAGAAGCTGCAATACAGGGCATCTTTTTTATACAATTCTAACCATATTTCTCACAATACAAATGTTCACAAATTAAGGGGCGTAGCCCCTTACGCCGGTGTGAAGAGCGCCCGTAGGGCGCGATGAATCACCTAGTAGATTATTAAGAGCCATATGAGCTATAGCAATAATCACTGTGTTACACACTGGTTTGGATGAAGAAAGGATTGTGCAGAGCTTAATCAGTAATGTTTTGCAGGGTTTAGGTAGTGTTGTAGTATACCAAATACAGTTTTGGAGCAGGTATTCACAGATATCTAAGTAATAAAAAGGTGCGCTGCTAACTGCGGCTGGTTAAGGGATAGTCAGTGCCTAAAAAGGGATAACCAGCGCTGGCTTTGTTTCTCAAATAATTCAAATAATGATGGTTTCTTTCAAATTAAAAATGAATAAAATAAAATTAGACATACATATAAAATTTGGACACATATATTATGTACAGATGGAGCCGGGCTCCCTCTTGCTGGCGAATCGCCAGAACCTCACCGCTGGCGATCCGCCAGCAGCCTGGCTCTCATCTGACTGAGATGCGCGTGCATCTCACGTGCACGCGCGTCTCAGTTTCCGGGCGGCGGGTCTACGGGAACCCTGTTCATCTCTTCTTCAGGGAGACAGACAGGGTTAGGGGGGGGTGCAGGGAGGTGGCGGGGACCCCGGGTGACCGGCTACAAGCCCGCGGGGACCCGGGGGAACCGTGCAAAGGGTGACGCGCGTGCATCTCGTGCGCGCACGTCCCATTTCGCAGATACAGATGGCGGGTGGCGGGGGATGGCGGCTGGCGTCGCCAGCCGCCATCCCCTGCAAAGAAGAGACCCGCTCCATCTGTATATAGATAAAGTTAAAAATGTACCCTTTAAGACACTGTTCAACTCCTATATCCAGGATATTTAGGCACTGGGAGGGATGTCTCTATTATAGAGCAGCAATATATTTTACCAGGTGGCCGATATCCAGATGAACAGTGCAATGGTAGTGATGAGTTTTGGTTAATTGTCCGGTAAACCTGGGTGGAAATGGAATAATTGCTGCTGGTCCAATGCTTTAGATGGATGAAATGGTGGATGAACAGGTAGAGATGGTAAGTCCCGTAACCAGTGAAACTATTGAAGGTATTTAAATCCTCAGGAGTTTGGTGGTGTCAAGGGTTTAGCAATTCTAAACAGCTCTACATGTTTCTCTGGGTAGAAAACTCCCAGCTTCATCAGGAGCAGAATAAAAGGTGTCCACCAGTGTCCATATATATATACCCCTATTCCTCAATTAGGAATGGGTTGCAGCTGTGAAGCTGCTGCAGAAAGAAAAAAAATGTACAGGTATCTTCTGGAGCTCCATGGTACATAGCCATGTACCACTGCGTCTTTCCTACATAGTGAATCACATTTTCGCATCCTAGTAAATGTCACCCCAGGTGTGGAGTTGTTCGTCGTCAACAGTTTCCAAGATCGTCAATATGTTTTCCAGATCATCAATCAAGGCAAATTAAAACTTGGTGTTTTTTAAACTTTTAAGTGAAATTTCCCAAAAAGGGCTTTGAGGTGCATACCACCGGGTACCTTGTTGCTGAATTTGGTGGCTCTGAGTGCCATGGTGTGTCTGCAATGAGACAGACATGCACACACGCACACACACTCTTCAACTTATTATATAGATTGTAGCATTTTCCAACTGACAAATTATTTCACATTGTTTTATTATATGTTTATTACATCTTTATTTTTATGTGTCAAAAAATGTGTTAACATTTCAGTACACAGTATACATATTTAGAGTCCAGATTTAGTATTATTTTCAACGACTCAATGTATGTTTTTTTTTTTTTGGTATCTCCTATAAAGCATGTACAAAATACAGTGCAGTGTTCTTTCATCTCTAACACCAATTTTCAAGCTTCCTACAGCACTGAAGTGGTTTATACATATTTAATTCCACATCCTATTCCCTAAAACATGACTTAGATAGAGTACACATTTAATTTATCATCAAGAACAATTACCCACATTCTTTATTTATATTTCAGATTTTCTGGCTTTATTTGAAGTCAAAAAGCACTTTAGGAATTAAGTTTGGAAAGATGTTGGCGGCGACACCTAATAGAAGACGAATAACCAAACTTTGCTAATTCTAACTTAAATATTTAATTAAAGTTTGCCAATGAAGAACTTACTTTGATGGCACGTCCGGTACTTATGAGAGTTAGCAAAGTGAAGGAAAGACAGCCTGCATGCAACATGCTACAAGTGATTCTGTTCTTAACTTGTTATTTTCCAAGCTGTAATGATGAGTCTACGTTATAGATGTTATTTGTTAATCTTATGGTGAAAAGGAAATAATATATATTAGAGTTCTGTATTCTAGCAGTGATACATTTGCCAAATGGTCCAGAGCCACATGTATTGAACAATACTACAATATTTAGGGGGACATTTACTAAGCTGTGTATTCTACTTCACATGTGATGTTGCTATGGGCAACCAATCAGAATCTACTTCTTATTTATTTAGCACCCTCTAGAAGATAGTAGACAGGATCTGATTGGTTGTCCATAGCAACATCACATGTGAAGTAGAATACACATCTTAGTACATTTCCCCCTTAGTGTTCAGCACCAATCTAAGAAATTAAAGCTCTGTTTATTAAACACTGATTGGTATCAGCATACGGTACTTGTGTATTATCTGGGCGCCCACTACTCCATTTGCGGAAAGGGCTATTCACGGTACTGAAATCACATCGCATCACATTGCATGCCATATTGTATGGCATGCGATGCGATTTTCCTATCTAACGTATTCACTGCTCTGTGTCAGTGAATCCATTAAAAAGATAGGATGCGATAAAAAATCGCATCGCATCGCATGCCATTATTGTATGGCATGCGATGCAATGAGATATCGGTTCTGATGGAACCTAGAATAATGTCATTTAATGGTAAAATGACATATAGGGGGAAATTTACCAATATGAAAAACCTAGTTTTTCGTATTGGTATTTCCCCTACGGCTGCATACGACTGTTTTAGTCGTATGCAAATTCGTGTTCCGGAGGGGAAATTACAAAGCAGTCAGGTACGACTGCTTTGTAACCCTCCGATGGTGTAACCATTCGTATTAGCTGGCCATATATACGGCCGCTAATACAAATTATTTGTAGCAGTCTGCACGGATCAGTCAGATCCGTGCAGGCTGCAATGTGTAAAAAAATAGAAAAATAAATAAATTAAAAAAAAAATCGGCGTGGGGTCCCCCCCACAGCTGTAACCAGCACCAGGCTGAAGGAGCCGGGGCCGGTAATTAAAAATCAGGGAACCCGACAAATAGGGGTTCCCCGATTTTTAACAACCAGCCCCAGGCTCCAGGTCCGGGGCTGGTTCCCAAAATACGGGGGACAAAATGACTAGGGGTCCCCCGTATTTCAAGAACCAGCCCCAGGCACAACCAGCCAGCAGGGTAATGTCACAGCCGGGGGACACTTATAATATAAGGTCCCGCGGCCAAAACATTAACCCTACCGACCAGTCAGCCTGACCAGGGGCCCTGGGGGAGTGGGGAACCCCCCAATGAAGGGGTCCCCCCCTCCAGGACTTACCTGATCAGGCTGAAGCCTGGTGCTGTCCCCGATGCCCCTGGGCGGTGGGCATCGGGCTGATTATGGTGTAAAAAAAAAGATGAAACTATTGTTTTTTACTGTGGCACTACAAGTGCCAGCAAGCCTCCCCAGCAAGCTGGGACTTGGAGAACCACAAGTCCCAGCCTGCTGGGCATTAAAGGGCCCACTGGCACTTGTAGTTCCACAGTTAAAAAAATAGTACACAAAACACACTGACACACTTTTAAAATAAAACTTTAATACATACAAAGCCCACACATACTAATACTTACCTATCTTCTTTCCATAGGTAGCCCTGGTCCTGTGTCGTCTTCTGGTCCTGTGTCGGTGGTCTTCTGGATCCATGTCGACGTCCTTCTTCAAGTCGACGTCGCTGTCGTCGATGGCGTCCGGATCCAACGAAATCCATGGAGGAAGCTGTGGAAGAAAACCATACTCACTTGTCCCAGCGCGACGTAGTCCAGGTAAGGGTCTTGGCAAAAAAACAAACCGAACACTCAAAACCAGCCGGACAGAGAGCCGCACGGTACTCTGTGTACATCGTGCGGCTCCGCCTCCCGAATGCCGCTATTGGCCGCCTTGCGGCCTAGCGGCCAATCAGGAGCTGCTAGGCCGCAAGGCGGCCAATAGCGGCATTCAGGGGCGGAGCCGCACGATGTAAACAAACACCGTGCGGCTCCCTCAGTCCGGCTGGTTTCGGGTGTTGGTTTGTTTTTTTGCCAAGACACTTACCTGGACTACGTCGCGCTGGGACAGGTGAGTATGGTTTCCTTCCACAGCTTCCTCCATGGATTTCGTCGGATCCGGACGCCATCGCCGACAGCGACGTTGACTTGAAGAAGGACGTCGACATGGATCCAGAAGACCGCCGACACAGGACCAGAAGACGACACAGGACCAGGGCTACCTATGGAAAGAAGATAGGTAAGTATTAGTATGTGTGGGCTTTGTATGTATTAAAGTTTTATTTTAAAAGTGTGTCAGTGTGTTTTGTGTACTATTTTTTTAACTGTGGAACTACAAGTGCCAGCGGGCCCTTTAATGCCCAGCAGGCTGGGACTTGTGGTTCTCCAAGTCCGAGCTTGCTGGCACTTGTAGTGCCACAGTAAAAAACAATAGTTTCATCTTTTTTTTACACCATAATCAGCCCGATGCCCACCGCCCAGGGGCATCGGGGACAGTACCAGGCTTCAGCCTGGTCAGGTAAGTCCTGGAGGGGGGGGGGACCCCTTCATTGGGGGGGTCCCCACTCCCCAAGGGCCCCTGGCCAGGCTGACTGGTCATTAGGGTTAATGTTTTGGTGGTTAAAAATCGGGGAACCCCTATTTGTCGGGTTCCCTGATTTTTAATTACCGGCCCCGGCTCCTTCAGCCTGGTGCTGGTTTCGGCTGTGGGGGGGACCCCACGCCGTTTTTTTTTTTTTAATTTATTAAATTTTTCTATTTTTTTACACCGAAGCCTGCACGGATCTGACTGATCCGTGCAGGCTAAAACGCAAATAGAACAGGAAAATGGTGTTCTATTTTCCTGTCGTATTTGCATGCCTGTTTTACACCACTAAGCAGCCGTATTATCAGTACGGCTGCTTAGTACATCAGGAACCACCATTCTTTTGAATGGTGATTTCTGTCGTATTCTATCGATGGTGTAGGACATTCGTATTTGTAAATACAAATACGAATGTTCCATCTTTAGGAATACGAATTGTTGTATTTTTGGGATTGTAAATTCGTAAAACAAAGGTGTATTTCTCCCTACGAATACACCTTTTTTCTACGAATCCATTTTGGTAAATGTCCCCCATAATGTCATTTATTTTGGCCCCGTACACCCTCCCCACTATCCAAGTCATCCCGAAGCGTGGCAAGTGCAGCGAGCTCCGCGAGGGGCGGCGGTACGTGTCCGACCGACCTTTTCATACCCCCACTATCCACGTCGGTGTGGAGTTGATTTTATATAGTGTGGTGAGCGGACGCGTAATACATGTAACATAATACATGTCCCCTCGTGGGGCTCGCTGCGCTCGCCGCGCTTCGGGCTCGGTGGCTCGCTGCGCTCGCCACAGTATGTAAAATCAACTCCACGCCGACGTGGATAGTGGGGGTATGAAAAGGTCGGTTGGACGCGTACTGCCGCCCCTCACGGGGCTCGCTGCGCTCACCACGCTTCGGGATCACATCGATACTGGGGGGGGGGCATTAATAAATGATATTATATGTCATTTAATGTTATAGTATATTAAATGCCATTATAAGAGTGAAAATAGCTTTGCATCGCATCGCATGCCATACCATAACGGCATGCAATGCGATGCAATGCGATTTCACTACGTTTACGTACATAGTACATTTGGGCGCCCAGATAATACACAAGTACCCAGCATACTTTCCATTTGGGAAATTAAATAAATACCATGCTCACTGAACAGGGGTGTGGGCTATTGGCGTCAAGGGCCACAAATGTGGGTATACATGATAACGTTCACTTACAGTGTGTTGGGGAAGTGGTACGGAGAGTATGCACCATTGGGAAACACCTGAGCATCATGCATGATGCTGGTAATTATAATGGATAGTTTTTTAAATGCACATTAGAGGGGTGCGGGTTTGATTTTTTGGGAAAATTGAACTCACCCAAATTTACCATTTCCGAGTAGATCCAAGCTGAGGCTTGAATTTCCCTGCCAGATTTAGAATTTAAACTGAGACACAACATCATCTTCCTCAGACCAGGGACCAGATGCACTAAGCTTCAAAAGTTATAAAATGGAGATTATAAACAACCAACCAATCAGCTCCTGTCTGACATTTTTCCAACACAGTCTGTGGGATGGCATGGTGGAGCTGATTTGCTGGCTGTTTATCACTCTCCATTTTATCACTTTTGAAGCTTAGTGCATTTGGCCCACATCTGGTGTTTTTTGGATCAGATAAAAGTCCCTTCTGCAGTGATTGCACCAACATTTCACACGGGATGCCTTAAGCTTCTGTGATCCCAGGGGGGGAACTGGCAGACGTTGGAACCGGGTGGAGGTCGGAATTAACTGGTCCCATATTGTCCTATGGGGAAAAACGTTCCAGCTTTTCCAGGCGATATCTCCGGTTTCCAGGGGGCTAGAGACACAAGGCTGGGCTCGTTGGAAAGCCCTGGTCCTCAGCTAAAAAAAATAAAATTGATGGGCACTGGTGCCCCCCCTGAATCTCTCGGCTATCTACAGCCTAGACACAAGGCTGGGCTCGTTGGAAAGCCCTGGTCCTCAGCTAAAAAAAATTGATGGGCACTGGTGCCCCCCCTGAATCTCTCGGCTATCTACAGCCTAGACACAAGGCTGGGCTCGTTGGAAAGCCCTAGTCCTCAGCTACAAAAAAATGTTGGGTACTGGTGCCCCCCCCCCTGAATCCGCCAATTGCAGTGTGTATGTCTGCATGGGGGCCATTCTGGTTTACTTGAGTTCAGCCCAGTCCTGATGTTTGTGGGACTGCACATGTGCATGGTGTATAACGTGCTCCCCTTTTGCGAATGGCTTCAGTGACTGAGCCATTACCAAAGATGTGGCGGGCCTGGGGCAGACAGCAGCAGGGACTGGGATCACATGGGATCGCCCAGTCCCATGAAAACGCTCAGCACACTATTTTATTCTCCCACCACACCCTAGTGGATAGTAGAGCATGAAATACTGTCTGTCGGCACATGTCGGCTCCAAAAAAAAGTGAAAAACCCCATGTCGATCTTTTGACTGTCGACCTTCACCATGTTCACCTAATGGTTGTGCCGCCCTAATGACAATTAAACCAAAACCCATTTCGACCTTTTTGCATGTGGACCTTAATGGATGTTGACCTAATGGTGTCGACCTAATGGTTGTAGACCTTTTTGCTGTCTACCCATTGTCAAGACACTGTCCTCATCATTCCAGTTACTAGTTTATATATCCATGTCCCCTCTCCCCAACCCTAGAGTGTATATTTCCATGTCCCCCTTCCCCCACCTTAGTCTTTAGTGTGTACAGTATGACTCCTTTCAGAATATGTTAAATGAATGCAGATTTTCTTTCTTATTATTGTAGGTATCGGTGGAGGACCCAGACCAGTATGTTACCTAGGGCACCATGAAGTACAAATCAGACACTGGTCTCAGGCTATTTAATTTTACACAAAAAATACCTTGAGAAGTGCGGGACGAGGATTCAGAAGGACAGAGCTTTCTTACAAGTTCTATTCCCTCATGTGATATTTGATACATCTGTGCAATGTACTGTATTTTTATATTGCACTGCAAATATGAGGTTTATCACATCCCATCTGGATCTGAGATGTGCACTGTGATAAATATCCCTATAATGGGCCCCACAATCACTCAGAAAATGCCTAAAAACGATTTTAAATCGCTGTGTGTATAGCCCACACAGCGATTTACATGCGTGCCCCCACCGTTCTGAATCTGCCCAAGATTCAGAATGGACCTGCCAGACAATTGAGAGCAGTCGCTCAGAAAGCTCCTGCTCATCTCCCACATGTGTGGCCACGGGCAGTTGAGCAGGGCCAAGCGACTGAGGATGCCACAGAACCCGCAGCAGAACCGCCGCAGAACCTGCCCTTCCACACCCGCTGGCACCCCTGCCTCCCTCCTCTACCGGCAGGAGCACCGATTGCCCCCCCCCGCCCCACCCGTGGCACCACCACCGATTCCCGTCTGCACACCTCACCTCTAGGCTGCAGCAGTCAGGTCCAGGTCCACAGGGGTGGCATTGCAGTACCCCTCATTCATCGGCGGCAGCGGGAGAAGCAAAAAAAATGGGTATGGCCAGCCAATCACGGCTCACCGTGTCATTGCCCCGCCCCCTACAGCTGGCTATATTAGCCAGCTGGAGCCAGGAGGCAGGCAGTCCAAAGGCAAAGGAGGAGCAGAGACTAGCTCCTGAACAGTGGCGTACCAGTAGCACCGCAGGGAGGTGCTTAGAAAGTGTGTGCGCCGGGGTGTGTCTGCGGGGCTATTGTTACCCACTGTCACCTGCCGCATCTGTGCACCGGGACGGGACCTGCCGCATCTGTCAGCGGTCCCATCCCGGCTCTCCCGGCTCCTGCAGCTAATACAAAGTGACACACAAAAAATGGCTGCCCCAATATAGTGGCGGCCTCCTCTAGCATCCTTAAAAATGGGGTGCTGTATGGGGGCAGCCATTTTTTGTGTGTCACTTTTCATTAGCAGCAGGAGCCAGGAGAGCAGGGACGGGACCGCAGACAAGACCGGCGGCGGACGTGGGAGGGGTGAGATTAACTCTACCTGGGGGAAGGGGGAGAGGAAGGGGGAGAAGAGGGGGGGGGCGCTGCCAACAATTTTTGGCAGGGGGAGGAAAAATGTAGTTACGCCACTGCTCCTGAAGAAACAGCCCTAAGAGACGGCGGCCATGCAAAAGAGCTGCAAAGGCTGCCACCCCCAGGTGAAGAACACAGATAAAGAGGCTGAAGACCTGGGAAGCAGCTTAAAAGGCCGCTGCCCCAGGTGATGACTCCACAGAAGCCCGAGGGGGCAGGAGGCCCCCTGGGTGAAGACAAGATGCAGTTTAATAAAATATTTAAAAACCTGTGTTTGTATATTAATATTTCCTTTACAGGGGGGCTATCAGGGCCGGTGCAAGGCACCGGAGCGCCCCAGGCGAGTCGGGGTGGGGGCGCCCCGGTGCCAGGGGGGGTGGTACCTGTGTAAAAAACTTGCGGCCCCGGCATCCCTGCAGTGCTGTAGCGGGCAGGGGTGTCCGCGCCGTGGGGGAACCTGCGGTGCTGTCATTGTGTATAAAGCAGGCTGCGGCCGGCGGGGTCCCTGCAGTGAATAGAAAATAACTAGTGCTATGTGCGCAGTAGTGCGGGAAGCGCTAGTTATTTTCTATTCACTGCAGGGACCCCATCGGCTGCAGCCAGCTTTAGACACAATGACAGCGCCGCAGGTTCCCCCACGGCACTGACACCCCTGCCCGCTACAGCACTGCAGGGACGCTGGGGCCGCAAGTTTTTTACACAGTTCGCTGGGGGTGAGGGGCAAACTGCCACCCTCCAGGTGCCTAGAGCTGCCTAGTGGTGGCGCCGGCCCTGGGGGCTATAGGTACCGGCAGGCCTTTAATGCCCCACTTGCTAATACCTGTGGTTCTCCCAAAAACCAGCATGTGCGGCAGGCTTGCTGGGACCTATAGTCCTACTGTAAAAGACAAAATTACTGTTTAAACAAGCTATCCACCCTGCACCCACTGCCCAGGGGTGCAGGGGATAGCCCTGGGCTTCAGCCAGGCCTAGGGTGCCCTGGATAGGGGGGACCCCACTTATTTGGGGGGGGACCCCACCTCCCCAAAAACTCCCAGCCTTGGCTGACTAGTTAGGGTGGGTAATACTTTGGGACCCCATCAAGCATGTCCCCTGGCTATGGCATTACACCCCCTGCTAGTGGAGCCTGGTGCTGGTCCACAAAATACAGGAGACCCTGATTCATTTTGTCCCCCGTATTTTCAAAACCAGGGTCAACTCAAGAGCCTGGTGCTGGTCCTCACTTTGTCCTCCATATTTTGGGAACCAGGACCACTCAAAGAGCCCGGGTCTGGTCATGCTTGTGGGGGGGGGGCAGTGGCAAACGCAGGATTTTCAGAAGGGGGTTTCCAGAGGGGCGGAGCAAAGCACGGATATGGACACTTAGGTGACCCAGTATATGCCGGGTCAGTTAAAGTATTATAGATAGACCAAATGTATATAAATAATAATAATAATAAAAAAAAAAAATATATATATATATATATATATATATATATATATATATACACACACATATACACCTGGATCAGTAATATACACCTGGATCAGTAATTTCCACTAATTGCCCCTTTACTGCACAGATGGTGGGAGATGAGGTGGGAGAAGAGGGCATTAGGCTGAATGAAGGGGCCCTGATACATAACTTCCAGGGTGGTAGAGGATGTTTAATATGCAGAGGAGGGGTGTATAGTGGAGTGGGCTTATTATTCATAATTGTCTGGTGGGAGGACAGCTTGCTTGACTGCAGATATCTCCAGTTTCCGGAAATAGATTTCTTAGATTTTAATGGAATTAAAAACTAGAGAATCCCACCTACCAAATGATATTGGGGACTAGGGAATCAGAGTTCAGGAGGCAGAGCAATCTGCCAACGAGAATATAAAACTACATACCAGGTGTGTGGAGCTGGAGCAGTAACTAGCTGCTGGAAGGCTGATATCTCTGGTTCTGGGAACTGTAGAGACAAGCTACTAGTGTCCATCAAAGGGGGAGAGTCCCAGCTTTTGGAATGCACCCCCACAAAAACTTTAAGTCAGACAGAACCTGAAATATCTGACTGGGAAGAGCAATTAACAGGCTTGGATGGGGACCACTGCTTTGAAGTCAGATATCTCCGGTTCCCAAGGGCCGATTTTTAAAATTCTTGTACCCATGGAAAGAGAGGACCCTCAACTTTCAGCCTAGCACCTTAGACTCCTGGGGGGGTTTCTGGGTACTCAGAAACCCCCCCTGCGTGCGCTACTGGGGGGGACCCCACGCCATTATTTATTTTAAATAATTTTTCTATTATAGAAGATGATGACACTCCACCAGGCTCTATTCCAACCCATTATTTCAATTTGAAGACTTGTTTTTATTCCCCTGAAATCGCCGAAACACTTTCTGTGAGAGATTTTAAATTTCTCATGCTGAAAATCCCATAGTTGAATCTCTGTCACAAATCTCTGTGTGTGTGGCCAATTATCTGAGATATTCAGTTTAAGGGAACTCTCTCATGCTGAATCTCCCATTATGAATCTCTGGCACAAATCTCTCTGTATGTAGGGCCCTTAAGAAACAATGGGGTACATGTATGAAGGGTCATTAATGAGAAAATGGTAACTGCAGATTTTATGGCAGCAGTTCTCAGAATGTACTAATTAATTTTCCTACATTAATTAATGGAAAGGCTATGTGCCCCTGTCATTATCAGTGCTCGTATCTAGCACACCAATGTGCAAGTGGATGTATGAATGGTCAGCGGCATTGTCCGACAACTGCGGCAAAGTAGCTGATACTACATTTTGCTGTTGCAGGGACTTGCTTCACCATGCTAAATGGATGAAGAAGGTCCTACCAAACAATGGCAGAATGGACAAATCCATATGGGAGACCGGTGTTTGGGAGGCCAGCCTTCACAAGACCAACAATATTCCCTACTCTCCTAATCCTCTACCCCTACTCTCCTAACCCCTACAGCCTATCCCTGCACCCTAAGCCTCACCCTCCTCTTAGTGCCTAAACCTAATTAGAACCTGTTAGTGCATACACCTAACACACTCCCTCCTGCAGCCCAGGGCCAGATTAAGGGAGGGGCAAAACTTTTGCAAAAGTAACGGTCATTCTGGGTCCCCCACACACAGGATAATTTGACCCTCCTTTGCTAGGTCATGGGAAGCAACTAATCTCGAGATGGGGATTGTGGGGTGCTGCGAAATACAGGAAGGGTGCCTTGAACGGTGGAAGGGGGAGTCATGGGGGGGCTGGGAATTGCAGAGTGTTTGAATCTTGGGAGGGGAGCACTCTCTCTGTGCTCATTCTCTCTCTATCTGTGCATCTTTCTCTGTGTTTCCTCTCTCTCTGTGCTCCCTCTCTCTCTATCTGTGCATCTCTCTCTGTGTTTCCTCTCTCTCTGTGCTCCCTCTCTCTCTCTCTGTGCTCCCTATCCCTCTCTCTGTGTTTCCTCTCTCTCGTGCTCCCTTTCTCTCTATCTGTGCATCTCTCTCTGTGTTTCCTCTCTCTCTGCGCTCCCTTTCCCTCTCCATGTGCTCCCTTTCTCTCTCAGTTCTCCCTCTCTCATAGGAAATGAGACGCTCGTGCAAATGAGTCGCTCGTGAACATCGGAGCGCGCAAAAGGGCCGTGTACTGTAGTGTCATGATCCTACAGTATACAAGCATTTACCTTCACGTTCACGTAGCCGATGCTGAATATTTTGAACTGTTGGTACTGTGCATAATGTGTATGTCAATCGCCTCCTCCCTTTCCAGGGGAGGAGGGGGTTGACTTGACCTGAAATACAGTACAGTACATTACAGCGCTAATTCTTTAAAGGACCGTCTCAGACGCTGCCGGGACTCGGGTTT
Source organism: Crinia signifera (assembly GCF_055691185.1). NCBI lineage: Eukaryota > Metazoa > Chordata > Amphibia > Anura > Myobatrachidae > Crinia > Crinia signifera. The sequence continues at coordinate 134,392,177 of NC_139224.1, read as the reverse complement.
CGCCACTGGGGCTGCGGACGCCACAGATTATTATATCAGCACTCTACCGACCATAGACATCACTGTGTTGCGTAGTGTAGTGGGTAGCTGTGCCCGTCTTCATGCAGGAGACCCGTGTTCGATTACAGTGTCAATTTTTTCTTTTTTTTTCTCTGTTATTCGAATATTTTGTAGAGTGATATTTCTTAAAGCTAGACCATGAAATGTAACAGTTTTAACAAAACTAGACAAATAAAACAGTTAATGTTTTACAGGTCTCCTCACAGAATCATACTGTAAGTGAAGTAATTAGCTCCACCTGTGGATCATTTATAATGTGTCAGTCAGTAACGAGTACACCTGTGCCCCAGCTACTGTAGGTGTTCATGAAGTGTTGGTACTGTAGAGTAAGAGGACTTGATTTGGCTACAGTACAGTACCATTGCACTATTGTCTCTTCCACGGAGTAATGTGTACTGTATGCAGCTGAGGTCAACCGCCTCCTCCCCTCCCCCTCTCCCCCCAGGGGCGGAGGGGGGTTGAACTGACCTGAAATACATTCCAGGACATTACACTACACCATCTCCTGCAGCGCTAATCCACGAAGGGGCGGGCCGTCTCAGACGCTGGTCTGTCAAGGGCGGGCCGTCTCAGACGCTGCCGGGACTCGGGTTTCGCCACTGGGCTGCAGACTCCACAGATTATTATATCAGCACTCTACCGACCATAGACATCACTGTGTTGCGTAGTGTAGTGGGTAGCTGCGCCCGTCTTCATGCAGGAGACCCGTGTTCGATTACGGTGACACTTTTTTCTTTTTTTTTTTCTTTTATTCAAATATTTTGTAGAGTGATATTTCTTAAAGCTAGACCATGAAATGTAACAGTTTTAACAAAACTAGACAAATAAAACAGTTAATGTTTTACAGGTCTCCTCACAGAATCATACTGTAAGTGAAGTAATTAGCTCCACCTGTGGATCATTTATAATGTGTCAGTCAGTAACGAGTACACCTGTGCCCCAGCTACTGTAGGTGTTCATGAAGTGTTGGTACTGTAGAGTAAGAGGACTTGATTTGGCTACAGTACAGTACCATTGCACTATTGTCTCTTCCACGGAGTAATGTGTACTGTATGCAGCTGAGGTCAACCGCCTCCTCCCCTCCCCCCCTCCCCCCAGGGGCGGAGGGGGGTTGAACTGACCTGAAATACATTCCAGGACATTACACTACACCATCTCCTGCAGCGCTAATCCACGAAGGGGCGGGCCGTCTCAGACGCTGCTGGGACTCGGGTTTCGACACTGGGCTGCGGATGCTACGCTGGCCACGCTACAGTATCTAAAATCAACTCCATGCCAACGTGGACAGTGGGGGTATGAACTATCCACATTGGCATGGAGTTAAGTTACTTTATTTTAGATACAGTAGTTTGGCGAGCGTACCCAACCCGGAAGTACAGTAGCACGGCGCCGTGATGGCGCCGTGAAACTACACAAGAACAAAATAAAGTTTTGGGATGCATGATGAAAGTCATGTGTCGCACACAGCGTGTGTTACTAGGACGCCCGCTCCGCCATTTTTAGCCTACTGCACTGTATGCTGTACAATGGCGCAGCGCAGCAGAGAAGAGCCATACAGCACCCGGGAGCTTAGGCACCTGGTGCGCTGTAGAGACCTCACTCTCTCCAGCAACAGGGAGAAGGTGCGGGCGTATAGAAATGCCCGTAGGGCAATTCTGGCTGACACTGGCCGTGAGCGGTCTGTCCGCTCCCTAGAGCGCCGGTGGAGCGACCTGGTCAGGAGAGATCCTGACAGACTTCAGGCCATCAGACGCTGTAAGTACAGTAATGTGAGGATACTGTACAGTGTACCAGAATAAAGTTTTAATAAAGTGGTGACTGCAGTACAAGTGTATACAGTAGTAACGCCAAGTGTACCCTTTAATTCATGTGTTCACTCAAAGTTGACTGTACACAGTGTACAGTATCTGGGTGCCCGCCATGTGTATCCTACTATATAATAATACAGTACTTGGTGTCCCCCATACCTCCTAACATGACCCTCTCCAGGAGGGACACAATGCTCTGCTTCTGAACTTTCCTCTTAATTTAGGATTACCATCACCTGCGGAGAAACACCTTTCTTATTAGTTAACCTGTTCAAAAACTGGTGATTGGCAATCATACTGTACTGTACATTAAGAGGAAAGTCCAGAAGCAGAGCATTTTGTCCCTCCTGGCATGGGTCATGTTGGGAGGTATGTAATACCGGTGGGGCCCACCATGTGTATCCTATAATTATACAGTACTTGGGGTCCCGGTTAATACCGGTGGGGCCCTCCATGTGTATCCTATAATAATACAGTACTTGGGGTCAGACATAATACCGGTGTGTTCCCACCATGTGTATCCTATAATAATACAGTACTTGGGGTCCCGCATAATACCGGTGTGTTCCCACCATGTGTATCCTATAATAATACAGTACTTGGGGTCCCGCATAATACCGGTGTGTTCCCACCATGTGTATCCTATAATAATACAGTACTTGGGGTCCCGCATAATACTGGTGTGTTCCCACCATGTGTTTCCTATAATAATACAGTACTCGGTGTCCCACATAATACCGGTGTGTTCCCACCATGTGTATCCTACAGTATAATAATACAGTACTTGGTGTCCCACATAATACCGGTGTGTTCCCACCATGTGTATCCTATAATAATACAGTACTTGGGGTCCAGCATAATACTGGTGTGTTCCCACCATGTGTATCCTATAATAATACAGTACTTGGGGTCCCGCATAATACCGGTGTGTTCCCACCATGTGTATCCTAAAATAATACAGTACTTGGGGTCCAGCATAATACCGGTGTGTTCCCACCATGTGTATCCTATAATAATACAGTACTTGGGGTCCCGCATAATACCGGTGTGGCCCTCCATGTGGATCCTATAATAATACAGCATTTGGGGTCCCCCATACTATAATACAAGTGTGGTTCCACCATGTGTATCCTACTGTATAATAATACAGTATTTGGGGTCCCACATAATACCAGTGTGGCCCTCCATGTGTATCGTACTGTATACAGTACTGCAATAATACTGTACCTGGGGTTACAATATTTGTCACAATGGTTTTTATATAGACCTTTCGCGCCAACGTCGGAGGGAGGAGAGGCGCTGCCCCCCCTTACCACCGAGGCAGAGGAGGAGGATGATGAGGAGCAGCCGGGCACCAGCTCAACTGGTAAGTACTTTACAGTATAACACCAGGGGTCCAACCATTTAATTTACTGTACAGTATGTTTACAGTTTGTTTTTACATTTGTAGCATCGGTAAGCCACACCCCCACCCAGGGAGAAGAGGTGGTGGTGGTGGAGGAGGAGGAAGAAGAGGAGGAGCAGGAGGAGGAAGAGGAGGAGCAGGAGGAGGAGCTAGTTAGTAAGTACAGTGGTACAGTACATACAGTATAAACAATTGGGGTTGCGTGTGAATAGTGATCAACAATGCTGTGTAATTACAAAAACAAGGTTTACAGTATTTAATAAAACAATACATGATCTTGCATACAGTAAATTATACTGTACAATGCAGGGGGTACTGTGCAATATTATTGCCAACCATTACGAGAGAAGTTAGAGATCTTACAGTATCTCTGCTACTGTACAAAGAATGTGGTAAACTACAGTACAGTCCTGTTATTGGGTGTGTGGTGGGGGGGGTGGCCAGTACACCTTGTCTGACTGTGGCATCTCGCCAGATGCATGTGTCCGGTGGAGGGGGTGCTTTGTGGGTTGCGGAGGTGGGGGTTGGTTGCTGAAGAGGGTGGAAGTGCAGGTGGTTCTGGAGGACCAGACGATGCCGTTTGGTGTAGGCCAGTGGTGGCCAACCCATGGCTCTTGAGCCTCATGCGGCTCTTCCCCTTGTAAAGTGCGGCTTCTGCTCCCACTGCTGCCCGCCGCCCACCGTCCGTTCCAGTCCCCCCTGCTGCCGGTTCCCTGAATCCCTTCTCCTTCTAAGGGGAGGAGAGCGCGCATCGCGCATCTCTCCTACCCCTTACTGTGCATCCTTGTGACTGGGCCGTCCGCCAATCAGAGCTCGTGGGCCAGCAGCCAATCAGGAGCTGGCCAGCAAGCTTTGATTTGTGGACGGCCCAGTCACAGGGAAGTGAGGGGGAAGGAGACGCGCGGTGTGCTGTGCTCTCCTCCCATCAGTGACATGACAGGAGGACTGCAGGGGGACGCCAGACTGTCCTCTCCCCGCCCGGCAGCAGCAGCAACAACGGTGAGTGCTGCTGGGAAATTTGCACTGTGGGGGCATAGCAGATTGTGGCACTGTGGGGGCATATCAGTTTGTTGCACTGTGGGGGCATAGCAGTTGGCGGCACTGTGGGGGAATAGCAGTTGGGGGCATAGCAGTTGGTGGCACTGTGGGGCATAGCAGATTGTGGCACCGTAGGGGCATACCCAGCACTGTGTGGTGCATACCTGGCACCGTGGGGGGCATATGTGTATCTGGCACTATTGGGGGCATATGTATATATGGCACTGCACTATTGGAGGCATATTTGTATCACACCCACCCAAGGGGTCAAAATAGACTACGCCCCTTTTTTTGGTGCATGAGCCTTCGGCGCATGCATGATGTCGGCTCTTTAGCTTGACTACCGGTATTTTTCGGCTCTTTACCCCTGACTGGTTGGCCACCCCTGGTGTAGGCATTAACTTTGGGGGGCTCTGCAGTGGGTGTCACGCAGCCTTTGGGCCTTGGCTGGTTGTACAGTAGGTGGGTGGTGCCCGCTTGGAGATGGTGTGTAGGCATTTCAACCTACAGCAATAGGGCCTTCTTCTATGGAGTTGTACAGTAGTAGGCAATTTACGGTACAGTATGTTAACAGTGTTTTTTTTACATTTGCAGCATCGATAAGCCACACCCCCACCCAGGGAGAAGAGGTAGTGGTGGTGGAGGAGGAAGAGGAGGAGCAGGAGGAGGAAGAGGAGGAGCAGGAGGAGGAAGCGGATGAGCTATTTAGTAAGTACAGTGGTACAGTACATACAGTACGGTATAAACAATTGGTGTTGTGTGTGAATAGCGATCAACAATGCAGTGTAATTGCTAAACAAGGTTTACAGTATTTAATAAGACAATACACGATCTTGCATACAGTAAATTAAACATTACGAGAGAAGTGAGAGATCTCATAGTATCTCTGCTACTGTACAAAGTCTATGGTGATGTGGTCGCTTATTGTAATTGGCCAAGGGTACTGGTGGTGGTATGGAGAATGGGGTAAACTACAGTACAATACAGTCCTGTTGTTATTGGGTGTGTGGTGGGGGGTGGCCAGTACACCTTGCCTGACTGTGGCATCTCGCTAGTCTGGACCTAGTCTGCACAGGCAGTCTGATGCCTGTGTCCGGTGGAGGGGGTGCTTTGTGGGTTGCAGAGGTGGGGGTTGGTTGCTGAAGAGGGTGGAAGTGCAGGTGGTTCTGGAGGACCAGATGATGCCATTTGGTGTAGGCATTAACTTTGGGGGGCTCTGCAGTGGGTGTCACGCAGCCTTTGGGCCTTGGCTGGTTGTACAGTAGGTGGGTGGTGCCCGCTTGGAGATGGTGTGTAGGCATTTAAGCCTATTAGGGCCTTCTTCTATGGAGTTGTACAGTAGTAGGCAAATAATGTTTTTAATACTGTTTTTCTTTCATTCTCCACTCAGCCATCATTGTGGTGGATGACCATCAAATGGAGCTAGAGGAAGAGGAGGAGGATGAAAGCGGTAAGAATTACTGTAGTACTGTACTGCTATATTTCAACAGGCTCCAGCAGAAACTGAGGCCATTATTCTAGTTCACTCTTTCTGACAAAATCCTTCTTACTGTAGATGGACAAAACCATGTGCACTGCAGGTGGGGCAGATGTAACATGGCCAGAGAGAATTAGATTTAGGTGGGGTTTTACTACAAAGTGAGATGTACTGTACGGTATACTGTATTGCATTGTAAAAATAAAGCAGCCAGTATTTACCCTGCACAGAAACAAAATGACTCACCCAAATCTAATTCTTTCTGCACATTTCAAATCTGCGCCCCTGCAGTGCACATGGTTTTGTCCATCTACTGTAAGAAGGATTTTGTCCAAAAGAGTGAACTGCTGTAGAAAAAGGGCCTCAGTTTCTGCTGAAAAATAGCACTGGCTGTACTGTATTGTAACCAAGGGTTAAAGTGAGGGGGAACGGGGTGGAACTGATTTATTGTGAAATAAAATGCGAAATCAAAATTTTATGCGAAAAATTGTGAAAATAAATTGTGAAATAAAATGAGATATAAAAATTTCATGCAAATTTTTTTTTAAATAAAATGTGAAATAAAAATGTCATGCAAAAAATTGTGAAATAAAATGTGAAATAAAAATTTCATGCAAAAAATCGTGAAATAAAATGTGATATAAAAATTTCATGCAAAAAATTGTGAAATAAATTGTGTAATAAAATGCGAAATCAAAATTTCATGCAAAAAATTGTGAAATAAAATGCGAAATCAAAATTTCATGCAAAAAATTGTGAAATAAAATGTGAAATAAAATGTGAAATAAAAATGTCATGCAAAAAATTGTGAAATGAAATGCGAAATCAAAATGTCATGCGAAAATTTTTGAAATAAAATTGTGAAATAAAATGCGAAATCAAAATTTCATGCAAAAAATTGTGAAATAAAATGCGAAATCAAAATTTCATGCAAAAAATGTGAAATAAAATGTGAAATCAAAATTTCATGCGAAAAATTGTGAAATCAAAATTTCATGCGAAAAATTGAGAAATAAAATCTAATATAAAAATTTCATGCAAAAAATTGTGAAATAAATTGTGAAATAAAATGCGAAATCAAAATTTCATGCAAAAAATTGTGAAATAAAATGCGAAATCAAAATTTAATGCGAAAAATTGTGAAATAAAATGTGAAATAAAATGCGAAATCAAAATTTCATGCAAAAAATTGTGAAATAAAATGCGAAATCAAAATTTCATGCATAAAATGTGAAATAAAATGCGAAATCAAAATTTCATGCGAAAAATTGTGAAATAAATTGTGAAATAAAAATGTGATGCAAAAAATTGTGAAATAAAATGTGAAATAAAAATTTCATGCAAAAAATTGTGAAATGAAATGTGATATAAAAATTTCATGCAAAAAATTGTGAAATAAATTGTGAAATAAAATGCGAAATCAAAATTTCATGCAAAAAATTGTGAAATAAAATGCGAAATCAAAATTTAATGCGAAAAATTGTGAAATAAAATGTGAAATAAAATGTGAAATAAAAATGTCATGCAAAAAATTGTGAAATGAAATGTGATATAAAAATTTCATGCAAAAAATTGTGAAATAAATTGTGAAATAAAATGCGAAATCAAAATTTCATGCAAAAAATTGTGAAATAAAATGCGAAATCAAAGTTTAATGCGAAAAATTGTGAAATAAAATGTGAAATAAAATGCGAAATCAAAATTTCATGCAAAAAATTGAGAAATAAAATGTGATATAAAAATTTCATGCAAAAAATTGTGAAATAAATTGTGAAATAAAATGCGAAATCAAAATTTCATGCAAAAAATTGTGAAATAAAATGCGAAATCAAAATTTCATGCGAAAAATTGTGAAATAAAATGCGAATTCAAAATTTCATGCGAAAAATTGTGAAATAAATTGTGAAATAAAATGTGATATAAAAATGTCATGCAAAAAATTGTGAAAAATAATGTGAAATAAAAATTTCATGCGAAAAATTGTGAAATAAATTGTGAAATAAAATGCGAAATCAAAATTTCATGCGAAAAATTGTGAAATAAAATGTGATATAAAAATTTCATGCAAAAAATTGTGAAATAAATTGTGAAATAAAATGCGAAATCAAAATTTCATGCAAAAAATTGTGAAATAAAATGCGAAATCAAAATTTCATGCGAAAAATTGTGAAATAAAATGTGAAATAAAAATTTCATGCGAAAAATTGTGAAATAAATTGTGAAATAAAATGAGATATAAAAATTTCATGTAAAATTTTTTTAAATAAAATGTGAAATAAAAATGTCATGCAAAAAATTGTGAAATAAAATGTGAAATAAAAATGTCATGCAAAAAATTGTGAAATGAAATGTGATATAAAAATTTCATGCAAAAAATTGTGAAATAAATTGTGAAATAAAATGCGAAATCAAAATTTCATGCAAAAAATTGTGAAATAAAATGCGAAATCAAAGTTTAATGCGAAAAATTGTGAAATAAAATGTGAAATAAAATGCGAAATCAAAATTTCATGCAAAAAATTGAGAAATAAAATGTGATATAAAAATTTCATGCAAAAAATTGTGAAATAAATTGTGAAATAAAATGCGAAATCAAAATTTCATGCAAAAAATTGTGAAATAAAATGCGAAATCAAAATTTCATGCGAAAAATTGTGAAATAAAATGCGAATTCAAAATTTCATGCGAAAAATTGTGAAATAAATTGTGAAATAAAATGTGATATAAAAATGTCATGCAAAAAATTGTGAAAAATAATGTGAAATAAAAATTTCATGCGAAAAATTGTGAAATAAATTGTGAAATAAAATGCGAAATCAAAATTTCATGCGAAAAATTGTGAAATAAAATGTGATATAAAAATTTCATGCAAAAAATTGTGAAATAAATTGTGAAATAAAATGCGAAATCAAAATTTCATGCAAAAAATTGTGAAATAAAATGCGAAATCAAAATTTCATGCGAAAAATTGTGAAATAAAATGTGAAATAAAAATTTCATGCGAAAAATTGTGAAATAAATTGTGAAATAAAATGAGATATAAAAATTTCATGTAAAATTTTTTGAAATAAAATGTGAAATAAAAATTCATGCAAAAAATTGTGAAATAAAATGTGAAATAAAAATTTCATGCAAAAAATCGTGAAATAAAATGTGATATAAAAATTTCATGCAAAAAATTGTGAAATAAATTGTGTAATAAAATGCGAAATCAAAATTTCATGCAAAAAATTGTGAAATAAAATGCGAAATCAAAATTTCATGCAAAAAATTGTGAAATAAAATGTGAAATAAAATTTCATGCAATAAATTGTGAAATAAAATGTGAAAAAAATTTCATACAAAATATTGTGAAATAAAATGTGAAAAAAATTTCATACAAAATATTGTGAAATAAAATGTGAAATAAAAATTACATGCAAAAAATTGTGAAGTAAAATGTGAAATAAAAATTTCGGTACTTGTGGAGTATCACGGCTCCCACGATATTGATCTTAAGGAATCGCATCGCATCGCATGCCATGCATGTTGAATTGCTTTTGCTTTTGTACCTCAGGACTACTGTAAATCGCCTGTGTGCACCCCCTAGGGTTGCCACCTCATCCCTTTAAAACTGGAGACATATTAATTACACAGGTTCTGTGGCTGGCTCAATTCAAGACTCAATTTCAAATGTTGTTGTTTTTTTTTTAACAGCCATCAAACTTCATTCCAACTGTATTTTTGTAATCAGCCACAGAACCTGTGTAATTAATATGTCTCCAGTTTTAAAGGGATGAGGTGGCAACCCTAGCGGATTAGGTGGCAACCCTAACACCGCCATCAAGATACAGTACTGTATTATTACTACTACACTGTTCAATAATAACAATAACTGTATTTGTGTTGTACTGTACTTAAAGTAACAATAATATTTTACTCCCCCCCACAGAACAGCAACAAAGGGCTCAACGGCTGAGGGCACTGGGAATGCTGCGGGTGCTGATGCACCAGATTATTGATTTGCTTTTTAATTTTTTGTTGCGTGTAATTTAATTTTATTATTATTATTTTTTAATGATTTTTATTACTTTATAAATATTTTATGGTTACTCCAATGTATCATTGTCATTTTTCCAGCGTGGGACAATACTGTACAGTAACTTACAGTACTGTATGCTACTGCAAATAAACACTTTTATTGACAGCAGATGGATTATATGACATACAGTACAATCAGTGGGGAAAAGGTAGTAAGGTACAGTACAGAATAATAAAAAGGGTAAAATCACACACACAACATTTTTTTTAATTTTTTTTTTAATATTTGTTTGGGGTGGGGGTTCAGTGAGACACACACAGAAAACAGACTGGTTACATCGCACAGAATCAACATTTTTGTATTTTTTTTATACTTTTTTTCCATTTAAAAAACACTTTTATTGACAGCAGATGGATGATATGACATACAGTACAATCAGTGGGGAAAAGGTAGCAAGGTACAGTACAGAATAATAAAACAAGGTAAAATCACACACACAACATTTTTTTTATTTTTAATATTTGTTTGGGGTGGGGGGTTCAGCGAGACACACAGAAAACAGACTGGTTACATCACACAGAATCAAAGTTATTGTATTTTTTATATTTTTTTCCCTCTAGAAAGAAACACTTTTATTGACAGCGGATGATATAAGATACAGTAGTCCGTTTTATAAATGCATATACCTGTACAGGTACATTCCAATTAACTGTCTTCTTAACAACCTGCGTACAGCACTACATACCACTGGCTTGGCCATTTCTTTCAACGACAACAGGCAATACTTTATACAGATGATTTATGTAATTATTACAGTTGTCCGGTGTCAGCACTTCTTGCCAAAATTTACGGATCCCATCTATCAGCTGCTGTTTTGTTGTTGGCTTCGCAGTGTTCCTGATGTACTTCTTCAGTTGAGCCCATACCAATTCAATTGGATTCATGTCCGGGGATCTAAAGTAAACAGTATGGTAAAGTATTTCAATAATGTTTCTTATAGAAAAGAAAAACCTTTTAAAACACAAAATACTTTAGAATGCAATACTCACTCTGGTGGAGTGCGTTCCCAATTGATGCCTTTCTCTTCCATGAATTTCGCGGAGGCAGAGTGTTTGGGATCATTATCCTGGAATAGTCTGTGATGCATTGGGTAATGTTTTCGCACGAATGGCACCATACATCCCTCTACTATTTTTTCTTGAAAGAATTGTTTATCCATGATCCCTAGAGATATAACAACAAACAGTATTGTTTATTAATAATCACCTTATTCAATTTTAATTATTGTACTGTACAGTATTTCTTACAAGCACAGGCAGAGCATCAAATAGACAGTAGTACTGTACCTTCGAACACTAACATGGGACCAGCTCCTAATGCTTTGGAGGTGGCTTTAATGAGAGATGTCCCCGCTTATGGAATGACATTCGTGAGAATCTCTCGAGTGCTACTGAGGATTCTTCTGTGAAAATGACATCCGGAAATGTTTCACCGCTCTCAATCCAACGACGTGCCTGTTCCACTCTCTTCTCTTTGTTAACATCTCTAATCATGGGAGTTATCCTGCCAACAGCACAAAAATATAATTAAATACTGTATACTGCACATCATTATACAGTCGTACTGTACTTTGTAAAGTACAGGTATTAAATGTGAAAAGGTGCGCATTACTGCATTACTGCTTTATACTGTATACAGTAGTCTTACCTTGCAGATCTATAGCTCCATCCCATATTCCGACGCATTTTTCGAATGCTGCCGAGTGAAATGTCAAAGACATACTCTGTTTTGAAGATGTTTTTGATTTGTCGAGCAGTCATTTCATCATTGGCACTAGTTAATTGCTCCACAATTTTTTCAGCTCTCCTACAGTGCATAAATAAGAATTAATGAACAATTCAATGACTGAAAAGTAATGTTTTATGGTTTTCACTATACAGTATTATTACAACAAAGGTTAATACTACCGTTGTTTATAGTCAAGACAGTACAGTACTTTTTGCCAGTTTAACAAACAATACTTTAATTTACTGTACTGTACAGTACTGATCTTACCATGAGCACTTTGGATCAAATATTTTCTTTCTGGTTGTTGTTCTCTTGAAAGCATGATAGAGCACTGTTTCTAAAGTGACTACAATCCCACTTTCCTTCATCCAAGCTTGGATCTCTTTAGTACTTTTCTTGTCTTTTTTCATGGTTGCAATTAGTTTGCTCATCGTCTCGTTGATTTTAACCGGCATTTTGTATAACTGTACTGTACACGGTCCTGTGTAAAGAAAATACATTTTTAAATACTGCTTTAGAAGACATGGACTTTTTTTAACAAAACATTTACTACTTTAAATTTTATTAAAAATGTAATCTTTATTTGTCATTTGTAATATCAATGTAATAAAAAATGCAATGCTAAACAGTTTTAAAAAATAAAAAAATATTTACAACGGTTCGACCATAGTGTTTGACTCCACCCCAACCCAAAATAATAAATAAGCCTTTAGTGCATCTCCTTTGCAAGTGATTCTCCTTTGCAAGTGATTCTCCTTTCCTTTGCAAATGAGTCTCTTTTGCAAGTAAGTCACATTTGCAAGTGAGTCTCATTTGCAGGTAAATTCATTTGCAAATGAGTCTCATTTGCAAGTGCCTCTCAGACTCGTGGGAAAGCAGACTCCTGGGCGTCCCAAGGCGCAAGCCACAAGCCACATCCACGTAGCAAAGTACTATACGGCAAAGTACAGTACAGTGTAATTGCTATTCGGACGCTACCCCAATCGCCGGGAGAAGGGAGCGTGCTTTAACGGACGGCGCCCGCCCTTTACGGACAAGGCTCGCTCGATACCGCTCGAGCGAGTTTCACTCGGGTATTTACAAAATGGCGACCAAAGCCGTGCAGACTTGTGAAATAAAATGCGAAATCAAAATGTAATGCGAAAAAGTGTGAAATAAAATGTGAAATAAAATGAGAAATCAAAATTTCATGCGAAAAATTGTGAAATAAATTGTGAAATAAAATGCGAAATCAAAATTTCATGCAAAAAATGTGAAATAAAATGCGAAATCAAAATTTCATGCAAAAAATGTGAAATAAAATGTGAAATCAAAATTTCATGCGAAAAATTGTGAAATAAATTGTGAAATAAAAATGTCATGCAAAAAATTGTGAAATAAAATGTGAAATAAAAATTTCATGCAAAAAATTGTGAAATGAAATGTGATATAAAAATTTCATGCAAAAAATTGTGAAATAAATTGTGAAATAAAATGCGAAATCAAAATTTCATGCAAAAAATTGTGAAATAAAATGCGAAATCAAAATTTTATGCGAAAAATTGTGAAATAAAATGCGAAATCAAAATTTAATGCGAAAAATTGTGAAATCAAAATTTCATGCGAAAAATTGAGAAATAAAATGTGATATAAAAATTTCATGCAAAAAATTGTGAAATAAATTGTGAAATAAAATGCGAAATCAAAATTTCATGCAAAAAATTGTGAAATAAAATGCGAAATCAAAATTTCATGCAAAAAATGTGAAATAAAATGCGAAATCAAAATTTCATGCGAAAAATTGTGAAATAAATTGTGAAATAAAAATGTGATGCAAAAAATTGTGAAATAAAATGTAAAATAAAAATTTCATGCAAAAAATTGTGAAATGAAATGTGATATAAAAATTTCATGCAAAAAATTGTGAAATAAATTGTGAAATAAAATGCGAAATCAAAATTTCATGCAAAAAATTGTGAAATAAAATGCGAAATCAAAATTTAATGCGAAAAATTGTGAAATAAAATGTGAAATAAAATGCGAAATCAAAATTTCATGCAAAAAATTGTGAAATAAAATGCGAAATCAAAATTTCATGCAAAAAATGGGAAATAAAATGCGAAATCAAAATTTCATGCGAAAAATTGTGAAATAAATTGTGAAATAAAAATGTGATGCAAAAAATTGTGAAATAAAATGTGAAATAAAAATTTCATGCAAAAAATTGTGAAATGAAATGTGATATAAAAATTTCATGCAAAAAATTGTGAAATAAATTGTGAAATAAAATGCGAAATCAAAATTTCATGCAAAAAATTGTGAAATAAAATGCGAAATCAAAATTTAATGCGAAAAATTGTGAAATAAAATGCGAATTCAAAATTTCATGCGAAAAATTGTGAAATAAATTGTGAAATAAAATGAGATATAAAAATTTCATGCAAAAAATTGTGAAAAATAATGTGAAATACAAATTTCATGCGAAAAATTGTGAAATAAATTGTGAAATAAAATGAGATATAAAAATTTCATGCAAAAAATTTTGTAATAAAATGTGAATTAAAAATTTCATGCAAAAAATTGTGAAATGAAATGTGATATAAAAATTTCATGCAAAAAATTGTGAAATAAATTGTGAAATAAAATGCGAAATCAAAATTTCATGCAAAAAATTGTGAAATAAAATGCGAAATCAAAATTTAATGCGAAAAATTGTGAAATAAAATGTGAAATAAAATGCGAAATCAAAATTTCATGCAAAAAATTGAGAAATAAAATGTGATATAAAAATTTCATGCAAAAAATTGTGAAATAAATTGTGAAATAAAATGCGAAATCAAAATTTCATGCAAAAAATTATGAAATAAATTGCGAAATCAAAATTTCATGCGAAAAATTGTGAAATAAAATGCGAATTCAAAATTTCATGCGAAAAATTGTGAAATAAATTGTGAAATAAAATGAGATATAAAAATTTCATGCAAAAAATTGTGAAAAATAATGTGAAATAAAAATTTCATGCGAAAAATTGTGAAATAAATTGTGAAATAAAATGAGATATAAAAATTTCATGCAAAAAATTTTGTAATAAAATGTGAAATAAAAATTTCATGCAAAAAATTGTGAAATAAAATGTGATATAAAAATTTCATGCAAAAAATTGTGAAATAAATTGTGAAATAAAATGCGAAATCAAAATTTCATGCAAAAATTGTGAAATAAAATGCGAAATCAAAATTTCATGCAAAAATTGTGAAATAAAATGCGAAATCAAAATTTCATGCGAAAAATTGTGAAATAAAATGTGATATAAAAATTTCATGCAAAAATTGTGAAATAAATTGTGACATAAAATGCGAAATAAAAATTTCATGCAAAAATTGTGAAATAAAATGCGAAATCAAAATTTCATGCGAAAAATTGTGAAATAAAATGTGATATAAAAATTTCATGCAAAAAATTGTGAAATAAATTGTGAAATAAAATGCGAAATCAAAATTTCATGCAAAAAATTGTGAAATAAAATGCGAAATCAAAATTTCATGCGAAAAATTGTGAAATAAAATGTGAAATAAAAATTTCATGCGAAAAATTGTGAAATAAAATGAGATATAAAAATTTCATGCAAAATTTTTTGAAATAAAATGTGAAATAAAAATTCATGCAAAAAATTGTGAAATAAAATGTGAAATAAAAATTTCATGCAAAAAATTGTGAAATAAAATGTGATATAAAAATTTCATGCAAAAAATTGTGAAAAATAATGTGAAATAAAAATTTCATGCGAAAAATTGTGAAATAAATTGTGAAATAAAATGAGATATAAAAATTTCATGCAAAAAATTTTGTAATAAAATGTGAAATAAAAATTTCATGCAAAAAATTGTGAAATAAAATGTGATATAAAAATTTCATGCAAAAAATTGTGAAATAAATTGTGAAATAAAATGCGAAATCAAAATTTCATGCAAAAATTGTGAAATAAAATGCGAAATCAAAATTTCATGCAAAAATTGTGAAATAAAATGCGAAATCAAAATTTCATGCGAAAAATTGTGAAATAAAATGTGATATAAAAATTCATGCAAAAAATTGTGAAATAAATTGTGACATAAAATGCGAAATCAAAATTTCATGCAAAAATTGTGAAATAAAATGCGAAATCAAAATTTCATGCGAAAAATTGTGAAATAAAATGTGATATAAAAATTTCATGCAAAAAATTGTGAAATAAATTGTGAAATAAAATGCGAAATCAAAATTTCATGCAAAAAATTGTGAAATAAAATGCGAAATCAAAATTTCATGCGAAAAATTGTGAAATAAAATGTGAAATAAAAATTTCATGCGAAAAATTGTGAAATAAAATGAGATATAAAAATTTCATGCAAAATTTTTTGAAATAAAATGTGAAATAAAAATTCATGCAAAAAATTGTGAAATAAAATGTGAAATAAAAATTTCATGCAAAAAATTGTGAAATAAAATGTGATATAAAAATTTCATGCAAAAAATTGTGAAATAAATTGTGTAATAAAATGCTAAATCAAAATTTTTATGCAAAAAATTGTGAAATAAAATGCGAAATCAAAATTTCATGCAAAAAATTGTGAAATAAAATGTGAAATAAAATTTCATGCAATAAATTGTGAAATAAAATGTGAAAAAATTTCATACAAAATATTGTGAAATAAAATGTGAAATAAAAATTACATGCAAAAAATTGTGAAGTAAAATGTGAAATAAAAATTTCGGTACTTGTGGAGTATCACGGCTCCCACGATATTGATCTTAAGGAATCGCATCGCATGCCATGCATGTTGAATTGCTTTTGCTTTTGTACCTCAGGACTACTGTAAATCGCCTGTGTGCACCCCCTAGGGTTGCCACCTCATCCCTTTAAAACTGGAGACATACTTTTTGCCAGTTTAACAAACAATACTTTAATTTACTGTACTGTACAGTACTGATCTTACCATGAGCACTTTGGATCAAATATTTTCTTTCTGGTTGTTGTTCTCTCGAAAGCATGATAGAGCACTGTTTCTAAAGTGACTACAATCCCACTTTCCTTCATCCAAGCTTGGATCTCTTTAGTACTTTTCTTGTCTTTTTTCATGGTTGCAATTAGTTTGCTCATCGTCTCGTTGATTTTAACCGGCATTTTGTATAACTGTACTGTACACGGTCCTGTGTAAAGAAAATACATTTTTAAATACTGCTTTAGAAGACATGGACTTTTTTTAACAAAACATTTACTACTTTAAATTTTATTAAAAATGTAATCTTTATTTGTCATTTGTAATATCAATGTAATAAAAAATGCAATGCTAAACAGTTTTAAAAAATAAAAAATTATTTACAACGGTTCGACCATAGTGTTTGACTACACCCCAACCCAAAATAATAAATAAGCCTTTAGTGCATCTTCTTTGCAAGTGATTCTCCTTTGCAAGTGATTCTCCTTTCCTTTGCAAATGAGTCTCTTTTGCAAGTAAGTCACATTTGCAAGTGAGTCTCATTTGCAGGTAAATTCATTTGCAAATGAGTCTCATTTGCAAGTGCCTCTCAGACTCGTGGGAAAGCAGACTCCTGGGCGTCCCAAGGCGCAAGCCACATCCACGTAGCAAAGTACTATACAGCAAAGTACAGTGTAATTGCTATTCGGACGCTACCCCAATCGCCGGGAGAAGGGAGCGTGCTTTAACGGACGGCGCCCGCCCTTTACGGACAAGGCTCGCTCGATACCACTCGAGCGAGTTTCACTCGGGTGCTTACAAAATGGCGCCCAAAGCCGTGCAGACTTGTGGCAAAGCCACGGAGGGTAACACGGCGTTAAAGCTACCTGGCTACGATAATGGCTGGTCATGCGTCCTATTTGCTATTGCGATTGAAGCGCCAGGAGAAGGGAGCGTGCTTTAACAGGACGGCGCCCGCCCTTTACGGACAAGGCTCGCTCGATACCGCTCGAGCGAGTTTCACTCGGGTGCTTACAAAATGGCGCCCAAAGCCGTGCAGACTCGTGGCAAAGCCACGGAGGGAAACACGGCGTTAAAGCTACCTGGCTACGGTAATGGCTGGTCATGCGTCCTATTTGGCGCCGTGCGTCTGAGTCCCCTTGCGGGGCTCGGTGGCTCGCTACGCTCACCACGCTATTTAAAATCAACTCCATGACAACATGGATAGTGGGGGTATGAACTATCCATGTTGGCATGGAGTTAAGTTACTTTTTTTGACATATTTTGTGGCGAGCGTAGAACCCGTGAAACTACAGACATTGTATCACTTCAACGAGCTTACTAAATCTACAGTTCCACTGTATACTGTACATGACTGTAACCGTACTGTGTGCAAAAGTAAAATGATCCCTATACGAATCAGTAACTTACTGTGAATGTCATAACACCAAAATGTGGCCACCGTTAGAACATATACTGAGACGCATTAGCGACCCGTGCAGACGCTCAAGCGCCCATGCAAATTTAGACGCCAAGAAAGCCTTATTGGTAACCGGAATTTTTTATGTGTGTTAAAAATACAATACTGTACTAACCAAAGGCCAGCACCTGTCAAAAAAAACCAATGAGACGTACAATACAGTACAGTATAATTTAATGTAATGATTCTGTACGCAATGCAATGTAATTTTATTTATTAGTGTGTACACTATCTATAGAACAGTACAGCTTGCTGGACACAGCACAATAGTAGTAAAGTACTTTACTGTAGTACCCTGCCGTAATAACAACTCAGATGCAAAAGCGAGCGTCCGTCAGAGACGCTCCTTCCTGTCAAACAAATGCAGCGCCTCTCCGCCCGTGTCAGCATGATCCTCTCCTCCAAAGAGACAGGATCATGCTCGTGCCGGCGGTGTGAGAGAGGCGCTGACTAGGCTTGCCAGGGATTCTTTACTGTAGTTCCTGCGCTTCATGCACGCGCTGCAGCATAAATTTTACGCATGCGCAAAGAGGTTTTCAAAAGTGACATCTGGTGGATGATCACTGGTATTGCACTCATCTGGAGACGCCACGGCGAATCGCCAAGCATTTAAAATGTATTGCGATGGCGGGCGCCGTGGCCAGCCATGGCCAGCTGGCAAAACTCTCGCCATAGGTAGCCAAGATGGGACCTGCCCCATCTGTATGTTGTTACCCAGTTTTTTTTATCACTGTCTACTATAGTAAAGCGCAATGGAATCTGCTGCGCTATACAGAGGCGTAACTAGAACTTTGTGGGCCCCATACCAAAAATGTATAATGCCCCCCCCCCCCAACTCTGGTCTCTAACAGTGCACACCAGTATTGGGAACAGTAAAAATGTGCCCCTCCAAAATATATTTTACAAATAAAGAATGCACACATTCTAAAAAAGGGAAATGCCCATTACACATTATGCGACACACCGCAATGCCCATTACACATTGTGTGACACACCGCAATGCCCATTACACATTGTTACACACCGCAATGCCCATTACACATTGTTACACACCGCAATGCCCATTACACATTGTTACACACCTCAATGCCCATTACACATTATGTGACACACCGCAATGCCCATTACATGGCACACCGCAATGCCCATTACACATTATGTGACACACCGCAATGCCCATTACACATTATGTGACACACCGCAATGCCCATTACACATTATGTGACACACTGCAATGCCCATTACACATTATGCGACACACCGCAATGCCCATTACACATTATGCGACACACCGCAATGCCCATTACACATTATGCGACACACCGCAATGCCCATTACACATTATGCGACACACTGCAATGCCCTTTACACATTATGCGACACACCGCAAAGCCCATTACACATTATGCGACACACCGCAAAGCCCATTACACATTATGCGACACACCGCAAAGCCCATTACACATTACTGTCTTACTGCTGGGCAGCACATGTTGGAGCAGGGGGGTCCATTTAATCATGGGACAATAGAAGGAGTGGGAGGGGGGGCGACGGGCGTGCTGCTGCAGGGCCACCATCAGGAGGTGGACAAAATGGGACTGGTGTCTCAGGCCTAATGACAGGCTTGGCAGGAGACCATGGATCCATATACAAAGATCCTGAGATGCAGGAGACTGCTGCTACTGCTGCTCCTAGGACTCTGAGTCAAGCAGATTGGGGACTTGGCTGGAAGACAAACTTGTAGAGACAGAACTGCGGCATTTTGAATTTGCCGCTCTCCTGAAGCAAATCACAGCTCACAGCCAATCAGGAGTGACTGTGAGCAGTGAAATTCAACATGCAATTGCAATGTCTCTAAAAGTTTGTATTTCAGACCATTACCCGATCTGCTTTACTAAAGGTTTCCTGCCCCTGTCCCTGGGGGGGCCAGAGATATTGGCGGCGGGGGCATGGGTATCAGCGGCGGCCGGAGGAGGAGCCGGAGGTATCGGCGGCAGCCAGTGGGGGGGCAGGGTATCAGCGTCGGCAGCCAGCGAGGGGCAGGGGTATATCGGGGCTGCTGGCGGGGGGGCTGTACCGCTCTGGACACAGCCAGCCACCACCGCGTCTGCGCATGTCATCACTGGCAGGAGTCTTCCCTCGCTGGCGCTGCCCACTGCCATGCCAAAGGTCAGACAAGCCAAGGCTCCTCCCTCATAGCAGCCAGTGTCAGTGACAGCGTGGGTGCGTCCGCTTCCAACTTCCCCTCCAGCTCTTCCTACTCTCCTGTGTGCAGCTCAGCCTTCCTACAGGCTGCCGCGGCACTCTTAATAAAATAATAAAGATTGTTAGCATGGTGCAGGGTAGTGCCTGCTGTCCATTGGGCCCCCCCAGCCACCGGGCCCCATAGCAGCTGCACCCTCTGCACCCATGGTAGTTCAGCCACTGGCGCTATATAAGAAACTGTAAATAAATAAATAAATAAATAATAACTAACAATCAACTATTTGCTCACAAATGCTGGAAAAGAGACAATGGTAATTTAGACAAATTGGTTCAATCCATTGTATCTAATCGCAGTGAATTAATGTGTTTGCTGATAGATGGTGTAGTGTTTTTCCCAGTTGTGCCTGTGTAGTGCAGCTTCTCCACCATTCCTTCATTCCTGGATTGTTGTTTTGCATGATCAGATGCTTGATGGATTCCTCCAGATCAACGCAAAGAGCTGTATTCCACTTCTTCATGCAGAGTTGCGAGCATGCTTCAGAAATTTAACGCAGGATGAATGCGGTGTATGGTGAGTAGTGACTCATAGGGGGAAATTTACTAAAGGAAATTTGTAAAAAAATAGGTGTATTTGTATCCAGAAATACACTTATTTTTGACATTTACTATCCCCAAAATACGGCAATTCGTAGTCGTATTGATGTGCTATCAATACGACTACATTTTTTACAAATTTCCTTTAGTAAATTTCCCCCTTATTCTCTGTATACGGGATTGTCTATGGAGCATTGATAGTTACTGGTTAGGGTAGGATGCTCATGGGCATTAATAGGGGTATACTCTTCTTGGGGTTTTATTACTACCAGAGGGCAGGAAGTTTTACAACTATGAGGGTTTATTGCCATGCGAAGGAAAGGGTGGGTGTAATTCTTCAATGGATGCATATGGTGACTGCGGAGTAGGGTGTACCAATGGGGAATATTATAGCATAGGGGAAGGGAGAGTGGTAATGCATTGTTTTTTGTATGTTTATCCTGGGGGGGGGGGGAGAGGGAGTAATGGTATTATGGGGCATATAGTGCATTTTTTTTATAAAAAACTTGTCTTTAAATATATTTTTTTCCCCAAAAATACTAGCCAGTTAATTAAATAAGAGGTAACAGACTTTCTTCTTAAAACTGCCTTGTCATATTAAAACTGCAGGAAATGGTGTCCTCGCTCCTCTGACAGCGCTGCCACAGCTAGTCTCAGCTGTTAATGACACTGGGAGGGTCAAGTGAGGATGCTAGGAATAGTTCCCTTGCTTCCTGGCATCCAGAAGGCAGCACATTGCTATTAGCTGTAAACATTCCCACATAACGGGAAATAAGCATGTGGCGACGCAAGGTAATTAAATTGTATGTTACCGCAATGCTTGGAAAAGCTAGAACATCTCTCTCTCTCTCTCTCTCTGTATATTTGATCTTCATGTGGTTCTACACGACCTTATTGATCTGGACCAAACTTGGTACACATACACTTCATGATCCAACTTAAAATATTGGGAGGGGGTTACAAGAATAATTTCCACCCCTTCGGGTCCAGGGCCATATATCGATCTACTGCATCTACCAGGACTGAATGAAAAGTAATGAGACTGCATCTGTTTTTCTGTCCCATAGAAAAGTTCAGCTAATTGTTTCTCCACCGTATACTTGCTGGAAAATTAAATCAATTTAATTTCTGCTTTTTACATGTTTAACACAAAAATCACAGACACATCTGTAATATAGTTTTCACAGTCACGTCATCCCCATCCGCCATGACGAGACGTACAAAGATCCACTCTCTGTGACCAAAGATGACTAGGGCAGCCCAATCGCAGGTTCAGACACGTTGATGTATGAGCTTCACACCGCTCAGCATAGTGTTGCCACATCTAGATTTGGGTCAGAAAAACAGAAGCAAACTCTTACTTTTCAATCAGCCCTTGAATATATATAAAAGTGAATATATGAATCTATATTTGTTCTCCACAGGCTCCTACATGGCTTGATGGAACTGGACCAAAGTGAAGGTAAATACAAAATGGGTATTTTTCGCCCATCTAACCGATTTTTCGCCGGAGTGGACGGCTTTCCATAACAATGCGTTATGGAAAGCCATCCACCCTGTTGCTCCTCTGCTGGTGGCCATGGGCGGATTCATACCTGTACACGTGCCCCCCCCTATAATTTCTGACATAGCTCATTTTGTAGCTGAGAACCTGGGCTTTCCAAGAGAGATGTGCAGGCTCTGATTTACTCTGATTTACTCTGATTTCAAAGCAGGATCTTATCGGCTATCAACTGTCAACAACTGCCATGTGATTTGGGATAGCCAATAAGATCCTGCTTTGAAATCAGAGTAAATCAGAGTAAATCAGAACCTGCACATTTCTACTTTCCAACAAGCCCGGCCACGTGCCACTAGCCCCCGGGAACCGGAGATACTGCCGGGCAAATCTGGAATGTTTTCTCCATAGGATAACATGGGACTAATTCCACCCCCCACCCGGTTCCGACGGCTGCCAGTTCCCCCCTGGCATCACAGAAGCTTGTGGTTGATCTCATTCGAACCCAAATAGCTGGGCCTTCAATCTGATACCAGACCTATATGGGTCAGACCTGATCTATATGGGTCAATTGGTTCCGGATAAACCGATTTTTTTATTTCTGAAATGTAATTTCATGGCTGTTCATGTATTTTGAGGGCACATTTCTCTGAAAAACAATGGCCCAGTTTCACAGGACCAAAATCATTCGAAGCCCACTCAAAAGTTCATCAATATGATGCTGGCCTCTTGTAAATGGGTCAGTTGGTTCCAAATATATAACCAATTAAATGATATAGCCGGTTAAAAGGGTGTGTGTGTGTGTGTGTGTGGGGGGGGGTTCTCTCTCCCCCTCACACCAGAAAATGCAGGGACTAGGCTGGTGTAAAAGGAGCCAACTTGGGAATGTCCCTGCATGATCCTGGGACCATATTCCCGGGTAAGTCCCTGCATTTCCTTGTGTGAAAGGGGTATTATTTCAATAGTTAGGACCTGCAGTGTTCTGAATACAGCCGGGCAGCCCCCAATCTCTGCCTAGCTGTCAATGGCTGTCACTTCTGCCTGGTGGCGGCTGTGCCCCAGTTACCACCAGCATGTATCCCCCCTTGGCAATGAGCATGTAATCCCACATGGCAACGAGCATGGAACCCCTGGCAATGAGCATGGAACCCTTGGCAATGTGCATGTAGGTAAGCAGCCAGTGGTGTAACTATGAAAAATTCTCCCCCCTGACACAAATCTTTTGCGCCCCCCCACAAATCTTTTGCGCCCCACCACCCAAACCTCGACCCTGACCCCCCCCCACCTCGACCCGACCCCCGACCCCCTTACCCCTCCACATAGTGCCGCTGCGTCTGCCCTGGGACCTTCCGCCGGCGAATCAGTCTGCGGTCTGGCTCACCCTGCTCTCCCGGCTCCCGCTGCCATAAAAAAGTGTGTCACTCAGAAAATGGCCTCCCCCATACAGCAGACTGTTTTTAATGATGCTAGAGGAGGCCTCTGCCTCCTCTAGCATTCTCAAACGTGGTCTGCAGTATGGGGGCAGCCATTTTCTGTGTGTCAGATTTTTTATGGCAGCAGGAGCCGGGAGAGCAGGGAGACGGAGAGCCGGACCACAACTGATTCGCCAACGGCAGGTCCCAGGCAGACGCAGTGGGTAACAATAGCCCCACAGCCCCCGGGCGCCCTCACCTTCCAAGCGCCCCCCCCCGCCACAGCGGGGGCTGCGGGGCGATAGTTACGCCACTGTAAGCAGCACTTATGTAGCATAATTTTAATAGGCATTATTGTGTTTGGCATAATACGTAATGACATTATGGTGTGTGGCTTAACGTGTAATGGGCATCATGGTGTAAATTTTTAATGCACGCCAAAGGCCCTGTTTATGAAGGATATTGTCAATTTTGGCACAATCCGTGTAGCATTATGTCAATTTTGGCTCAATCCGTGTGGCAGTATGTGAATTTTGGCACAGGGCCTTCGGTCAGAGGCAAATTCCTTCTCAAATGAATAAAACCTTTTGCACTGCAGGTGAGCAGGGCCGTTTCTAGACAATTTAGCTCCCAGGGCGAAAAAAAAAATGCGCCCCCCCCCCGAATACATAACATGGCATAGAAGAAATTGAGCGCGCCTGAGGCGCGCGCCGAAATAGGTGTGTGGTTTAATTTAAAGGGGGTGTGGCTTAATATAAGGGCGTGGCCTAGCCGGAAAACAATTACCTTACATCACACTTTTGCGACCTGCATGACCAGACATTGGTTACCGCAGGAGTTGTCATTGTCCTCCTGCACTTAAGTTGGCCGGCTGAAGGCCACACAGTGACATAAAAAACATAAAGGCCCACACAGTGACCTAGTACGCCTCACAGATCAAGGCCAAACAATGACAGGCTACTTAAATCATTATATACTATTTATCTGTGATGCCAATTACACATGACGCCTCACACCGTGATGACAATTACACATTATGCCGCACACTGTGATGCCAATTACATATTACGCCGCACACCGTGATAAAAATGACACATTTTTGTTGCACACCGTGATGCCCATTACACCCCACACTGGGATGGCAATTACGCAATACTCCCCACACCGTAATGCCCATTACACATTATGCCCCACGAGCCGCTGCCGCACAACTGATGCCATTTACTAATATGCCCCCACAGTGCCAGATATGCCCCCACAGTGCCACACATATATGCCCCCACAGTGACACACATATGCCCCCACAGTGCCAAATATACCCCCACAGATTTGTCCCCACAGATATGCCCCCACAGTGCCAAATATGCCCCCACAGTGCCACACATATGCCCCCACAGTGCTGGATATGCCCCCCACAGCGCCACACATATATGCCCCCACAGTGACAGCTATTCCCTCAAAGGCCACACATATGCCCCCACAGCGCCACACATATATGCCCCCACAGAGACAGATATGCCCCAACAGTGCCAAAGATATATGCCCCCACAGTGCCACAGATATATGCCCCCACAGTGCTACAGATATATGCCCCCACAGTGCTGGATATGCCCCCCACAGCGCCACACATATATGCCCCCACAGTGACAGCTATTCCCACACAGTGCCACACATATGCCCCCACAGCGCCACATATATATGCCCCCAGTGACAGCTATGCCCCAACAGTGCCAAATATGCCCCACAGTGCCACAAATATATGCCCCCACAGTGCCAAATATGCCCCCACAGTGCCACAGATATATGCCCCCACTTTGCCACAGATATATGCCCCCACAGGGCCAAATATGCCCCCACAGTGCCAAATATGCCCCCCACAGTGCCACAGATATATGCCCCCACAGTGCCACAGATATATTCCCCCACAGTGCCAAATATGCCCCACAGTGCCAATATGCCCCACAGTGCCAGAAGCAGCATACAGTAACTCACTGTGCCTCCCCCTGCTGCCATCGCCTCTGCTGCTGCCTCTTCTTCATCTTCCTTGGGGAGGGGAGGGGAGCGCATCGCATGTCTCTCCTTCCCCTTCACTGAGCTGTCAGCCATTCATACATCGCGGGCTGTCTCCTGATTGGCTGACAGCCCAGTGACACAGTGAGAGAGGGGAAGGAGAGACCACGATGCGCTCCCTCCCCTCCCCTGGGAAATCAATCAGCGGCGCCGGCGGTGGACGGTGAGAGCTGAAAGGCGGAGAGGGGGAGGAAGGGAGGCAGCGCTGGGGGGAGCTGCTGCCGGGCGCCCCGGCTGTTTATTAGAGGCGGACAAGCTGTGCGGCGCCCCGGGCTGCTGCACGGCTTGTCCGCCTCTAGAAACGGCCCTGCAGGTGAGGCAGATATAACATGTGCAGATAGAATTAGATTTGGGTGGGGTTTTTCTTCTAACACCCCCCCTCCCCCTCACAAACCCTCTCCTATCATGGTGTCCCCCCTGTCATTTTCTCCTGGATCCACCCTTGCTGGCGGCAGCCGGTGATGATGCAGCAGCGTGTTCTAGCGATCACAGTTCATTGCCTGGCAATAAACACTGGGCGGAATTTGAGCTGAAAGCAGCTCAAACAGCAAAACAAAGCTGCTTTCAGCTCAAAATCACCCAGTGTGTATGGGCTTTAAGGATCTAAGCTAAATCTTTATGTAATAGGCAAAACCATGTGGAACTGCAGGTGGGGCAAATGTAATGTGCAGAGACAGAGTTAGATTTGGTTGGGGTGTGTTCAAACTGGATTCTAAATTGCATTGCAAAAATAAAGCAGCCACTGTTTACCCTGCACAGAAACAAAATAAGTTACCCAAATCTAACCCACTCAGCACATGCTTTTGCCATTGGAGATAAATTTGACTTTTGAAATCCTTACTGAATAACCCCCTTGGTAAACATAGCTGTCATTATCCAATTTGAAATACTGTCAGGGTTTACACACAAAAAAAAAAAGGGATATAGTCGATGGGTCGACCATAAGATGGTCGACAGTCATTAGGTTGACACCAATAGGTCGACATACTGGAAGGTCAACATGGGTCTAGGTCGACATGGATTTAGGTCGACAGGGGTCTAGGTCGACAGGTGTCTAGGTCGACACATGCGAGTGGTCGACATGGGTTAGGTCGACAGTCAAATGGTCGGCATAGGTTTTTTGACTGTTTTTGTGAGCTGACATGTGTCGACAGCCGGTATTTCATGCCCTACCATCCACTAGGGCGTGGTGGGAGAATAAAACAGTGTGCCAAGCGTAGCGAGGCACCGTGCCCGAGAGGGATGCGGTGCACTTGAAACTGTGTTCAGTGTTTGGGTAAAAAAACATTTAAAAAAACCATGTTGACCTTTTTACTGTCGACATAACCCATGTCGACCTAACGCATGTGTCTGCCATGTCCCATGTTGACCTAGACTCCTGTCGACCTAAACCCCTTTCGATCTAGACCCCTGTCGACCTTCCAGTATGTCGACCTAATAGTGTCATCCTAATGACTTGTATAAAAAGTCTCCTCCCGGCTGTGGCATTACCCAGCTGGCTGGTTGGGCCCGGTGCTGATAAATATTCCACTATGTTGGGAATATCCAGCTGTGTAGTATGGCTACCAAGATTTCTTGTTTCCATGGAAATTGTATCCAATTGTTGATACTGTCTGACTGAGTTATACACATTAAGTCTACTGTTGTGTAAGTCTGCTTACCGTATATACGCATAATGTCCTAATAGTAGAGTGTGGGTGTAAACGGCAAGGAGGCATACTATTGCCAGATCGCTTGGAAAAGGAATTTCAAAGACATGTTCAGAGAGTTCCTGTAAAGTCTTAGTTTTCTATGTAACAAGATAACATCTGTATCGAAACATACTAACTCGATCCAAGAATTTCCTCGATTCCGGGTTTAGTAACAATGTAGACTGGGCTTCCTGTATAACACCCACATCTCAGGCTAGATGTGATTAGTCAGTTGATAGACAGGAAAATACTGCAATAGGTAATTCCTTCAAAAGAAATTTATAATAAACTCATTTTTATCCTTTTTTTCCTGAAAGTATAATAAGATGAGATATTTTTCTTGTAAATAATATACTTTGATGTGGCATAAGACCACCAACCCTTTTGGTTAATGGAATCTGCGTGTCATAAACCTGGGTGTTTGTTCTTCTGTCTGTCAGTCTCTGCAGAGCATTCTGCCTGGATCTATTCATCCTGCACCTAGGCTGCAATCATGTGTTTGTGAGACTATGCTCAGCTCTCCCTGATTAGGCACCTGTGACACTCTAGCCAGGGCCGGTGCAAGGAGGTTTGGCACCCTAGGCAAAACATCAAATACTGCGCCCCCCCCCCCTTACTTTCCCCAACACACATGTCCCCCAGCCCTGCGCTTTCCCCAGCATGTCCCCCCAGCCCTGCGCTTTCCCCAACACACATGTCCCCCCAGCCCTGCGCTTTCTCCAGCACACATGTCCCCCCAGCCCTGCGCTTTCCCCAACACACATGTCCCCCAGCCCTGCACTTTCCCCAACACACATGTCCCCCAGCCCTGCACTTTCCCCAACACACGTCTCCCAGCCCTGCACCTTCCCCAACACACATGTCCCCCAGCCCTGCACCTTCCCCAACACACATGTCCCCCAGCCCTGCACCTTCCCCAACACACATGTCCCCCAGCCCTGCACTTTCCCCAACACACATGTCCCCCCAGCCCTGCACTTTCCCCAAAACACGTGTCCCCCAGCCCTGCGCTTTCCCCAACACACATGTCCCCCCAGCCCTGCGCTTTCCCCAGCATGTCCCCCAGCCCTGCACTTTCCCCAACACACATGTCCCCCAGCCCTGCACCTTCCCCAGCCCACTACTCTCCCCAACACACATGTCCCCCAGCCCTGCACTTTCCCCAACACACATGTCCCCCAGCCCTGCACCTTCCCCAACACACATGTCCCCCAGCCCTGCACTTTCCCCAACACACATGTCCCCCAGCCCTGCACCTTCCCCAACACCAGGGGCGGATTGGGGACTAAAAGTGGCCCTGGAAAATTTCTGAAAGTGGCCTCATGTGGGCGGCAACAAATCTATAAAGGGCGGAGCCAACATAACAGTAGGTGGGATTATTACATCACTATACTTAGATACAATGGTGACAAGCAAAACTAATGCCACACATCGTAATGCACATTACACATCATGTCAGGGCTTTACAAATTTTCATAAAACAGGGACAAAAGGGATAGTGTACTCCTCCCAGTATACTCCGAAAATCCACACCGTAATGCCAATTACAGGTCACACACCCATTACATAGTATTCCACATGCAACGATGGCCTGCCAGGCTTGTTGGAGCCGGGCCCCTGGCCCCCCAAACTAACGACTACACTACGTTGTATATAAGTCATTTTACAAGATTCCTTTCAGATGTAGCAGTACACACCCACGCTTCTAGGTGCCACGTTCACAATCTCCCCATATATGGAACTAGACACGCCCTCTGGGTGGAGAATGACACGCCCCCTCAATGGGACGCTGTGCAAAATTTTATTACCAACTATAATCTCCCTGAAACTAGATTCCAAAAGTAGGCAAGTATGTGTTACTTACAGTTAGTTGATGCCACAGCCACTGGACTGCTGAGAGTAGTCTTCTGCTGCTGTGAGCGGACTCTGAGCAGGACAGCAGGAGCCACGACTGAGGACTCCAACTCCTGTGCAACACAGGCTTCTCCCGTTCTCCACCTCCCACCCTGCGCCAGCACAGTTTGCACCTCTCGTAATGTGCGCAGTGACAGCATGATGTCCCGATGCACATGCAATCACAGACTCAGAGTGAGACTGTCACTCCAGAGTCTGCTGCCCCACCTCCCAGTACACTCCCTGGCAAACAGTGACCTGCCTGCTACTGGATGCGGCCTCTCTCCAAGCAGCTACTGTCCCGCTTGGAGGCCATGTATGTTATATAAAATATAAATAAATCCCCAGCCGTTGCCGATCAGCGGCCGCCCACTTTGCACGCAGCAGCGCTATCCACTGCACTGTGAGTTGTGGGCCCAGGTTCAAAAATATGGTTTGGGCCCCCAAACACACACACACACAAAAAAAAACCACACATTATGGCTTGTTTTGTTTACTTCAAATTTAAATCCCATTACACACTGTAGTGCCCATTGCACATTCACTGTAATACCCATTACATATTCACACACCGTGATGCCCATTACACATTATACCGCACACCGTAGTGCCCATTCCATATTATGTCGCACACCATATTGCCTATGACATTATGCCGCACACAGTAATGCCCATTACACATTGTTACACAACGTAATGTAAATTAAACATTATACCGCACACCATAGTGCCCATTCCATTATTATGCAGCACACCATAATGCCTATGACATATTATGCTATACACTGTAATGCCCATTATACATTATGCCACACACTGTAGCGTCCATTACAAAGACACACACTGTAATGCAAATTACACATACCGCACTGCCCATTACATATTATGCAGCACACCATAATGCCCATTACAGATCATAGTAACCATTCCATATTATGTTGCACACCATAATGCCCATGACCTATTATGTCACACACTGTAATGCCCATTACGCTGCACATTGTAATGTGCATTACACATTATACTGCACACCGTAATGCCCATTTCCTGTACATCCTTTCACCATGATCAGCCCCCCTCCACCCCCCACCTGCTTACCAGCATGTCCTCTCTTCCCTATAACATCATATAATACCCCTTTCAGACCTGCGACCCAGCAATTACCCATCATCATTTTGCCTGGTGCATTCTGGCGATCTGGGATTTAAGACCCAGGTTGACCCTTTTGCACCGAAAAAATACCTGTGCCTACACACGTAGCAATGTTGAAGCATTCTGAGTGATGCTAGATCACTCAGAATGCTTGAGCATGATCACTCAGCACAATGTGTCAGCGCTGTGTGCTGAGCGACCTGTCAGGGCCAGTGTTCTCTGGTGAGGACACTGGCCCTGACAGATGAATATACAGCAGATATTGTCGGGCGATAGTGACACATGGGGCCTCATATCGCGATGGCCCCTACACACACAGCGATGAAGGGCCATTTTCTGTAATTAAATTAAGTAATGTCACTCAGAAAAATGGTCTGACATCTCTAAGTCTGTAGGCCCCATTAGTCTCAAGGAATGTATTGCTTGAATGTTTGTTTGTATTGTGTACACACAGAGCAATATGATCGCTGGCAATATATTGCTCAGCAATCATATTGCTCAGTGTCCCATTTTCATCAGCAACCAGAGATGGTCGCTGATGAAAATGTCACACTGCCGGGAGAAGCGGCAGGGGAAGTCGCTGGATGGAGGAGCATGCTCCTCCGACCAGCGACCATTAGGGGGCTAAAAACAGGAGTGCGCACACTCCCATCGCTGGCAATATGGTCGCTCAGCGACCATATTGCCAGCGATTTATGCCCGTGTGTACGCACCTGTACAGTAATAATACTGAAGAACCATTCATCCTCATATTCTAATAATATGGGGGCCAGAATACAGAGGACAGCGGAGCTAACAGGCTCTTCACAGTAAGTGGCCATTAAAAAACAACAGAGGGTGAAGAGAGGGGACATAGGCTGCTAGAGTGGGGACATAGAGGAGCTTACAGTCCCCCCCCCCCACACACACACATTATATACAGCCCCAAGCACACACATCACTGCATTACATCACAGAGTCCACCACACACACACATTATATACAGCAGGGCCGTAACTAGGGGGGGGGGGACTGGGGGGTCACGCGCACCGGGCGCTGGAGGGGGGCGCTGTCAGGTCCGGGGACAGCCAGCGGAGGTCCGGTGACAGGCAGCGGGGTTCCGGGTAGCCGCAGCTTGACTCTGTCCATCTCTCCTACTAGCGCGGCGGCGGGAAGCGCTGATGACTTTGAAAAGACTTGCCGGACGCTGATTGGCTGAATTCAGCCAATCAGCGTCCGGCAAGTCTTTTCAAAGTCATCAGCGCTACCCGCCGCCGCACTAGTAGGAGAGACGGACGGAGTCAAGCTGCCGCTACAGCGACTACACCAGTCCCCGGAACCCCGCTGCCTGTCCCCGGACCCCCGCTGGCTGCACACAGGAGGTATGCATGTTGTCAGCGGGTAGGGAGGGGGGGGGGGGGGGGGGGGTCTCCAGCGATGTTGTCAACTGGGAGGGGGGGGGGTCTCCGACAATGTTGTCAG